>NC_056726.1:97960551-98265551 GCF_019279795.1 Protopterus annectens | reverse complement strand
CCCCGCGGAACTCCCCCCGGCCGCCGAGGGGCGGATCCGCTCTCATCGGGACTTCCGCGGCCCGCTCCTTTCCGGTCCAGAGCTCCACGGTCCCCGTCTCCCCCAGATCTCCTGGAGGCTGCCTGGCAGGGCCGTGTCCCGCGTGCCCTCAGAGCTGCCAGGGGGACCTCCCTCCGATCCAGGCCGGCCCCGTGGTACTCCCTCCGGCCGCGGAGGGGTGGATCCGCTCTCATCGGGACTTCCGCGGCCCTACGCTTTCGCTGTATTTGCTGTGTACTGCTTGCATCACACAGAGTCAGCCCTGAACTACAGTCCTGTCAACTGCTGCATTCACAAGGTAAGTCTCTATCCTACACACTACTTGTAAGGATTACTATAATATGGTACCATATATATGGATCTGCTGCATTTATGCAATGAAATATAGTGGGCTATGTGGAGAGAAGTAACATCCACATGGGACTGCAGGTACCCAGTCCAATAGTGCATGTTCGATGGAATATGCACTACATCAGTCAAGGGAGATGTTAAACAGTGGGGTCACATGATATTTGGACTACTGCCTATCCCAGCAGATCATGTGCTGTTGTTCCCTCACCCCCAACACAGCAGTGTTCCCATATAACTGCTTAAACACTAAGTCAGCAATGGTATAACAGCAGACCAGGCAATCTCAGGGCTGTAACACAGAACTAAATCACACATTGTATGTCACACCTAAAGCAGGAATAACAACGTACATATTTATGCTGTTGATTGCACGATGAATAACTCACTGTGTCTGGCAGCCTGTGTGACTCAGTGGACTAGGGAAGTTAGCATGGGTGATGGTGTTGATGTTTCTAATCTGGAAATAGGCGCATCTTTTGCATGTAAGGTATTATTATGTTGGTGTTTTCACGGACTGTCAGTCTGTGTGTGGTGCAACATTATGAACCTCAGTCACATATTAAGTACAGCGGACAGCTGGGGAATGCCGTGGACATTTTGAGTGACTTGCAGTACTGCAGAAACAGAGACAGATGTCAATGTCTGTAACATACCTCCCAAACTCTTAGTGCAATAAATCTGTTCAAAGCCCAACAAAATGGGGGGACAAAGGCCCACAATTAGGGACATATGTTAAATACTGCTCTCATAAACATAAACAGTTGCTAAAATAACAGAGTTTGTTTTAACAGACATTTTTCTGAAGGATTTGAAGTCAGACACTCAAGTGTATGTCACTATTTAGTGACTTTAATCCTAAGTTCATCCAAGTGATTTGCCAGAAAACCACAAATTTTATGAGGAACAGACCAAATCTATGAGCCAAAACTCTGGACATTCTGCAAAACTCTGGGCAGTTGAGAGGTATAGTATGTAACACACAAAATCCCTCACTGGAGTACAGGTAGGTGTGGCCTGGAGTCACTTTATAAGTACTGACAGTTACACTGGGCATGCCCAAACACTTAGTTAAAATGTGCGCAATTCTGTTGCTTCATCATTAGACTGATCTGTTTATCCATCTGTAATTATCTCTCTCTCAAATACATAGTATATCTATTTCTATATAGTGTCAAATAGATATATACTGATATATATAGCTATATATATATATATCTCACATTGATACATAGACTCTCACCATATATCTACATAACACATATACATATCACAAACACACACAGCTACATTTATATATACATCCCTGTTAATTACATAAATATGTTTGTGGATTTCTGTATTGTCCAACATACCCTAATAATGGTGAGTAAATATGCACTATCACACTGCTGCACATCATCACGTAGAGAGACGCAGGTCAGCAGATGGTGTAATGCATAATGTTGTCAATGCATGCATGGACAGAGCACATTGTTCCTGCCCACAGGTTTGCCTGTCTAACTGCATGCAGCCACATATGGCCATACTGGTAAATGTACATACATAGCCAGGATAATAGTTATCCCACTGATAGGATACCAGATGCAGATAACAGTATGAAACAATGTCACTCTGCAGACCACAGATGCTGTTCAACACAAGCCTAGTTTGTGTAATGAACAAGTACTGTGCCTACAATAACATATACAACAGACTCAACCTGTGGTGTGTGCAATATGTACTGTGATCTACAGTGAATACGACTAGATAGTTAGGGGTTCTAATCTCACTCCAGGCTACGTGGTGTGTGTGTGTGTGTGTGTGTGTGTGTGTGTGTGTGTGTGTGTGTGTGTGTGTGTGTGTCTGTGTGTGTGTGTGTGTGTGTGTGTGTGTGTGTGTGTGTGTGTGTGTGTGTGTGTGTGTGTGTGCAAAACAACTGCTGTGCCCTTGTGTGCTATCCAACTGCATTGGTTATGCACTTTTTGGCCCTGTAACTTGCTGCTAGCTTGCACACTGCCCTCTTCTACAACACCTGATGATGTCATCCACCTTAAGGCTACCAGCTGACAGTGTAGTATCAAGACTTCAGCCACAGTGCATGTGATAAATACTGTGATCTATAGTGTGTAAGACTAGATAGGTAGGGGTTCTAATCTCAGTACAGGCTACTTAGTGCATGTGTGTGTCCCACTGGCGTAAATATGATCATTTGGCAACACAAAAATAGGTAGGATTTTGCAGTATTTGATTTACAGTGTGTGATGTGCCCCCCCCCCCAAAGGATTAACCACACAAGACCTGCTGTTGTCATCAAGCATAATATGCCCTGAACTGATAGTAATAGCAGACATGAGGTGTGTTTCGTGCATTACGTACTGTGATCTGTTGTGTGTACTATTAAATTGGTAAGTGTTCTCATCTACATACAGCCAACTTGCACTACTTGTGTGCTTTGGCATGTCCTGTATGCAGTGATTGGATGTAGTGCTAGACTCAATTTAGTCATGGTTGTATGTGCACCTGTTAGAGACTTTTACATCATGTTATGGAACCATAGGATGTTGAACTTCACTGGCATAATGGCCATACCGCTATCACAACCATAGACATCTTTATACCTATAGTTACAGGATCAGCACATATTGCCCCAGTCCATGAGGGACACAGACAGATGCCCTGTGATGAGATAACGGTGCCCAGCCAATCATACAGATGGCATGTGGTGAGGTGCACTGAGGTGCTCTGTGTGCCATTAGGTAGGGTTCTGTTTCAAGGGTGTGTTTAAGTCTGCTAGAGAAATCTCTCCCGCAAGCACGTAGTACCAATGTCACATACGAGGTTAATGTCCTTACAGTGAGTTATTCCTCTACTATGTCTCCTACAGATAGGCAGCATATGCAATAAAGCAGGGTCACACATTGCCCCATATGCAAGGCACTGATCACCTCTGAGTAGTCTATATGTCACAGGTGACAAAGACACTAATTGCAGACTATCTCCATTGAACACATACTGAAGATATGAAGTCACCTGTGAGGGACCATACTGTTGTGTGCAACTGCCAGTACTGCTTGGAAAGGTACATCACCAAATGGCTATTGCACTCAGATATTGGCATGCTAAGGGAAGAGTACATGGAGGTTGTAAACATGTCACTTACAGGTGACTGTAGCCTCAGCTATAGCTTCATAGGTACTAGGCTATTTGCCCAAAGGCATTTATAAGCCTAGCCAGAATGTGTTGGCTTTCGCCGCCCCCTTAGATTAGTTCCCTGTGCCTCTGTCCAGCAGAGCCACTGAAGTGATCCCTGGGGTAAACTTTCTGTTTCCCATCCACTCGTCAAGGTTTCTCCTGAAGAGGGTTAGCAAGGAGCTCTGCCTAATGTAGATTGGAATCTTGTTCCAGAGCATGGGAAGTCTCTGGGACAGGAGTCTATCCCTACAGCACGTCCTATTTATTGTTGTGGTGAGGTTTAGATCCCTGGAGCGTGTGGCTCGAGGGGATACGTTTTTCTTTAGGTGGAGCATGTTCATCAATTCTGGGTTGGACATGGCCTTGTATGTCAGGCAGAGATCACCTCTGAGTAGGCAGTATGCAACCAAGTACAGTTGGAGTTTCTTCAATCGAGCTGTGATTAGGTGGGCCACATAGAAGGATTTTCTAACCACTTTGACAATGTGATTATTAAAGGAGAGGTTACTATCTACTTGGGTCCCCAGATCCCTTATTACGTCTTCCGTATTTAGGGGGATACCACCTATGTGGTAGTTTGTGGGTAGTTTGTTTTTTCCAAAGGGGATGACTATGCACCTTTTGGCATTTAGCTTGAGGCCATGGTTTTAACACCAGGTATCTGTCTCAGTGAGACCCTTTTGGAGAATGTCTGTGTCAGCCGGAGAGTCAATTATAGCCCCCAGTTTGCAGTCGTCTGCAAATTTGGTCAGCCATAGTCCTCCTGTGCTTGCCTGTACCTCTGAGAAGTATATGCCAAACAGGAGGGGTCCTAGGACTGATCCCTGGGGAACATCACTTGTAACCGGTTTAGAGTAAGACCTAGCTCCCGCAACTCTTACCATGTGGGTTCTGTCCGTGAGCCAGTTGGCAACCTATCTCATAATGTAGGGGTTTATGTTCAGGCTGTTGAGCTTGTCTATAATACCTGAGCGGGGAATGGTGTCAAAGGCCTTTGCGAGGTCTAGGTAAGCTGTGTGGACCACCGTTCCCTCGTCTATAGCCTTGGTAACTGTCTCAAAGATGTCCACCAGGTTTAGGAGGCATGCTCTGCCCTTAACAAAGCCAAACTGGGTAGGGTCCAGTGTTTGATGGTTTCCAATGTCTCTGTTAATGAGATCTAGGATGATGTGCTCCATAGCTTTGCAGACCAAGCTAGTCAGGCTTATAGGGCGATAGTTTCCAGAGTTCGTTGTGGCTCCACCTTTGTGGAGTGGAATAACCGTTGCTGTGCACCACTCTGTGGGCACGTAGCCTGTGGAGAGGCTGAGTTTAAACAGTGTGTTTAGGTAAGGGGTTAGTTAATCTCTGAGCTCGTGTAGGACACAGCCTAGGACACCGTCCAGTCCCATTGATGCTGTGTTTTTGGCTTTGGAGAGTGCTGTTTTAACCTGAGTGTCTGTGATTTCAGGGGCACTACATTCTTCTGGTATAGTTATGGGCCCTTTTGGGGGTGAGAGGGGGGTGAAATTTGCACTGAACCTGTCTGCCAGGATGTTGGCTATATCAGTCGGTTCAGTGTATTTTGTGCCATTCTGCACTAACGCTGAGCAGATCTGAGAATTGCCACTTAGATTCTTGACATAGCTAAAGAATGCCTTGTGGTTATCTTTGGAGTCCATGGCAATTTTTCTTTCGAAGCTAGCCTTGTATGATTTTATAAGGGAACATAGTTTTTGCTGATACTGATCAGGGATGTCTTCCCTTCTTGGGATTTTACTCTTTTCTGTACTAGTTTCCTCCTTCTATTGTATAGCTTGTTTATGGCAGGGGTCCACCAGACTGGTTTCCTTTTCTTGGAGGAGTGAGTCTTGGTTTTGCTTGGGATAGCATGATCCATGCATTCTTGTAGCTGCCCGTAGAGTGCATTAGTAAAGGATTTTGCAGCTTGGACAGCATTATCCTTTAGCATGGGGGCTTTGAAACTTCCCACCTTGGTCTTAAGTAACGTGAAGTTTGCTTTTGAAAAGTTTTTCATGGTGATTTCTTTGACCAGGGGTGGTGGCGGAATGTGGATATCCAGAGTGATTAGTTTATGGTCAGATCTAATCAGCCATATGATTCCTGTCATAACACTGTAGAGACAGGGTGATCTGAGGCACAATAGGTGCACACCTGTGTGGCCAGGTCTATATGCCCAGTTTGTTCACCCTGAATATGTACATCACATGGTGTGACTGATGTTCTACTTACCAGGTACATAGGTCTAACTGATGGAACTGATACTAACTATATATTTGCATGGAGTTTATGGCCATTAGTATGTCAACAGGCATGTGTTCGCAATATCATGTTGCAGGACTGACATACCACAGAGACTATTAGTGCTCAAAATTTGCAGCCATCAACCAACATTGTGTATTGTGGTTGAATAGATTCCAAGCAGAAGAAAACCCAGGATTGCACTGCTGCTGAAAGATCAGCTTTTGGAGGCAGATGTCCCTATGTTGCATATGTTGCATACTCTCCTCCTCCCAAAAAATTCCAACACATGTGAGAGATGCAACCATATAGCCAAACTGGAGGCTAAGCTCTCTCAACTCAGTACTGGCATAACCAGTCAGGAGGAGAAAGAAACCACACTCACTACAATTCCAGTCTCACATAGACCTACCATGACAGCAAACCAAACACATAAACACACAAAAACATACTTGGAGGCTCTAAATAAAAATCTGCCTAAGCAGCAGAGACCTCCAAAGCAGACACCCAAGCCACCGCTACCCCAAAACAAAACAGGTGCAACACATAGCTCACAAGGTCAGTGTGCCGAACAGTCACAGCCCTTAAGGCTAAACAACACACCTGATACACTTGTAATAGGTGACTCTATCGTCAGGCACACTGACGTCCCGCTCACCAGGATGAACAAGGAGAAGGTCACGGTGAGCTGCCTGTCAGGTGCTGGGATCCACCACATAACACAAGCACTCAGGTCACTCCAAGGCAAGTACAAATATGACTCAGTCATTGTCCATGCTGGTGTGAATGACCTGAGACATACCTCCCTGGACTACATGAAAAGAGACATAGAGGAGCTCTCTGGGCATGTAGCCCAGGCCGGTATGACCCTGACCTTGAGTAGCATCTTACCCTCACCAAGAATGATGCCACAATATGAAGACAAGATGATCAATTTCAACAATTGGCTTAAGTATTGGTGTCATTCAAAGGGGATCCAATGCCTGTCAGCCTGGGATGACATGCTCGACAAGCCATGATGCTTCGCTAGGGACGGCTTTCACCTGTCACCCCTGGGCTTTTGGATATTGGCAAAGGCTCTTGCTACCCCCATAGTGCCTTTTTTAGGCAAGGCTCAAAAGACAAACCCACCTCCATAGGTATCACAAGGGATAAGAAACTAAGAGTAATGCTACTCAACGCCAGAAGTCTAAACCTCAAGATGCACGCACTCGAAACTCTCCTTAGCATGGAGAACATCGATATCTGTGCAGTAACAGAAACCTGGTTCAAGGCTCCCGAGAGCACCCCAGCACTACCAGGTTATACCTCATACCATGCTTTTTGGCCCCAAAACTTGGTCCGAACCACAAAAGGAGGGGGGAGTATCAATATTCATCAAAGATACCCACACCTCCAGGTTGGTGGCACAGCACGAAGCATCAGAGACTATCCACATGCAACTAACAGTGGATAAAACTGCCTTCCAGTTTATAGCCTGCTACAGACCACCCTCTCAAACCCAGGAACCCCACTCGGCCTTCCTGAGAACACTGGAAAATATGAAGTTCTCTCCAAACACCATTATATTGGGCAACTTCAACTACCCAAACATAGACTGGGAGCATTACTCTAGCTCCAACACCTTAGCCCAAAGGTTCCTAGAATTTATAAACTCAAATGCTATAGAACAACTTGTTACCACTCCCACAAGAGGGGAAACATACTGGACCTGATCATCACCAACATGGGGACTTTATGTTCCAGACCAGAAGTGTATCCCTCACTGGTAAGATCAGACCATAAACTAATCTCACTGGATATTCACATCCCGACCCCACCCCCTGCCCAGAAAACCACAGTGAAAAACTTCTCTAAAGCAAATTTCACACTCCTCAAAACCGAAATGGAATCCTTCAAAGCCCCCGGGCCTGTGGAAAATACAGCCCAGACCGCAGAATCCTTTATAAACGCATTCTATGAACACCTTCAGGAATGCATGGATCATGCAATCCCAAATAAAACCAAGACCCAATCCTCCAAAGGCAGACGTCCTGTCTGGTGGACCCCAGCCATAAACAAACTATACAATAGAAGGAGGAAGCTACTACATGATAGAGCAAAATCCCAAAAAGGGAAGGCATCTCTGATCAGTATTAGCAAAAAAACTATGGGCACTCATAAAATTGTCTAAGGCCAGCTTCGAGAGAAAAATTGCACAGGACACTAAGGATAATCGCAAGGCTTTCTTTAGTTATGTTAGTAACCTGGGTGGGAGATGTGCTCAGAATTAGTCCAAAATGACAAAAAATACACCGAACCCACAGACATTGCCAACATGCTAGCTGACAGGTTCAGTGCAAGCTTATCCCCCCTCCCCACTAAAAGGGCAAATATCTATCCCAGCAGAGTGCTGCCCCCCTGACATCTCAGATGCTCAGGTAAGAGCCGCCCTCTCCAAAGCAAAAAACACAGCATGAATGGGACCAGACGTTGTCCCGGGCTGCGTCCTACATGAACTCCAAGAAGAGCTAAACCCAAACATAAAACTACTGTTCAATCTCAGCCTTACTACAGGATATGTACCCAAAGAGTGGCGTACAGCAACAGTGGTCCCTCTCCACAAAGGTGGTGCCTCAACGGATCCTGGAAACTATCGCCCCATAAGCCTAGCTTGGTCTGCAAAGCTATGGAAAGGATCATCATGGACCTCATAAATAAAGATATTGGGGACCTACAGACACTGGATCCTACCCAGTTCGGCTTTGTTAAGGGCAGATCCTGCCTATTAAACCTGGTCGATTTCTTTGAAACAGTCACCAAGGCCACTGACGAGGGGGAGGTGGTCCACACAGCCTACGTGGACCTCGCAAAAGCCTTCGATACAATACCCCACTTGGGCATTATAGATAAGCTCACCAGCTTAAATATAAACCCCTATGTCACTAGATGGGTTGCAAACTGGCTCAAGGACAGAAACCAGATGGTTAGAATTGCTGGAGCCATGTCAGACTCCAAACCAGTTACAAGTGGCATCCCACAAGGCTCAGTCCTGGGACCTCTCTTGTTCGGTATATATTTCTCGGAGGTACAGGCCAACACGGAAGGACTGTGGCTGACCAAGTTCGCAAATGACTGCAAGCAGGGCGCCATAATCGACTCTGCAGCCGACACAAGCATCCTCCAAAAGGGCCTCATAGAAACAGACAACTGGTGCCAGAGCCATGGCCTCAAGCTAAACACCAAAAAGTGTATAGTCATCCCCTTTGGCAAAAACAAAGTGCCCACAAATTACCACATAGGTAGTAATCCATTAAGTACAGAAGAAGTAATTAGGGACCTGGGGACCCAAGTTGATAGCAATCTTTCATTTGACAGCCACGTGGCCAAAGTGGTTAGAAAAACATTTTATATAGCCCACGTAATCATGAAGGGATTCACATCTAGATCAGGGGAGGTCATCGTGCCTCTTTACTCATCCCTCATCAGGCCCATAATTGAGTACAATTCCCCTTTTGGGATGTACCTTACCAGACATCTGCAGCAACTGGAAAGACCCCAAAAGTACCTCACCAAGAGGATCAAAGGGCTCAAACAGATGCCATATGCTGCCCGGTTAAAGAAACTCCAGTTCTACTCAGTGGCATACTGCCTGCTCAGAGGCGATCTGTGCCTGACGTATAAAGCCATGTCCAACCCGGAATTAATGGACATGCTGCACCTCAGAAAATCCAAATCCCATCGAGCCACACGCTCGAGAGACTTGAACCTCAGCACTGAAATAAACAGGACATGCTGGAGGGACAGATTCATAACCCAGAGGCTCCCTTCACTCTGGAATAAAATCCCAGTCCAGGTTAGGCAGAGTCCCTCATTGACTCTCTTCAAGAGGAATCTTGATGAGTGGATGGGAGATCGTAGGTTTACCCCTGGTATCACTTCTGTGTCACTGTTAGACAGAGGCACAGTATACTAACCTCGAAAAAGGGCATAGCAAAATTAATTTAAAATGGGTGGCGAAAGCCAAACACACTCTGGCTAGGCTTATAAATGCCCTAGGGCAGATAACCTAGTATGAACCTATGAACCTATCTGCACCAGCAATGGGCCACTCAGTGACCCCTACAATGATAGTATCATGGATGCCTAAGTGGGTGCTTTGTAAATGTTGCCTGAGCAGGGTATATAGTCAGATGGCTTGGCTGAGTCTAGGGAGTTGTATACCCTGATGTACCCTCACCCAGGTCCACGGTGACTGCCTCAGAAATATCCACCACATGTAAAAGTCATGCTCCCACATCACACATCTAAACTGTGTACAGTCAACAGTGTGTAGAACACATATATGTGTGCTGATCAGCTTCAGGATGAACGTCCCTAAAGCCA
Source organism: Protopterus annectens (assembly GCF_019279795.1). Lineage (NCBI taxonomy): Eukaryota > Metazoa > Chordata > Ceratodontiformes > Protopteridae > Protopterus > Protopterus annectens. The sequence goes on along the minus strand of NC_056726.1, from coordinate 98,255,384 downwards.
TACAGATATGGATACTCAGACAAAGAGGTGTATAGTTATATCAGTCAGTGGATGCACATCTCTGTGCAAAGGTATAACAGCTGCCACTGTCCACTCAGCTGGTGTGCAGCCAGTAGTGTTGGTATGATTGCAAGGGTGTCCCAATGGTGTTAGTAATCCTTGTCAGATCGCATGTGGGATGCAGCCTGGAATGTTAGCATGTGCAATAGATGTTGTGTCTCCTCCAGTCAGAGGCCAGTTACAAAATGCTCTGTAAATATGGAAGTTATGGGACAGGTTGTAGGAATGTCATGTGTCACATGTGGTGGGGACAAGCCAGTGTAGTTGACACAGTGTGGGTGTACATATGAGGTCACTGACAATTTGAGCCTCTCCTTTGAGGTCACACATGTAACTACACAGTGAGTTGTGGTTCTGCTTTGCATAGGTGGCTACTTTTGTCACTTACTGTGTCTACTCAATATCAAAACAACACTATGTGCTTCTTTTAGCTGATGAGGTAGTGCCTCCATGTTCGGGGGGAACCCTCATCCCAACTGTCACATAGCACTTTCCACCTGTTACTGTACAGCCTGCTAATGGTAGTGGGTCACCAGTCATGTTTGCTGAGCCATGATGAGCCTGTGTCCCTCCTGTCACATACAGCCAAGTTCATGCAGTTGTAATGTTGCTGACATACTGCATGGGTGTAGAGCTCTCCATACTTGCCTGTCCCATCAGAAGGGGGAGGTGCAGTCACACTATGCCAACCATCCCGCAGGAGTTAATAAATGGCTTTCTTGACATATATGTCTGTACTGTCTGCAAGCAAGGGGAGTACATGCTGGTAGTTCTAAGGAGAATGATCTTTGACCAGATCCACCAGTGAGGACCTCATAGTGGGGAGGCTATACCTGTCACCCATACTGGTAAACACATGATGCAATACATTGGTTTCCTGTGTGGGGATGTCACGGCACTGCAGGTAAGTACCTGGGCCATCCTTTGGGCAAATGAACCGCAGCATGACTGAGCAACAGAATGTGTACATATTACACTTCCCTAACATGTTTATGTTCTGTACAGACACCTTGCATGACTCTTTTCTTGTAGCATGCTGGAAGTGACTGAAATATTTACTTGCATAGATGACAACTAGCATATAGTGCAAAGCGGTGTTCCCTGATCTCTGAGTCATGCCACCTGAAATGCCATGAGAGGAGTAAGCATGGATACAAGCACTGACGCGGTCATGCACCTACTGACATTGGACCAAACATTGTTACTTTTGCTCAAGGTCAGATCATGCCTGCTGACTGTAACCAGCAGAGACCACTGACTGTTACACTATGCAATGGATGTCGGACATATGACTCACTCCATCAACCATGGTCTGACAAGGTGTATGACAATATTAAGCCAGCAGGCCTTGCTGGAAACTGTGTATGTCATATACAGAGTATTATGTCAGCTGGTGGATAGGCAAGTGTCTGACAGTCATACTCTGGGAAGGCAGCATTGGGAGACCTACACTGCCATGATGTCAGTTGCCAGTGGAGTTCACGATCCTCCATTACAAATGTACCCCATCTACCTATTCCCTCTCTGCAGTCACAGCCACTGTCAGTGACCTCTGACTGAGTACATTAGCAGATGTTTGCATATTAGGAGCTGTTACAAAACAGTTATCCAGGATGGCCTAACACACAGTCAGTTGTTCTGTGAGCCACTGACAAAGACTAAATGCCAATGATTGCACAATACTATCCTGTGGGAAATTATCCATCCCTGCAAAATATTGTAGTGTCTGCACACCGCACACAGTTGAGCCATTACACATGGAGTTATGGACACAGAGAGTAATGTAGCCTTTGACTTTCACTGATCAGTAGGATGCTGGGATGCATTCACTGTTGTACAACCTATACTGACAGGTTTTGGATATAAATCCCATACTATCACTGCTATACTGACTGTGGCAGTTATCACACCTATCATCGTGTGCAATGGTATCCTTGATATGTCACTACACAGGCATATCATTCAACCGTAGCAGCCACACAGGTTCCATGGTACACCAATACATAGTGTAGATAACATGTCCTGTGGAGTCCGTGTCGTGACCATACATGTGTAGTCTGTCTCCTACATGCTTTGGAGGGGATGTGTATGGCTCCATACTGGGAGGTGCTGGATCCCACTGTGTACCTCCCATGTATCCATGAGAGGACTAACACATGTCTCACCTATTCTACACACCTACAACATCACTGTGGTATACATAGTACATGCTGGAAAGACAGGTATGTAACACAGATAATACACCCTACATGAAACAGGCCCCCCATGCATGTGAAGCACACATCTGCTGTGACACACATCATGTCCAGGTTACACAATGGGATGCACAGAATGACAATCAAAACTGGTGTCAGGAAACTGTACTGGACACAGGATATTTGTAGATGCATCATCTACTTCACTACAGACTGTAGTTGTGTGAGTTCCCAAAACCCTGGTGACAATTATCAAGGGTAACAGACTTGTTCACAGATTAGGGATGCATAAATATGCTGAATGCTGCCACTGTCCTAGTTAGCTTGTTATACACATACAAACCTATGGAGTCATGCACTTACAGTGCTGTGCTTTGCTGAAGACATATTTCTGCTGTTGCTGACATGCCATCCTGTGCTGTTTCATTGCCGCTGTGTATCCAGAGATTATCCCAACAGACCCCTGAAACAGAGACATAAACAGGTCCGTGACACACCTGTCATCATGTATCTATACAGCCATTACAACATCATACAACATAAGGTACACAAAAGTATGTGGCATATTCATGACAATGCCAGCATACAGTATCTGTCATTAACCACTACAAGTACATGTTAACTGATATAGTCACCCTGTGCATCAGACACACAGCTTCATTTCCCTGCATTGAGGGTGAGGAAGACAGGGATGTGGTACAGGTGTCATCACTTGCACAGGGTGTTGTCTGGGAGTGCATGAGGCCCAGGCTGACCCAAACAGTTGACAGCATATGTATGAGTCAGGAAGGGAAACAGGTAAGATGTATCATGGAATGGTACCATGTGTGTCTGTAAGTGACCTGCATTTGACAGTGGTGTGTGCATGTACCCTGGCAAGCTCAGTGCTAGCCTTACATGTATATATGTTGGACAGCTTTGGACTGTACATGGTAGAGTTCACCATCTCTGGCCTCTAACATGGGAATGCCCAGGATCATAAGCCCATGGACTGCCACGTTATGGTGTGGACAGCACGCTCCCCTCTGTAGTGTTGGATGTACTGCCACTATGGGAGAGATTGAGCATGGCCAAGTGGACTCCAAGCAGAAGGGGCTGCTGACCTACATCGACAAATCTGACACAACTCCAACTACATGTTCCAGTACAATGTGTAGTCCAAGACAGAGACTGTCTCAGCCCACCTTCTGTCCACTGCATCAATCGATCCAGGGTGTCCCCCAATGTGGTGGAGGCAGTCATGGAAGTCAGACTGTGCTGCATCCACAATCCTATGCATACATCTGGTGCTCTGTTCAGAATGTGCCTGTGCCTCCACGATTGCCCGAAACATGTGACATGTGACCCGTGATGTGACACCTGCAACAGGTGGTGGATGGACAACAGGCCTTCTGCAGGCACCCCTGTCAGTCCGCCTGTGTGGGACCTCACCAGCTCTCTGGCTATGGTCAGTGTCTACATTCACTGGAGCCATAGTTGCCACACTATCCTGTTCAATGTCCCCACCTCTGTCCAATATCTGTGGGTTCTGGGAACTGGGTATGTGTGGGCATACTGACTGTGTGCTGAGACAATGGAGGCAGAAGAGGGATGTCTACCTCTGGGACAGATTCAGCCCCCAACACACCTACTTGTGCCTCACTGTGGCCACCAGCATCTTCAGAGTCTGAAAAGTTACTGACATCAGGTTGCGTAGGGTACAGAGACCAACCCCCCCCCCCGTCACCTGTGATAAGAAAGAAAAAAGTGGTACATGAATACCTGCACTACTGTGTAAAAAAATCCATCAATAAAGACCCATAACTGGATTAGCGTTCAAATTATTTCCTCTCTGCTTTCATCCAAAATAAATTTCCTCAGAACAAAATGTACATTCAACTCAAGACCTTTATAACAATCATTTCAAGTAAATCAAGTAAAACATGACCGGTACACTTTAACTTTTAATTAAGCAATATGACACTATACTTGATAAAACAACACATAAAAACCCAGTACACCTAGCTTAACAAATATATTGAAATACACATTTCACTGCCTAATTTAATGTCCTTTCAACCTTTTGTTTTTTAAAAGGCATTTTAGAGTAAATGACTCATTTAAACCAGGAGGCTTATCTTTTCTTAACTGTCACTGCTAAACTGTTTGTATTTGTTCAGCTACACTCCTGTAATTACTTCCTCTAAGATCCTTATGTTCCTGTTCCAGAATGGAAAATAAAAATATTCTTCCCTGTTTACACAAGACACTATGTTTAAATAGGGCATTATGTTCCTTAACAACAGTATCATGCTTATCAGGAGCAGGACCACAACTTTGGCCAATACCTGATGGACCTGTGAAAATTTGAGGGTGAGGTAATGTTAGTACCAATGCATGTTGCAACACAACAAGGTAATACATCCATATATCTCACATTTACAGTAACTACTGTATTACTTGTTGTACTGGTCACATTCTGAGTATGACAGCACAACTGAGGTAAAGCCCCACCCAAAGAACTAAGACCTGACACCCATGTAAATGTATGCACAGCCTGACACACTGACTGCCACAGTATTACAATGCTCATCACTGTAAGCCTATGTGCATGCTCCTCTGTTGTGGAAACTGTGGCACCCACTTTCACGATGTATGGTGTGATGGATGCCTGGGAACTGTCATGTGTGCTTAGGTTCGCCAGGACTTCCTCAGTAGATGTCAGTGGTTGTTCTGCTCCAGGCACTCCACCAGTGATGGCACAATACCTGGATACATCTACTGCCCTTCGTTGTGCAGCATTGATAATGTCTGTTGCACAGTGTCGAACCTGCTCATATGTCCTGCCCTGATGGTCTGTACCATTCACATCATGGACAAGGTCTGCCCACAATGCAGTCCACTGTTCCCTGTTTTGCCTCCCCCTGGACAGAAGGATGTGATGATGTCGCCTTAGTCCTTCCAGTATAATTTCATTTTCTGCATCAGAGAAGGGTGCATGGCATCTACAATACATGATTCCTGAAAGACAACAGAAGGGGAACACATTACACAGATCACATACATGGAAGTACACTATGTAGAGATACAGCAAGGACAAAATGGCTGGCACTATCCACTGCTTGCTCATACATGTCATACTCCACAGTGTCCAAACATACTAAGTGTGTGGATACAACTGAGATAGTAGCAATAGTCAGGTATTCCTGTGTATGCCATGAAAGATATTTCTGTATGATCATACACCCAATACTCGGGTCTACTGTGGTGTGTCCCCTATGGGAAACCCCCCAATAATACGTCCTAGGAACAATGCCACACACACAATTAGCAGTGTGCTATTACAACCACTATAAAGGGACAGTCCAATGAGACCAGTGTGCCACAATGACAACAAACAATGCACCCTTGATGTATTGTATATCCTGTGTGGGTCTAAGACAGCAGGAGATCAGTGACATGTCATTATCACAGGTCTACGTGAGGCTTAATGCTGTATTCCCTATTCCCCATATGTCTATTCACCTATCTGCATCCGGTTGTACACAAACTCAGTTACACACCTGATGGAGTGCAGTACTCCTCTGTTGATATGTGGTGATAGTAAAGTTTTTCACAAAGGCATGCTCTCTGTGAGGAAAGTCTCATACAGACTCGTTCCCCATAGCCAGCTGCTTGCCTTTTAAACATGCTTCTCATCAGCAGGTGATCGCCTCTAAACCAATCTGTGAGTCTGAAATGCAATGCTGATTTGCACTATAATCACCCAATGACATGCAACCACTATACAATACATAAGGCCTTCATGTAGATTAGGGACCCTTTCTGATATGTTGTCCTGGACATTACTGGGGTGAGGAGACTACATCGTTGCAGAAGATAGGTCTGTAGCAGAAACCTTACCATAGAGATGTGTGTGCTACAGGCTGCAACTGCTGCTGCAGGTAACAGACATAGGCAAAGTGTGTGAACACTTTGGAGGACAACAACCTGTAGAAGTAACTGTGGGAGCTGTGTCTGCCTTGTTGTAGAGCCAGAGCCAGAGTGAGGCTACCCTTTCCACTTCAAATAAGGCATGTGTTTAAGGTAAGTATGCTACGTAACGGTATCACTAACAGAGTACTAGGCAACGTGTTTGGTGTGTCCTTGGGTAAGATGGGGTATAAATATAAAAATATGTCCACCATTTGGGCAACTGCCAAGCCATGTCTTACTGTCTGTTAGTAATTTGCAGCATGTATGAGGGCAGGCCTTGTTACAAGCAGGGACTTCCAATGTGTATATTAGCTGTGCAGCTGTGATAATCTCCACAGTGACTTTGGAAGGATTGTGTGGTGCACCCTGATATTAGTGGCCCTCATTTGCAGTACCTGCATTGACATTCTGTGTGAATGCATATTAATGCATGATGTGACACTTTATGCATACATTATTTTGCTATAGGGATATGTGAAGTGTGCTCCTACCTGAGACCTCTGACCTCCATCAGTGAAAAGCAGACATGTCATTTAAATGCATTGTGTGGATAAAGAGTGCACGGCTCAGTCCTTAATTGCTGCCTTCACAATACTGTAAATTCACTTCTACACACCATTGGTTTGGAATCCAGGACTGTGTATGGCAAAATGCACCATTTTCAAGGAGATTAACAGACTGAGCTACTGAGCCACAACTGCAGCAGGTGTATTTGCAAGATATATGTGCACACATATAGGCTGTGACATACAGTTTCCAGATCCATCAGTACGTACGTGACTTTATATGGATGTATGTGTGCACTAGGGTCCCAGCTGAACATGTATTTTGCCATTAATGCTTTAGCAGGTGTCTTTCTACATGTTGCTGCTGAAGGGCACATTTACCTGCTATCACAGGCCTCACTTAAATCCATTAAGTCTTTGGCATTCTAGTGGTGTACTATTGCACCAGAGTCCAATGTACACTCCCATTTTTAATCTTTTTAATTTAATTACATTTTAATCAAATTTGCATGATGCAGTGCAGCATGCAGCTCTGTAACTGGCAATTACTATGTTGTAAGAGTTGTGTGGTGTGGCAAGTTAATGCAGTGGTCTATAGGTGCAATGGTCTTGGGTTCGAAATATGGGGCAGGTGTTTATTTTATAAGTGTGTATTATAAGTTTAAAAACACATAGTCAATATAGCGCTATTTAGCTGAGCTGAGCAAAGCTGTGCAATGTGGTGGACTGCGCAGCAACATGCTAAAAATTATAAAGAAAATAAAAATGGGAGATAGGAAAGTGATGACATGGAGTGCAAGCAGGTGGAGAAACATAGTGAAAGGCAGGTAGGGATGTGCAGGAAGGATGTAGAAAAGAACCAAAGCTATCCATTTCTTCTACAGCAGCAACTGTGCACTTTGACAGAACTTGTACATGACTTTGAACTCTCAACCCCAGAGAGAGGGGTGAGGATAGCATAACTGCGTTGTCAAACCAAATGGACCAAATTATGCATCTCCAGTGGACACGTGTGAAATAGAGTGCTATGTATGGGACAATATTTTTTTGGGACAGGTGCCCATTTTTTTTAAAGTGAGAGAGGAATGTTGTCAAAGGGACATAGGTACTTCTGGGGGAGGTACGTTGGGTAGGTGAGGATGCATTTGCAAACAGACAAGACAACAGACAGGGGTGGTGTGTGATACATGAGTGGGGTGAACACCTTGGATAGGGACGGTGTTGTGGAATCCAAGTCCCAAGTGCCTCCAGACAGCAGCAGCATGACTCACATCCTCATACATGGGAATGTTGGCACTGCTCCTTCACTACTCCGAGGGTGGCAGTGCTGGAGGCTGAGCACCAGGGCACCAGTATGCCCTGAATCCAGCACAGCAGGTGGTAAATCCCAAGGTAGACTATCCTGTGCACTAATCTCATCCTGGATGACAACACCCCCTCCACCATTGCTCCCACAGGGGGACCGAGCCCCATCTTTTGGGGCAATACTACCCGACGCTACAGGTAGTGCAGGGGCAGCACAGGGGGCACCACTGGTCTAGGTTCCAGATGTGCTGGGACCTGCTGCCACGGCCAGTTGAGGGAAGGTAGGTGGATCACCTGGAACCAGCCTACCTTAATGTGCTTTGGTGAATGAGGTATAGCATTAAGTTATGGTTAGTACTAACCAAACCATTGTTAGTACTAAAAGAATGGAACATCACTTTAATTCATCCAAATGCATATTAACGTATAGTATGTGCAACACAACAGTAAATAACATAACAGTCAGTATGCTAACAGCATGCCAGTAAGAAGTAAACCATAAGGGCAAAAAATTGTTAGTTTAACATAGTATGTTAACAGTGAATCATAATAACATCTAACAATATTACATCACATTTTGCAAAAATATAGTTAGTTTAACAAAAAGAAGTTATGTACCTACCATAACGTTCCATGTTAGTTGTCTTCATCTCGCCTTCCTTCTTGCTGGTTGGGATCGAAGCCGATCCTCGGCTCTGACTCGGCCATCTTCAATAGCTTGAGAGCTGTTTACTGGCCCGAGGCTACCCCTTATCCCATAATGCCTAGCGATAGCTACCCAGATCTCGTTTGAAATAGCTAACTCCAGACATAACAAAGGAATAAACCAGTCAAAAAAATCAGTTGACTATACCTGCCATATTCTCTAAGTCAATAGAGGAAACAAGAGAACACACAGCCAGTGAAACTGAAAAAAAAAACTCCTCTCGGTCCACTAGGACAGGGGGATGGAGGGTGGGACGCAAGAAGGAAGGTGAGATGAAGACAACTAACATGGAATGTTACGGTAGGTACATAACTTCTTTATGTTAAGTTGTCTATCTCGCCTTCATTCTTGCTGGTTGGGACAACATCCCTAACACTTAAAATACTGGGTGGCTCAGTGGAATAGACTCTTCAGAACAGTGGAACCAAAGTCAGCTCTGCTCCTGGAGACCATATCCAACTTATAATGAGAAATAAAGGTATGAGGGTTTGCCCACGTGGCAGCTGCACAGATGGAATCCATGGGCAACCTAGACTGGAAGGCTACAGAGGTGGCCAAGGCCCTAGTAGAATGACAATTCGGTTTAATAGGTAACTCTTTGTTCCTTAACTGATAAATGAAAGAAATAGTGTGTGACAACCATCTGGACAAGGTTACCTTGGAAACTGGGAAACCTTGTTTGCCCAAGGCATAAGAAAGGAATAGTTGGTCCAACTTCCTTACTTCTTTAGTTCTGTGCAGGCAAAAACGCAATTCCCTATGAACATCCAATTGGTGTAGTTTGTACTCTGCCTTGTTGGTATGATTAGGGAAAAACAGAGGAAGATATATAGATTGGTTTAAATTATTTTCTGAGCAGACTTTAGGGAGAAATGAAGGATTAGTCCTCAGAGCAACCCTGTCCTTATGAAAAACCAAGTATGGAGGACGAACACATAGCACCTGAAGTTCGGAGACGTGTCTGGCTGAAGTAATAGCTACCAGAAAGTGTCTTCCAAGATAGAAACTTGATAGAGCAGGATGCTGCTGGTTCAAAAGGGGGCAGAATTAAGGAGGTTAGAACTAAATTAAGGTCCCAAGGAGGAGGGGGATCTCACACTGGAGGCCTAAGAAGAGTTGTCCCTCTCAAAAAAGCTTTACAGAGCTTATGAGACATAATGTTAGAGTTTGAAAAACCAACGTGAAAGTTAGAAATGGCTGCCATTTGTACCCTGATCGTAGCAGAAGTGGACCCGGAGTGAAACAGTTGTGCTAGGTATTCCAGAATTTCGTGGACTGAGGCTGAAAAGGGATCCACATTCCTAGCCTTTGCCCAACAAAAAAAATGTTTCCATTTGCTAGCATAAGTTTTCCTTGTTGTAGACTTGTGAGAGGAGACGATAATGTCATGGACTGCTGGGGAAATTCTGGGAAGCCTGGCTAAGATTGGAAGTGGAGCAACCAAGCTGGAGAGTTTGAGGGATTGATGCAACCCGCCTGATTGATGAACCAGGAGGTCTGGAATTGGGTCCAGAGTCCAGGGTTGATCGAGAAGGTAACGGTGCACGAACAGGAACCATATCTGTCGAGGCCAGTAGGGGACAATGAGGATCATTTTGCAACCCAACGATATTGCTTTCTGTATAAGTTTAGGTATCAGGGGGAAAGGAGGAAAGGCATAAAGAAGTCCCTGGGGCCAATCGTGGACTAGAGCGTCTCTGGGTATGTGACCCGGAAGCGAAAGAAGGGAGAAGTAGTTGCTGTATTTGCTGTTGAAGGGGGTGGCAAAGAGATCACAGCAAGGCTGTCCCCATTTGCAGAAAACAAGATTTGCAACTTCCTGATTCAGAGACCACTCGTGAGGCATGAGGATAGCTCTGCTGAGCCTGTCCGCTATGACATTGGATCTCCCAGGGATGTGCGTCGCAATCAAAAAACGTTGGGAGGAAGTCGCCCACTGCCAAAGTCTGAGTGCTTCTCGACACAAGGGGTAGGAACTGGTTCCGCCCTGCTTGTTGATGTACCACACCACTGACATGTTGTCTGTTTGAATAGCAATGGCCCCAGAAGGAAGAGAGTCTTGAAAGGCTTGCAATGCCAGAAGCACGGCTCTCATTTCCAGGACATTTATGTGCAGATGGTACTCGTGGAGTTGCCACGTGCCTTGGACTGTCCTGCCCAGATAATGCCCCCCCACCCTATCAGGGAGATGTCTGTTGTCACTGTGGCTACTGGAGGGGGTTGTATGAAAGGTCTGCCCTGAGCAACTAGTGGGGAGACCATCCACCAAGAAAGATGTCTTTTGCATGCATCGGTGATCATGATCATGTAAGTCATGGGTAGCTCTTGGAAAGACCACTGCGTAAACAGAAGCCACTGAAGAATTCTCATATGAAAGTGCGCTAGTGGGATTAGAAGAATGGCTGCTGCCATGGAACCCAGAGTTTGAAGGATGTACCTGACTTGGATCATTTTGCTCTGCATCAGAACCTGTACCTGCTGATGGATTGCTGACACCCTTTCTAGTGGTAGCCTTGCAAACATATCCCTTGTGTCGAAGTCTACTCCTATGTAAGTGATAGATTGACAGGGCAACAAGGCAGATTTTTCGAAATTTATTGTAATGCCGAGCTGGGAGCAGATTGTAAATGTGTAGTCCCGTGCTTGTATGAGTTGATACCTGGTGATAGCAGTAAGGAGCCAGTCGTCTAGATACGGAAACACCTGGAATCCTTGACGCCTCAGGTGAGCCATGACCACTACCATACATTTGGTGAACACCCTGGGGGCTGTAGTGAGACCAAAGGGCAGAGCTCTGAAATGATAATGACAGGCCCCCAGCCGGAAGTGAAGATATCTCCTGGAGCGCCTGTCCATCTTTATATGGTAGTACGTGTCCTGGAGATCTATCGAGCACATCCAACTGTCCTGACCCACAAAGGGTAGAATGGACTGTATTGTTACCATCCAAAACTTTGTTCTTTGCACAGACCGGTTTAGTCTGCTGAGATCAAGAATCGGTCTCCAGTCCCCTGTCTTTTTTGGTACTAAAAAGAACCTTGAGTAAGTTCCGGATCCGTGCTGGTCTGCCGGGACTTCCTGGATGGCTCTTTTTTCTAGCAGTTTTGAAACTTCTATTACTGCTTTCTCCTTCAGATTGGGTGGAACATCTGGAAGAGTCTTCTTTGACTGTAAAGGGGGTTGATGGAAGGGAATTTTGTAACCTCCAGATATAACGGACCGTACTCATCTGTCTTGTGTTAAACTTTGTCAGGCTTTTGGGTACAGCAAAAGTATTCCCCCGACTGCCTCCAGAGTTGAGCAGCTGGGCAACCTTTCAGGGATGCTGGAAGGGCTTATCAGAGAAGGATTCTCTGTTGCCCTGGTTCTGTGGACCTCCTCTGCCACGAGGGTGGTGTCTATTATTATTGTTTCCCCCTCTGCCTCTGGAGGAAAAATCACTACGTGTGTCAGTCAAGGCTCCCTGAGATTTACGGAACCACATCTTCCCACTCTTCTGACCCTTGGGGCAAGGTCTAGAGGGAGTGAAAAAATGGACTCCCATGGCAGAGAGAGTCTTGCCTTCTTGCTCACACCTAGTCAAAGTGTCTTTCACCTGTGGTCCAAAAAGAAAGGAACCAACAAAGAGAGTGTTGGTGAAGGACGCTCGAAAGGGTTCTGCAAAGTTACACAGCCGCATCCACGCATGCCTCCTAAGGGCCACCCTGGTACCTGTGGCTCTGCTCACCCCATCGGCTGCATAGGAAATGAGCCTCATGGAGGAGTTAACAACAGAATTAAGCGTTGCTAGCTGGGATGCTACCTTGGCTTGTGCTCCCTCAGCTGCTGGATGTTGGAGGGTATCTCCGAGCTCTTTAAGGAGATCCCTTTGAAGTCGGGTAAAATGACACAGGTAGTTCAGTGACCTCATAGAGAAGGTCGCTGAAGTGAAAATTCACTTCCCATATCTGTCTATCGTCCTAGACCCCTTGTTAGGGGGATGGACAGACGAAGAGGTCTCCGCTAACTCTTTTTGGTGGCTGCTGCTACCACCATAGCATCAACAGGGACACCTTTCGAAAGAAACTGCTTATCTTGGGGTGCTGTAATGAATTTACTAGGTCTCCTCGGAGTTGGTCCCACTGTATCCGGAGCTGACCAAGCCTTTCGAGCCACCACTGTCATAAGTGGATTGAAAGGTGGAGACACCCAGGAGGTGGAAGGTTGGGAACCGAAGGCATCCAAAAATACAGACTCATCCTCAGAAGGGGCTAGGGGATTCCAGTTCCCCCTCTGCTTAAGCATTTCTAGGATGTTCAAGAAGGAAACATCTTCAGAGGGGGATCTCGGGGACCCTTCCGAATCATCTAAGTCTGTATCAGAAGTGACAGACTCGGGGGAGTCAATGTGCTTCCTCTTACACTTTTTCTTCTGAGGGGGCTCTTCTGAGTGATCGGGAGAGGCCTCAGAAGAGGAGGAAACACCCAATGGGGTGCCCTGGAGCATTGGTTCCCTACGCTTAGGATCTGGAGGAGGAGCAGAGGTTGGCACAGGCACTACAGGGGACGGAGCCGGTGGGGCTGATAGTGGAGCTGACTCAGGGGACAGCACACTCCGCATGACATTGAAGGCGTCCCTGCCATGATGCAGAGAAAGCTCCGGTTCCGAAGAAATAGGAATCTTTCTCTGCACCGAGGGGGATGGCTCCGAGGCCGATGTTGGAGCCGAGGTCACCTGCACCGAAGCTCCGAGAGGGAGAACGGACTCGGACAAGGGTCCAATGCCACTCGCCCCCTTGGAGCCGAGAGGGAGCCCCGGCACCGAGATCCCTTGATGGAAGGTACCACCGAGGGAATAGGAGCCGACGTCGGAACCGAAGGAGATAGAGTTATCAGAGCAGACGGTTCCACTACTCGAACCACAATGAACTCCGGCTCCGAACTTACTGGAGTCGGAGGAGGAACATCGAGAGAAGTGGACGGAGCCGATACTTGTTGAGGAGGGCTGGACAACAATTTAGCTAGTGCTTGGGACTTTAGCAACCTACTGACCACTCTCTCCACATCATGATCCGACAGTTTAGAGGATCGAGAGGAGTGAGAGGATCGGTGACTACATTCGCTCTGAAGTAAAGGAGACAGAGGAGCCGAATGCACCAACTCTTGTGAAGGGGACCTCAGCCTCTTCTGGCTCCTCAATGGCTCCGAAGCCTCTGATGGAGCTGATGGGGAGATTGTCTTGTCGGTGCCAGCCAGAACCAACATAGAAGATAAATCCTGAACCGAAGACGGCTCCGAACTTGCAGACAATGGCTTAGTGGATTTAGGGAATTTCACTGGCTATGAGCTCTTGGTCGGTGAATCCTGGGATTTTAAAAGACACCTAAGAATCAGCTTATTCTTATGCTCCTGAAGGACTCTTGGACTAAAGGCATGGCAAATAGAACAAGAGTCCTGCAGGTGCACAGCGCCTAAACAATAGACGCAAGAAGTGTGCCCATCTGTCAGAGACATTTTCTGACAGCATGAGTCACACTTCTTGAACCCAGAAACCTTGGATTCCTTTGACATCCTTTACAGTAGAAAGAAACCAGTTATGACAACAATAACAAGAGGCAATATACAGTCTACAAAAAAACACACCAACTAGAAAGACTATAGCTAAAAGTTTGTTTTTTTTTGAAAGATAATAGGAAAGCCTCTAATTTAAACGGCTAGCCTATAAGAAAAAAGCAAAAGGAAAGCCTCTAACTTAAATGGCTAACCTGACAAGAAGAGGAGGGGGGAGGGGTGGGGGAGAACTCTCTAAGTTAAAGAAGTTCTACAAAAAAAAGGGATACTATGAGATAAACAATCTATCACAGAAACAACCTATCGCTAATAATAAAATACTAGAAAACTTAAATTCTAGTGAAAAAGTAACACAAAAAACTCTATACAAGCCTGAGCCAGAAAAACAACACCTCGCAGCTGAAGCAGCAAACAAGATCTGGGTAGCTATCGCTAGGCATTATGGGATAAGGGGTAGCCTCAAGCCAGTAAACAGCTCTTGAGCTAATGAAGATGGCCGAGTCGGAGCCGAGGATTGGCTCCGATCCCAACCAGCAAGAACGAAGGCGAGATAGACAACTTAACATCATATGTTAATATCAAATCATAATAATAAATAATAAATAAATGAAGATAAGGGGTGGGGAGAGAGAGAGAAACAATCCATTATTGACAATGCAGACTATATCCCTGAAAACACTGATACTAAATACTCTACAGCATGTAGTGTCAGTTCTGAGTACAGTGACTACAATTCTCCTATAGCTGATGTTGCATGTACATACCGCTCATGCTGTTAGCATGGGTCAGTGTGGACCAAGCAATAACAAACACAGGTACACAACTACACAGAACACTTTCACATAATATGGACTTCTATAACTACTAAGGTATTATGTAAGCAGATTTGGTAATACATTGCATTTCTGGTAATCATTTTTCTGATAATCCTGTGATAGACGGATTAGGCAGTTTTAATTACATTACATGAAACCATGACAATTGAGAGGCATGTTTATGTACAGTACATAAACTAGACATCTGTCATGCCTTAGTTGGCAGGCATGGGAATAGAACCCAATAGCTGTGACTGCAGGGGACATCTGCAAAAAAAAATTTAACTTTATTGGTATTGCTGATAACTGTCTGTCAAATGTTAGCACAATCATATCTGCTCATAACATGGGCTACCTCAACCATATACCATTTGTTCCGGGAGTGGGAGAATAAGAGATCCATTATGTGACTGAATTTGTTTTGCATTCTAGAACTATTACAGTGCTATACTTGACTGCAGTGACAGTAAACACACGTGCATGGAATACGGCCATAATGCACTTATTAAAACAGATTTTTGTAGTAATTAACAATGCTGCTTAACACTTTATTGGTATTGCTGATAAATGTCGGTGAAGTCCACACAATATCTGCCCATAGACTGGGCTACCTCCATATACCTTTACTACCTGAAGTAGCAGGAAAAGAGAGCATTACGTGATCGATATCAGCCTGGAGAATGCCTTGGACTGTACTATGAGTTAAACAATACAGTTTGTAGGCCATTGCTTTTGCACTCTACAGCTACTACAGTGTTACACTTGACTGCAACAACCTTACCATAGACAAGTAATGCATACAGCTGTACTGCAATGGTTACAACAACACAATCCTGCTGTACACCATTTTGCTTACTGTTACTGGTATTGTTTATTGCAATACAGTTGTTATTGTTCATTTATTGCACTACAGCTCTACTTGCTCATTTATTGCACTATAGTTCTACTTGCCCATTTATTGCACTACAGTTTTTATGGTGTATACTTTATTGCAGTAAATGCTTTACTCTTTCTTGCTTATTGCACTACAGTTAGCATAATAAATCCACACATACCATACTCACGGCACAACCTGGCCAGGCACCCAGCATGGGACATGACATTGCAAGTCCTTTCAGCTGCAGCTGTTGGGAAAGAAGCACACCATTATGCATATCAGTGTTGCAGACATTCAGCTTGCATATTGATAAAACAGAGGAAAACATACTTACATATTTGCAGGGTATTCCCAGCTCTAGATTTTTTGACCCAGGTGTCCATGGTTCTCCTCTTTCTCCTCTTCAGGTTGTCATAATGCTGATGACACTGCTCACCTGGGTGGGGGATACCAGTAACACTGGTGAGTTCCTTGCCCAACTTGTCCCAAGCCTCCGTCTTACACTCCGAGCCTTGGACACCACCCTGCAGCAGTCTCAGTTCATTATTTTGTACCAGGAGCCCAACAAAGACCCTGGACTCCTGAACACCCCAACTCTGCACCCAAAAGCCCGCACTTTCACCAGCACCACCTGCCACACCACCAATTGATCAGACTCTAAAGACTGTTGCAGAATTCCTGCCTACTGCACCTAATATAGGCAGTTTTCCCACCCTTGCACATCACTGAGTAACATTCAAAAAAGTGCCACACTGCTTAGCAGCATGCAAACCAGCTATGCACAGCTAAGCAGTGCAAAAACTCACACAACCAGAAGGTTTAGCTCAGCTTAGCACTGTGCACACAAAAGTAGCCGTTAGCATGTTTAAACAGTGCTCAGCCCAGTGCAGCAGTGCCATATTTCACAAATTTGTTTTTAAAATTAAACATATATAATAAATTAAATTATCAACATTTTATCACTGCTGCAGATTTGAACCCAGGACCTACTAAACATTAGGCTGTATATCTACCCATTTAGCTACTTGGATATTATAAAAGCTAGCATAACTTCACATACACTGCTGGACTACATATTAGGATTGCTAAGCACTGTGGCACACTGCTCAAATGTACTTAAATACACCCAGACAAAAATAATTATATCCAGTTTCTATTTTTAGATGTCTAGTAACTGTCGGCTATGTATGTAAGAGCACTGCTTGGCTCTGGGGCACTCTGCACTGTACAAACAGCAATTAAAAAATAAAACAGAAAACATACAAAAATATTTCAAATAGAAATACGAAATTATAATAATTAATGACATTCAGTTTCTATTTTTAGATGTCTGGCAGGTGTCAGCTGTCTATATGTGAACACAGCTTGGCACTGCTGTGCTCAGTGCTGTGCCATGCAAACATGCAAAATAAAAAACAGAAAAAAAGCAGAATTAAAATAACATATTACACATTTGACTCAATTCACAGCATTTCACCAGTAGCAGGGAGCAGTACAGGCCATCCACAACTATGGGTAGCCTCTACACTTCTCCCTACACTGATTCAATAATCCTGTTCCTATGCTCTCCCTTGGCAGTGCACCACATTTATATGCATGGCGTGCTGCCAAGGAGGAACCATGACCATATACATGGATACATTCCATCGATGCTCTACACAGTGCCTACACAGAGTTCATTAAATCCTGGGGGTTGAGTTTTAGAATATGCACAAGTCTTAAATGTGTGAAGTGTCTGTTGCCATCTAATCAATCCTAAAATTGAAGGGGGTGTACTGGACTATGTAAGATCCTATGCACTTTAATTTCTCCAAGAGGTACTGATCCTCAAAAATGTTTAAACGTGTATAATGAAAAACCTTAGGGGGGTTGCTGGAGGATGTCCCCACATACAAAGCAGATTAGTGTTATTTTGTATGGCAAACCATGATTCTGGTTTGTATGCACTGAAATGTGCTCATCAATTTGTTTATTCAAGCATCAGTTACCTGACCATAATTCAGTATTACTGTGTGTCATCTCACTTTTCTTTTGTGTTGACCCTTATTCATGTGCTTGTGTCTTTTTATATACATTATGAAACTACATAAATAAACACTGTTTCAAACACAACTGGCTTTAAAGTTAGAAAAAAAAACACTGCTGTAACTGGTAGACCTAGGCACCATATAAAGCTCTATATAAAGCATCAGAAGACAAGATTTGTATTAAAATATAATGTTTTCATTGATTATTTTGATGTATCGAGGGCAATTTTTAAACTGAAATATCAGCAAGAACTAATCGGGCACATTGTTATCGTGACATGAATGCAAAGGTTTTGTGCACAACTAGTTAATTTAATAAATGGCATCTGCCAAACAGAAGAGACCAATAAAAGCTAGGTGAGCTATTTATTCTTCACCCAAAGCCTGTTAACACAAATAGGAACCTTATCCACAATCACTAATGGATGATGGAACCATGACTGAGATCACAACTGTTCAAGCATTGCTTGATAAATTTGGTCAAGAAGGGAGCTGTGGTGTCTGGAAGCTCCTGGACAAAGTAGCAGGATTTGTGGCAAAGAAGAGTGATTACTGACATTTCCTGTTTGTCCCCCAAATAAAAGATCATAAACATCTTGTCATGAAAAACAGCAGTGCAATGAAAAAGCAAATACTATGAAAGTACCCTGATGTAAACTACATACTGTTTGGAGACTTTCACTGGAATGTAGCTTGGAGTTTAGTTTATTCTCAAGAAGCAGTTGGAAAATATGCAATTTCAATGATTAAAAACTTGTTGCAATTTCTACCAGACATTTCTAAAAATAAATCACCTA
Organism: Protopterus annectens; assembly: GCF_019279795.1. Classification (NCBI taxonomy): domain Eukaryota; kingdom Metazoa; phylum Chordata; order Ceratodontiformes; family Protopteridae; genus Protopterus; species Protopterus annectens. The sequence goes on along the minus strand of NC_056726.1, from coordinate 98,236,593 downwards.
TCAGCTGTGTCTTCAGAAAAATTCAAAAGAGTGCCTAGTCTCCAGATATATACTGCAAACAAAGGAAAATCCTCTGACAGGTGCAGTATAGTTTGATGAAGTCTCTGCTTAAGCTTCTGTTCTTCAGGACAATTTAAGCTTCCCGGGGTGCACTTTTCCTTCATCATTTGAAGTAATTTTTCCAAAATCCAAAAAAGGTATACTACATTCTCATATTCTGAAACATTAAACACACTCTGATTCTGAAAGAAAAACAAAACACTTGTTAAATTTTTATCAGCCACAAACAATATAGTTAAAAAATCCTATACATCTCAATACTTAACAACACAGTTGATAAGGCAAAACATGTGGCTTAGTGAAATTAAGAGAAATAAAGGTTCTAATGTTTATTATCATAGAAGTTATCTGTGGTAAATATCTAAGAAAATTGTTTGATGTTAAAGCTGCTTGGCTATAAACAGTCTATTTTGAAATGTAACAAGTCATTAAATTACAGAAAAAGATTCTAAATGATGAATTTCAGTTCTTAGTTTCTATATGAGTTTTGCATCAGTACAAATCAGTAATCCAATTCAAAATAATTTTATATATACATTTTAACAACAATCCCATCTACTCAGAGCTACTAAATGTCAACTACGTCAACTCACAGACAAAAATTAGTAGAATATGTTGATAAATGTGCTATGCATCCATACTGTCTTCATTATGTTTTTGGTTATGCTTTTTATGTTGACTTGCAAATGTGTAAACAAGGAACTGAGTCACCTCAGAGTCAAGACCAGGGATTGCCAGTGTCCTCCTCAAAAAAAAAAAAAAAAAAAAAAAAACACTGCTATACTTGGAATATTAGTCTGCTGGTCAGCTATGCTGACTGATGCACTGCAAGTATCATGGCCACCATTAAGTTTAAATGACATAGCTGGAGAGAAAGCAATAGTCTTCAAGATTAGTGGCAAGAAGATGAAAAAATAATGGCATTTCCAGTCACCCCAGGCTTGTAGCATTACAAACTTTATTGCTCCTTGACTTTCAGTCTGATTTATGACTGTTAGCAAAAAGGTGAAAAGCAAAAACAATTTCCACAGTTGTCAGAGTTTGCAGCAGTATGGACACAGGAATTTAATGCTAATATAACATCTGAGGCAAAGTGAACAGCAATGCAATTTGCAGATATCTGAATATTAACTAAACACTGAAAACACTGAGAACTATCAAAACAACAAAAAAAGCTAGCTTGTTTAACTTCAGACAATGTGGACAATCTCTCTAGCCCTTTACCCAAAATAATTAGATGCCTTCCTTTCTTCTCTAAATCCGTAGCTATTAAAGAAATAAATATTCCCCATTTCTGGAACAGGCTGCCCTTACATACCAGGCAAAGTACTTCTTTAGCAATATTTAAAACTCCTCTGGATGACTGGATGAGTGATTGCAAATTTTCACCTGAGATATGTGGGGAAAGTTTACTTAATAGGGGATATGATTCGTTCCCCACCAGTAGTGGATGATAAGTCTAAGCCTCCTGATGGTCTCCCTGACCATACACTTAGTAAATTATAAACAGGAATACCTTAAAACAACTAGCCATTCTCATTTTCACTACTGTTCACTATTTGCATTCAAAAACCTGAATACTGGTGCTGATTTTCTCTCTTGACTCTTAGCACACATCTTCAAAGTATCTCTTACTACGGAGATAGTTCTGCCTAGCTTTAATAATGTACTGATCATGCCTTTGGTAGATTAATCACAAACCTTTGCCCTTTAACAAAAGATTTAGAAAGCATCTCTACAAACAAATGCTTGATTATATCCAAGAATATGATCTACTTACAGATAACCAACACGAATTTTGCCAAAAATCCAGTACTCGGAGAACTATCTTACCTCTTAAATTTAGTCAAACTTTAAGAAGGGCCTTTTAAATTGTGCTATTTTTTTAGAAATAAAAACAACCTTTGAAACTGTTATACAAAACCTTATAAAAATAAACTAACATACTACTGTTTTTCACCAGAAGAGACTGCATACTCCCACCTTTAAAATCCTTAAGGAAAGATACTATCTAGCACTAGCAAATAATCTAATAGAACACAAATATGCATATGCTCTAAGAAACAATACTACCCTCAAACTGAATGAATTCCATTCTTCTTTAGGTATTTGTGAAACACCTTTCAACAAGCTGGCTGCTGCTTCAAGGAATGGTCTACCTAATCATATTACAACATCAGATAATCTTTCATTCTTTAAGAAAGTTGAAATTACACCTTACTCAATGATAAAAATATACCTGCTTTAAAGATGCTGGATAGTATGGTTTATTACTTACACTCAAATACATTATTTTTTACACATTAGAATTACAGTTTGATTTATCTAATCTTTAAGTTTTATAATTTTTAGCCTATAACACTGTACCATCTATATATTTATAAGAACTCTGATTTCCTGTAATATCATAAGTGATATTGTATCTGTCCGACACTTTCAGCTTTTGGATTCTTTGACATGATGGCCTAGATAGTAGTTAAAAGGGGACCTGTGCCAGATCACTTACTTGGTTAACAAAAACAAACAAACAATACATAAATAAATAAATAAATAACAGCCTTTCAACAGCTGCTAAACGTGGACATATACTTCTACAGACGTCTATAACAAGTATTAAAAGCATGAAGTTTAAATAAGAATCAAAAGTCATATGCTCAATAAACAATGTAAGAAAATTGATAAGTGCATTATATAACATGAAAATGTATTAAAATAATCTACATAGAATTACTTTAGTTTTACATCCTTGCAAATATGAAATATATAGAAACATTTAAGCCATCTCCACTAACATATTTTAACTTGCGATGCCATTTTATTTCATTGTCTGGCAGTTTATTCTTAAAATCACACCATAGATAACTTTTATCAAAACTTGCAACATGAAAAACTTGAAGCTCAAGTTTGATCTCACTGGCATTCTTATTTTATTGTATTTATTTAAATTTAGTCGTTGATTGGATTAATCCCATGAGGCTAGTAAACTCTTTTCTGGGGAGACCAAAGGTGGCATTCGTACAACTAGGGGAAGTTTGACTTGGGCACCAGGGAATTTCCCCTACTTATCATTTTGCAAAAGCACTGCCTGTTTCCATTTCAGGCACAGAGCCTGCCCGACAAACAGGAAGGCAGATGGAGAGAGAGAAGGAGATGATGGAGTGGTGAGAGAAATGGAGGAAAAAGTAAATATTGAGACTGGAGAAAGTGTGCAGAATTCTGAGGAGATGTTTCAAGGAAATCTGTTTGATGGAGAAGAGTTAGCAAATGATGGCTGTATAATTAAAAGCCTCCATAGTGAGCCAGGAAATGAAGGAAGTGTTTCCTGGGGGACATCATGGAGAAAATACAAAAGAAGGATGCAGAGACAATTCTGGAGAATAATAGTGAAATGGAAAAGAAAACATATGCAGAGAAAGTAAAATAAGGCAAAAGGAGACTAGTAGAAAATAATGCAGAGGAAAATGAAAAACAGTAGTACATAGTAAAGATTTAAAGTAAAGAAGGCAAAGAAATTGACAGGTATGAAGTGTGGGACAATTTAATAGCTCCTTTGGGTGTAAAAGCACATGCGGTACGAGCATTTATTCTTATTAACAAAGAGACATTTTGTGACATTATATTTGAGACTGCTTTTTCAATGGAAATTTTTCTTTAAGAATTTGAAAAAAAGAAATACTACCCATGAAAGCTTTATGTAAAAAAGCATTTAACAGGGAAAGAAAAAAAAAAAGTAAATGTATATACAAATTTGAACAGAGGTAGAAAGAGAGACTTTGAAAGGACATTTGAAAACTTTATGTAAAGAAGTACTAGACACTTCAAAAGTTTATGGCAAAAGGGTTTAATGGACTGGTGGCTGGGATTGTAATACTGTGTCAAAAAGAGAAAGAGAAAAAATTATACATATACCAAGCATGATAAATGTGGTGGGGAACAGGGGTGTCATAAAATACTGGGGACAACCCAAAACAAGTTTCTTTTTCTGGAGAAGAATGACATTTGATAAGTAAATGTGACAAAAGAAAATATTATATTTGTGGGGAAATGGGACATGATGCAAAATTGCAAACTGAAATGTTATAATTGTAAAAAAAATTGGACATTTACGAATGGATTGCTAAATGAAAATAAGAGCAAGGAAAAAGAAAGAAGAAAATAAACAGAAGAACATTTTGTAGTAGAAATACAAGAAAATTAGATGAGAACAAATAGTAAAGGGGACATAGAAGAAGGTTCTGAAATAAGTGATGAAGAAGAAGATGTAAATTGGAAGGTAGTAAAAGAATAAAAAAATATATTGGTAAACGTGTAAAGGATGGAGGCAGAACATTTAAAGGGATAAGTACAAAAGAAAAAAGAAAGGAACTGGATGAAAAAGAGTTTATACTGCTATTGACTGTGATCTTGTATAATGGTTAAGGTGTTTGACTCACTGACACAAGGTACAGTGTTTGATTCTCACTTTTGGGAGGGAAATTAGGTAGGCTTAGAATGGTCTATTAAGGAAGCTAATCTAGTAACTAGCTATTAATCTAAGGGAAAATGAAAAGTTTAGAGTGTTTTCTGTAAATGTGAATATTATTAAGAATATAGTAAGAAAAATATGGATTCTGAGGTGGTGTGCTACATATGATTTACATTTAATTATATTAGAAGACACAAGAGTTGTAACAAATGAAGAAAGATTTCAAATACAGAAACTATGGGAAAGAAAGATAATCTGGAATTTGGGAAATGAGAGCTGTTCTGGAATGTCCATATTCTGTAGAGATACAGTAAAGATATTAGATGTAACTTTAACAGAAGTGGGAAGATTAACCATTGTAGAGTTAAAATGGAAAGAAAAAATATATAAATTGCAACATTATATGCTTATACTAACTATAAAGAAAGGGAAAACTTATTGCTTTAGATTTTAGACTATGTAGTGACAAATATGAATATTATAACAACAGCAGACTTTAATTGTGATTTAAGAGGTATAAAAGAAAACACTAAAAGTTATAAGATGTGGTAAGTTACATTTTTTTGACAAAAATCCATTGACATAAAAGGGGTATGTATAGAACTGAAATATATTATTTTATAGTATCAGAAAAAGAAGTTAGATTCTTACCATAACGTTCCAGCTGTATTGTCGATCTTCATTCATTCTTGACTAATGGGTTCAGTTCCGATCCCTCTGGAACCAACTCAGCTGTTATACAAAGCTCACGCCAGCCAAAACCCCTCGAGCTAAGGCTCTACCCATACTGCCTCTCTTCCCATTACTTCAGATCGCGTTTGCCTATCAGTTAAGAAAATACAGAAGCCCTGTCTGAGGAACAACCCTATGAAACCCCAGGACTAGTTCTGAACCTCCAGGACTCTCTAGGAGGGGGCAGAAGGGTGGGATGTCAAGAACGAATGAAGATAAACAACACAGGTGGAACGTTATGGTAAGAGCATAACTTATTTATCTGATGTCGACAATTTTCATTCATTCTTGACTGATGGGACAGAGTCCCCAGCTACTTTAGATCCTGGGTGGCCCTAAGGAATAATATTCCTGAGCACCATACAGCCAAAGGATGCTCTTCCCCTGGAGACCATGTGTAATTTGTAATGAGTGATAAAGGTATGTGGGGTACCCCAAGTTGCAGCTGCGCATATGTCTTCCATAGAAGCTCTGGAATGGAAGACCATTGAAGTGGAAACAGATATCGTAGAATGATCACAAACTTTTGTTGGTAGTTTGAGTTTATTCTGGTTGTATATAAAGATGACCTTTGATACCAGATTTCCCAATCTGGTACCTGAAAAGGATATAAATATTTGGTCTGATTTTCTAGAGGATTTTGTTCTGTCCAAGTAAAAATATAATTGTCTGTGAACATCCAACATATGCAAGCAGTACTCTCCTTTGTTTGAAAAATTTGGAAAGAAGACTGGTAAGTCTATGGTCTGGTTGATAATGGACTGTGATACAACTTTTGGAAGGAAGGAGGGATTGGTTCTGAGTGATACTCTTTTTTTGTGGAAGATGATATATGGGTGATTCACACACAAACTTTGTAACTGAAATTCTCCTAGCAGATGTGATAGCTACTAGGAAGAGTGTCTTCCAAGATGAAAACTTGAGGTCACAAGTGGCTGCTGACTCGAAGGGCTGACAAACTAGACGTTGTAAGATTAAGGTCAAATCCCAAGGCCCTACCGTATCTTTGAAAGGAGGTTTTAAATTCTGAGCGCCTTTAAGAAAAATTTTACATAGATGATGAGACATGAATGAATGATCAACAAAGCCATTATGAAAATTTGAAATGGCAGCTAGATGATCCTTAATTGCAGACATTGAGGCTCCCATTTGAAATAAGGTGGATAAGTATTCCAGGACCTTATCAACAGGTGCTGAGAAGGATCAACGCTGTTTGTACACATCAAACTGAGAATCTTTTACATTTGTTTAGGTAAATTTTTCTGGTGGACGGTTTATGGGTAGCCAGAAATATCTTCTGCACTGGCGAGGACAAGTTGTTCTGCCTGGCAATTACTGCAATTGGAGAAACCAAGCCATTAGCTTGAGCTGTTGAGGTTTGGGATGCACCAAGCCCTGAAACAGCAGGTCTGGAGTTGGATCCAGAGTCCACGGGCATTGAACCAGGTGAAGCCTAACAAAGGGAAAACTGACTTGACGGGGCCAGTAAGGTGCAATGAGAATCACTTTGCTTCTCAACCGTTGGGCTTTCCTCAGAAATTGGGGAATTAGTGGCATTGGGGGAAAGGCATACAGAAGTCCCGGGGTCTAATCATGAAGAAGTGCATTTCTCGGGAATTCCCCACAAAGAGGAATTAGGGCAAAGTAGCTACTGCATTTGTGGTTTATGGCAGAGGTGAAGAGATCGCAGCAAGGCTGACCCCAATCAGAGAAAGATCGTTGTCACTACGTTGGGATTGAGGGACCACTCATGAGGCAGAAAGATACACCTGCTCAGTTTGTCTACAATCACGATGGAGTTCTCCAGGATATGCATTATCAGAAAACAGTTGGAGGTGATTGCCCAATGCCAAACTCTTAGGGCTTCCCCGACATAGAGGGTAGTATCTGGTTCCTTCCCGTTTCTTAATATACTACACTACAGACATGTTGTCTGATTGGATAGCAACTGTCCCTGAAGGAAGGGCAGACTGAAATGTTTGCAATGCAAAAAGCACTGTCCTCAGTAGTAGGAAACTGATGTGCAAACTGGCCTCTTGTGGGGACCAAGTGCCTTGAACAGTCTTCCCCACAAAATGCCCCCCACCCTATCTGGGAAGCATCTGTGGTCACTACAGCCTTGGGCTGAGAGGGGAAAAAGGACAACTCCACAAATTTTCTTCTGGCTTCATCCACCAAGATAAATCCTTTTTGCAGCAATTTGTTACCAAGACTGGATGGGAGGGTGTGTGTTAGAAGTGACCATTGTGATGCCAACAGCCATTAAAGCAGCCTCATGTGATATCTCACTAGGGGAACTAATGTTATTGTTGCTGCCATGGATCCGAGAAGTTGTAGTACCAGAAGAGCAGGAACTTTGACTTGGGAGAGGATCATTTGTAGTTGTGATCTTAGCTTTAACAACCTGTGATGAGGAAGGGAGGCCACACAGGATACTGTATTTAGTCCTGCTCCAATAAATTCCAGATCCTGTGTGGCAGACAGTTGTGATTTTTCTTTGTTGACTGAAATGCCTAAAGTTTCAGCAAGATGTTGAACAAAGCCTATGGCGCAAAGCAGTAGATGCTTGAAGGGGCGGTGAGGAGCCAGTCATCTAGATATGGAAACACACGGAATCCCTGTAGTCTCAAATGAGGTGCTACAACTGCCATACATTTGGTGAACACCCTGGGGACTGTGGTGAGGCAGAAGGGCAGTGCTCGAAACTGGTACTGACTGGCTCCTAGGCAGAAGTGGAGATATCTTCTGGAGTGCTTGTCATCTTTATTTGGTAATACGCATCCTGAAGATCTATAGAGCACATCCAACCATCCTTCTCTAGAAAGGGAAGGATAGACTGAACCGTGACCATCCAGAATTTTATCTGTTGCACAAATTTGTTCATTAGGCTGAGATCCAAGATTGGTCTCCAGTCCCCTGTCTTCTTTGGCACTAAAAAGAATCTTGAGTAGAATCTGGATCCTATCTGGTCTGGTGGGACTACATGGATGACTCTTTTTTGAAGCAGCTTTTGAACTTCTAGTGCTGCTAGATCCCTCTGACTGTGTGGAACATCGGGGATTCACCTTTGGGGTTTGGGGAAAATACTGAAGGGAATGCAGTAACCTCTGGTAATTACTGTCTGCACCCAGAAATGTGATGTCATTGTGAGCCAGGCTGAATGGTGCAGAGAATATCTTCCCCCAACTGCTTCCAGAGGTAAGCAATCGGGCCTCCACTCAGGTGTGCTGGTAGGGTTGTCCAGAAAAGGAATCTCTGGAGGCCTGGTTATGTGAACCCCCTCTGCCACGAGAGGGGCGTCTTTCAAAAGAGTTCCCCCCCTCTGCCCTAGGGGGATTACTTGCCAAGTGTGTCCTGAAAAGTCCCTTGGGTCTTCTTGAACTACATTTTTCCACTCCTCTGATTCCTGGAGTAAGGCTGTTGTGGAGTGGAAAAATGCACACCCACAGCAGAAAGAGTCTTCCTATCTTTTTCACACCTGGCTAACGTGTCTCTAACTTTGGGGCCAAACAACGAAGTTGCATCAACAGGAGCACTGACAAAGGAAGACTTGAATGGGTCCACAAAATCACACAAGTGCATCCAGGCCTGGTGCCTAATGGCAACACCAGTACCCGCTGCTCTAGATGTCCCTTCGGCTATATGCACAATAAGCCGCATAGACGAATTTGAAATCGACTCCAGGGTAGCAAGCTGAGAGGCAACCCTATCTTGAACCTTGTCAGACACTACTCCTGCTAAGGTGTCTGAAAACTCAGTTATCAGAGCCCTTTGGAGTCTAGTGAAGTCTGCCAAAAAGTTCAAGGACCGAATAGCGAAGGTTGATGAAGCAAAGACCCACTTCCCAAATCTGTCCATTCTCCAGAACTCTCGGGTAGGAGGATGGACAGTTGAAGTCTCTTCAGCGAGTTCCTTTTTGGTGGCCACTGTCACCACCATGGCATCCACTATTAGACCCTTAGACCAATGGGGCTGATCCTCTAGGGCTGAAAGAATCCTATCTGGCCTCCGGGGAATAGGTTCTATGGTGTCAGGAGCCTTCCACACTCACTAAAGGATCAATCTGATCAGATCGTCAGCGGGCGAGGTCGCCCAAGACGTAGATGGACAGGCACAAAAAGTTTGCAAGAAAACAGAATCCTCAGAGGATGGGTTTGAGGGCTTCCAATCACCCCTCTGTTTTAATATTTCCAGGATGTCTCCAAAGCAGACATCTTCAGGGGGTGACTGTGGGGACCCGTCCCCTTCATCGTAATCTGTATCCTCAGTGACTGATTCTTCTGGAGAAGCGAGGTGCTTCCTCTTGTACATTCTCTTATGGGGTTGCTCCTCAGGGAGAAGTACTGAGGAGGAATCCAAAGTGGGGGGACCCTGAACTAGGGTATCTTGCAGCTCTTGTGCCAGCTGTCCAGATGTAGCAGACTGTGGCAGCTGCGAACCAGTGGGGACAAAAATATGGCACTCCAATGGGGACAGAACCAACTGGAAGCCTGCTGAGGCCAAAGCTCTCTCCATAATCTGGAAGGCAGGCCCACTTGAAGAGGGATGGGGGTCTAGAACCGAGAAAGACAACCTCAGAACCAGGGTCACACCCCACTCCGACGAGCTGCCTCCCAGAGTAGGAGCCAAGAGAGGACTTGCAACTGCCACGGTCCCAAGAACCACAGACGGTGCCATAGAAACAATCGGAATCAGTCAAAGGATCTTGGAACTGACAGCCAAGTCTCAGTCTCATGGGTGCAATGGTTCTGAAGGAGCCAAAAACCACAGAGTAGATTCTGGAGCCGAGGTGAGATCCACCGTCCGCACCAAGGCAGTTGGCACTGGGAGCATTGAAGCAATGTGGTCCAAGACCTGGGAGGAGGTTAAAGGAAAAATATATGTAGGAGTCCTGGGAGAGTGTGCCTCGTCTCTGGGAGGGAAAGAGGTCTGTGAGGGTATAGGAAGGCCTTTGGCTGCCAAAAACTGGTCCACTAGTCTGACTACATCCAATTCTGAAAGAGTCCTGGGGGAATGGATTGACATTCTTGAAGGAGACACTGGTCTGTCTACAAAGGGACTCAGCTGCTAAAAATCATTACAGGACATGAAATCTTAAGGGTAGTAATGAAAGAGTGTAATACAAGCGAGAAAGTTAGGAAATTATGTATGTCAGCGTATAGTAACAATAAAGTAAAAACACCTGTAAATGGCTAACTAAACCAAGTGATACATATGAAAAGTGGTGTAAGACAGGGATGTCCAATGATTTGTATACTCTTTGCTTAAGTACTGAATGTGACAGTATGTGAAATAAATTACAAAATGAAGGAGAGATGGTATATAACACCCACAGGTTTAAGAATTCCATTTATGTTAACATATGCAGATGACATTATTATAATTGCAGAAAAAAATTGGATAAAAGAAGTAACTGCACAAATGAATGTCTAGGTATGATGGGGAGGCATTAAAATAAAGAGAAAATTAAAGGTTTAAGTGATGCAAAGTTGGGGGTATAAATTTTACCATTAATTAAATTTCTGGGCTACGTATAAAATTGGGGAAATAAAAATGCAAGTAAAATTCAATGGGAAAATCATCAGCAAGAAATAAAGCAACATTGTTTTTTTCTCAAGAACATATAAATCATCATTCAAAAAAGGCGTATCTGATAAATTCAGTACTGATGGGAAAAATAGCACACTTATGTGTATTTATGTTGTGAACAGTATTTGAAAAGGAACTAATTTACAAATTTCTAGATTAAACCCGGTAAAAAGAGGAGTTTTGTATATAAATAAAGACGTAGGATGTTTAGGGTTAATTAACCCAGTGGTATATGCTGCTTCATTGAATTTGTACAAAGTGTTAAGTGGATAAATGAAAAAGATGAGAGATTATAGCTAAAACAGTATAAATATAAGTATGATACATTTTGAGGTAAGGTAAAAAAGAATAAAAGAGAAAAAGAGTGTATAAATGAAGAAATAAAATGTTACCAAGAAAAACTATTTTTGTGGAAAATAAAAATTGATGATATAGAAAAAGACTGAGAAGTATGGTATAAGAATGTGATGATAAAACTTTACTATGTAAAACCTTGGGAAAACTTAAAATGAAAAAAATTAAAGCTATAAAAGGAAGAAGCAAATAGTGTAATCAGAAAGTAGAATGTCAAGATTTTTGTGGATACCGGTAACAGAAAAACTGCAAGTAAAAGGAAATATACCATATAAAAAGAAAAGTGATAGAATACGTTTAAATTGTCAAAAAAAAGAAGAAACTACAGAATATCCCTGGGATTCAGGAACACTCCGTGCAAGAATAAGGCTATTCTTGCACAGAGTGTTCCATGTAGAACAGCAGCGTGCCTTGCATATTCATGAAGGCGCGCTGGTGTATTCTCTACACGGACACGATCTGTGTACGAGCGCGGGGGGGGTGTATCCGAGCAGTGCATGGACACTAAACAAGTCTCCTGTGCTCAGAAAGTGCATACGGCACTTTCTAAGCTGTACTGACATAATATTAGAGCTTTGATCAGTGTTTCAGTGTTTGCAGACATTGAAATGTAAAACTGATTGTTTCAGTGTCCGCAGACACTGAAATTAAAATGGCAAGAGCTAAGCAATACAAGGAGTGCGCCACAGCTTCTGTGACACACCCCCTGTATTGCTAAAGAGCCGTATGGCACTTCTGCATTCTGCAAAAGCAGGGCATGTATAAAAATGCACACATAACGGGATAAATCCCTCAAAAGTTAAAAAGCACAAACACACAAAGTTGATACAGAACATGTCATGCATCAGCATGAAACACACATAGAAGCCTGAAAGCCCAATCAATGCCAGTATTTCACAAATACAGTCCCAAGTAGTTGTCAGAACACCACAATACACACCCATATAACCTAAAAATATAATAATATTAATAATATATACTTACTTTTAATACCCTAAGGAATGTTTAAGTGTAGCTAAGTGTGTGTGTGTACATTATGGCTGTCCCCCTAGCATAGCTTAAACATTCCACAGAAGTTAAATGAAAATAGACAGATGAAATTTCTATGCCAAGATAGTGTAGTGGTTAGAGTTGCGACTTTACATGCAGGGGTTCACAGTTTGAATCGCAAGACAGGCAACTTATTTTCCCATGTGAATGTACTGTCAACATTATTTTAGAAAACTTAAATTATGTAGCAACTATCTTTTTGACAACCAGGGTAGTGTAGCAGTTCCAAAAGTGAGATGTCAGTGTAGAAAAAATGTGAAACCCCCATATAAACACACTTGCTCCATACAATATAGTCACACAAGGATATACTGTAATGTAATGAAAGCACATAGGGGGATGTCATGGAAGGCAAACATAAAATTATAATGTGTATGTAAATATTATTTTATATTATACAATGACTGGCCATTAACATACAAAAACAAGTACGCTAATTGGCCAGCCCAACCAGAGTACCCATTATAAATCTGAGAGTATACTAATGGAAAAAGGTCCGGTTGGAATTTTCCATTTGTATGTCTCCTGTTCTTTGTTTATTTATTTTTTTTCTGCAGAGAGAGCAACAGAGAAACGAAGATCTCCATTACTTTTTTTTTTAACATATCTCGTACAACACAGCAAGATATCATAAAAAAAATGCAACGGAGATCTTACTTTCAACAGAGAAAGGAAGATCTCCATTGCTTTTTGTAATATATCTCACTATGTTATACGAGTTCTTCAACTCGTATAACATACCAAGATATGTTAAAAAAGCAATGGAGATCTTCCTATCTCTGCTGCTACCTCTGCACAGCACTGATGTACTGCGTAAGCATGGGAACACATCCCTTATGCATGCACAGTACATCAGAAATAACCCAGGATACAAGAAAACTGCTGAAGGGCAGCACAGAGGCATTATACAATGACATTATTTAAGAAAGGTAAGTTTTGCTTTTCTTAAATAATGTCATTGTATAATAGCAATAACCCATGGCTAGGTGTGGGCAATGCTGGATTTACCCATGGTTGGCTTTGTTTCGTCACTCGGGCTTCGCCCTTGTGACCAAACCACATCAACCGTGGTTAAATCCAGCATTACACACACCCAGCTGTGGGTTATTGCTTAAATATAACATTATAAGTATAATATGCTTAAATGTCCCTTAATCAGTCTGTATCCATCAGAACTTGTTCTCCCCAGGAACAAAATATTCAGCCCTGCCAGGTCTTGAACCCGGGATGCTGTCCTTTACACTCAAAGCAAAATACCATTACACCATGTGAGCTGTGAGCAGTTGTAGTGCTTTAACAAAAATATCCTGCATTCAGGTAATTTAGCATTAATAAAAAAAGCAGCAGTCCCAAGTGCTGGACCCATGACTCTGACCACTACAGTCAGAGGAATGTACCACTACACCATCTGAGCTGTAAGAAAAAGAAGCTATGTCTTACCATAATGTTCCATCTGTATTGTTGATCCTCGTTCAGTCATTATGCATGGGTATCTGTTCCGACCTTGGAACAGAGGCGGCCATTTTCCAAGCTCGTGTCAGCTTCAAACTCTTGAGCTAAACTCTTAACCACAATCCCCCTCTCCTTGTTACCTCAGATTGAGTTTGCAAGTCAAAGAAGGTAGATGCTACCTCTGGTCAAATAACCTAAGAGAACCGGATGGTGAGATCCACTAGAAACCACAGGAGGGAGGGTAATAATGACTGAACGAGGATCAACAATACAGATGGAACGTTATGGTAAGGCATAACTTCTTTATCTGATATTGTTAATCCTCGTTCATTCCTTACACATGGGACAGGTTCCCCAGCTACCTCTATTCCTGGGAGGCTCTCATGGAAGGACATTCCTGAGCACCATAGAACTGAAAGATGCTCTTCCCCTGGAGGCCAAATCCAATTTGTAATGATTGATGAAGGTATGAGGCGTAGCCCAAGTTGCAGCTGCACAGATGTCATGTAAAGAAGCTCTGGCATGGAAGGCAGCAGAAGTTGCCACCAACCGTGTTGAATGAGCTTTCATGGTAGTAGGCAACGAGATATTGCGTTGTGTATACATGAAGGTCACACAGTCCTTCAACCATCTAGCTAATGTGACCTTAGCAACAGCAGATCCTAATCTAGGTCCAGAAAAAGCCAAAAATAATTGGTCAGATTTACGAAAAGACCTAGTCCTGTTTAAGTAAAAATGGATTTGCCTGTGGATATCTAGGGTATGTAGGCAATACTCTCCTCTGTTTGAATGATTGGGAAAGAAAACTGGAAATTCAATGGCTTGATTAATGGACATTTCAGAGATCACTTCTGGCAGAAATGATGGATTAGTTCTCAGGGACACTCTATCTCTATGAAAAATCAAGTATGGACTCTTGATACATAAAGCTTGAAGCTCAGAAATACGTCTGGCAGAAGTAATGGCGACCAAAAACAAGGTTTTCCATGACAAATGCTTGAGGTCACAAGAAGAGGCTGGTTCAAAAGGTGGCATTGTCAGAGCTTGTAGAACTAATGATAAATCCCATGGTTGAATAGGTTCTCTAAAAGGTGTCTTCAGATGATTCACACCTTTTATGAAGGTCTTGCACAATTTGTGGGACATAAGAGAGGAATCTTGGACACCCTCATGAAAATTAGAAATTGCAGCCAAATGAACTCTAATGGTAGAGGCCGATAGACCCGATTGGAAAAGGTCGGACAGTTAGTCTAGTATTATTGACACTGGTGCTGAGAAGGGATCTACTTGTTTATCTTTCAGCCAACCGGTAAATCTTTTCCACTTGCTCAGATAAGTAATTTTAGTGGAAGACTTATGAGATGCAATGAGAATGTCACGTACTGGTAAAGAAAGATCATTCTGCCTGGCAATCAAGGGAATTGGAGTAGCCAAGCCGTGAGCTTCAGGCTGTTCAAGTTGGGATGAATCAGGTTCTGTGGATGTGAGATCAACTCCAGGGTTGGATGGAGAATCCATGATCGATCTAGTAGGTGAGGCCAAAGGAAGGGGAACCAAATCTGTCAAGGCCAATATGGTGCTATGAGGATCAACTGGCTCTTCAACCGACGGGCTTTCTTCAGAAACTGGGGAATGAGGGGAAAGGGTGGGAATGCGTAAAGAAGACCCGAGGGCCAATCGTGGACTACAGCATCCCTGAGTGACTGTCCTGGAGGGGGAATCAGGGCAAAGTAGTTGCTGCATTTGTAGTTGGTCAGGGATGCAAAGAGGTCGCAGCAAGGACGGCCCCAGCGGTGGAAAATCTCCGCCGCTATCAAGGGATTCAGGGACCACTCATAAGGCTGAAGAATGCACCTGCTGAGTCTGTCTGCTATCATGTTGGAACTCCCGGGAATGTGCGTTGCTAGAAGAAAATGGTTGCTAGCCATCGCCCACTGCCATATCCTCATGGCCTCTCAACAAAGGGGGTAAGATTTGGTTCCACCTTGCTTGTTGATGTATCAGACCACCGCCATGTTGTCTGATTGAATCGCAATTGTCCCAGATGGCAGCAGGGAATGAAATGCTTGCAACGCCAGAAGCACCGCCCTCAGCTCTAGAACATTTATATGCAGATGGGCCTCTAGTTCAGACCAAGTGCCTTGGACTGTCTGCCCCTGACATAGCCCCCCCCCCAATCAGGGAGGCGTCCGTGGTCACTGTGGCCTTGGGTTGCTGGGGGGAGAAGGGGCGAGACCACTGTTACAGATTGTGTGTCATCCACCAATTTAAATCCTGTTTGCACCTGTGGGTTACTCGAATCATGGCTGAAAGAGGTTGCTGAAAAGGATACCATTGGGTGAGCAGTAGCCTTGTAGAAGCCTCATGTGAAACCTAGCCAGGGGGCAATGGTGATCGAGGCTGCCATGGAACCCAACAGCTGTAGAACCGAGTGAGCCATGGATTTCTCCCTCGAAAGGACTGGAATCAGTTGTTGCTTTACCCTTAAAATTCTGTGCTCTGGAATAGCAGCTCTGCAGTTCTTTGTGTCCAAGATAACCCCTATGAATTCTGTCGACTGAGATGGGGTGAGATTGGATTTTTGCCAGTTTATGGTTATGCCTAGCCTTTGAGCAGCGAGGAGAGAGTATGCCAGGGCTTCTTCCAGTAGATGTCTGGTGGGAGCGGAAATGAGCCAGTCATCTAGGTATGGAAACACCTGGAATCCTTGAAGTTGCAAGTGAGCTGTGACAACTGCCATGCACTTTGTGAACATTTTGGGGGCTGTAGAGAGTCTGAAGGGCAGTACTCTGAACTGGTAGTGACTGGTTCCCGCACAGAAGCGCAGAAATCTTCTTGATGGCCTGTCCACTTTTATGTGGTAGTACGCATCTTGAAGATCTATCGAGCACATCCAATCGTCTTTTTCCAAAAGCGGGAGGATAGACTGTATTGTGACCATCCGGAATTTTTGTACTCTCACAAACTTGTTCAATACACTGAGATCCAAAATTGGTCTCCAGTCCCTGTTTTTTTTTTTGACACCAAAATTGTCTTGAGTAGAATCCGGATCCTATCTGGTCTGGAGGAAATATTTGGATGACTCTCTTTCTTAGCAGCTTTTCTATCTCTAGTGCTGCTTCTTCCCTTTGACTGGGTGGAACGTCGGGAAGGTTTTTTGAAGGGACAGGACAAAGATCGAAGGTGATATGATAACCTCTGGTTATAATCCTTTGTACCCAAGAATCGGTGGTGATGGTTAGCCAGGCAGATCGGTACAAGGGGAAATGTCCCCCAACCACCTACAGAGGAAAGGAGTTGGGTCGCTCTTCAGGAGCGCTGGTAGGATTGGCCAAGGAAAGAATCCCTAGAACCCTGGTTATGCGGAACCTCTCTGCCCCGAAAAGAGTGGCTTCCCTGTGAGTTTTCCCCTCTGTCTCTCGGGGAGAACTCGGCCTGTGTGTCACGGAAAGGACCCTGAGATTTCTTGAACCATATCTTCCCACTATTTTGGTTTTGGGAGAAAGCACGTTGAGGGGAAGAATAATGGACAGCTACAGCAGAAAGGGTCTTACCGTCCTGTTCACATCTGGCTAGTGTGCTTTTAACTTTGTGTCCAAACAATGAGGAGACCTCAATGGGAGCATTAAGAAAGGAAGCCTTAAAGGGTTCCGCGAAATTGCACAAGCGCATCCAGGCGTGTCGTCTCAAGACCGCAGCTGAACCCGCTGGTCTAGCTGCTCCTTCTGATGCATGAGATGTCATTCACATAGAGGAGTTAGATATTGACTCAATGGTGGCCAGTTGAGAGGCCACTTTGTCACGGACCTCATCAGACACGGCACCAGCCAAGGTTTCATAGAGCTCAGAAATCAGATCCCTTTGAAGCCTGGTAAAGTGTGCCATATAATTCAGGGACCTGATAATAAAGGTTGCTGATGCAAAGGTGCACTTCCCTATCCTGTCCAGGGCCCAGGACTCTTTGTTAGGCGGGTGGACAGTCTGGCTTTCTTCTTCTGCCAGATCCTTTTTGGTTGCGGCCACTAACCACCAAAGCATCCACAGGAAGATCTTTTGACCAATGGAGATCCGTAGCAGGAGGGGACAAAATCTTATCTAGCCTCCGGGGAATAGCTTCGATGGTATCAGGAGCCTTCCAGGCATGCTGCACGATAAACTGGAGAAGTTCATCGGCAGGTGGAGTAACCCAGGAGGTAGGGGGCTGGGCACAAAAGGCCTGCAGGAACACAGATTCCTCAAAGGTCGGATTAGAGGACTGCCAGTCACCTCTCTGTTTCAGGATTTTGAGGATATCACCAAAGAATACCTCAGAGTGTGACCGAGGGGAGCCTAAGTGGCTCAGCCTGCCGACCCGGAGTCCCTGGATGGCTGTGGAGCAGCAAACTATGTGTGTCACAACTGACATCCTGGATCATAGCAAAACTTTCCTGCCACAAAGGCAACTGCGGTTCCTTAGTGAGATCTATAAAGGGAACCGCAGAAGGGGAAGACTGTGCTATATCCATAGACTTCAAAGGCAATGAAGGAGGAGAATAAGAAGGGTTTTTGGAGACGGGTGAGCACCTCCCAAGGAAGGATAGTTCCTGAGGGGTGGGATACCTCTGGCCAAGAGCACTTGATCCACAAGATGCAACACATCATGTTCGGAAAGGCTTCTAGTGGACCTCACGGAGACTGAGGGAGAAACAGGCCTGTCCACAGAAGAGGCAAACTCGGTGCCCATCTCACCAATCCGCACCAAGAACAATGGTGCTGAGAGAGACTGGACTGTGGGTGTCTGCACGAATGAAGTCATCGGTGCCAAGGTCATGGTCTGCACCGACACAGGGATCGGTGCCGAAGTGATTGTCGGTGCCGAAACTGGAACCGGCAAAACTGGAGTCAACAATAAAGGTGTCGGTTCCGAGTACGATGTTGGAGCCGACGTGGTCAAGGTCTGCGCGGACTGAACGGTCGGTGCCAATACAGTGGTAATAGTCTGAACCGAGGAGCCCCTCGGTGCTGATATAGTGAAGGCTACAGGAGAAGATCGAGCAGAGATCACTAATGGAGCCGAAGGCCTCGGTGCCGAAGATCTAGGCACCGAAAGCACTGGGGCTGACTGAGTGAGCTCCGGAGCTGAAACTTTAGCCTTTTTAGGTTTTGGTTGGTGGGAGTCCCCAGCCGGGGACGAAGGCAAAGATTTAACCTTGGAAGGAACATCCAAGATTTTCTTATGGGCTCTAGGAGGGGTTGAGGCCTCCGACCCAGAAATAGTCTCTGAAAAGGGAGATTTAAGAAGTCTCTTCAGCAACAGCTTGTTTTTCCTTTCCAACAAAGTTCTATTTGAAAAGTTTTCACAGATAGTACAGGGCGGGTCAACAGACAAGTGGGACACCCCCAAACAATAAACGCACAAAGAGTGTGCATCAGAAGTAGGTAGTTTGTGTCCACAATCAGAACACCGTTTAAACCCCGGACTACCTTTCTTATCTACCATGATAGCAAATTAAATAGCAGAAAAGGGTACCAGCAATGGTACAAAAGAATACCCGAAGGTATGAGAAAAAAAGGAAAGGATTACCAACGATGGTAAGAGGAGAATACCTCGCGGTAAAAATGTAGAGAAAAGAGAAGAAAAACCTGAAGAAAATATGGTCGCTAGATGCGATAGGGCAAGAGACAACAAAATAGAAACTTTTCTGACAGAAAAGTAATATGAATAACTATTAAACAACAAATAACTGTACTTAGCTCAAGAGAAGTAGCTTGACACGACCGCATGGCAACGCGGCAAACGAAATCTGAGGTAACAGGGAGAGGGGGATTGTGGGTAAGAGTTTAGCTTGAGAGTTTGAAGCTGATGCGAGCTTGGAAAATGGCCGGCTCGGTTCCGAGGTTGAAACCGATACCCATGCGTAAGGAATGAACGAGGATTAACAATATCAGATTTAATGTTGCTTTTTTAAACATATCATGGAATAGAGGCATACAACATTAGGGAGAAAGCTTTGTGGAACCTTTTGTGTGTTGCATATAGACATACACACACACACACACACACACACACACACACATGCATATATATGTGTGCGTGTGTGTGTGTGTGTGTGTGTATATAGATGTCTGATGAAACATATATATGAAAAACTAGAGTCATAATATAGATATACATATATAAAAATATAAAGGAAGAAAAATAAAATATATATATAATATAATATAATATAATATAAAACCACACACAGCTACAGCACTCCAGAGGAATATAAACCAAACAAACCAGAGGTAGCGTGCTCGATTTAATGGCAGACAATAGGCATCACATACAGTTTTTGCCATATGGCATCATCAGTGTGTACCAGGAAATGGTATACCTTCAATATATAAAGATTACATTTAAAGACACAGTGTATATGCCCGAGACCCAACAGAAAAAATAATAAAACTACATCACACCCAATATTGCAACAGCAAATTAAATGCATTTGTATCCAGAATACCAACTAATATGATTATAAACATGACATACATAAAAATAAATATTAATTACCAATGGTCATTCAGTCCTGGTTTAAATAATGCACCTAGATCAATAATCCACATACGCTCCTTCCTGGTCAACATTTGGTGTTTTTGTGGAACCATAAGATACTCCCCTTCCACTTTGTCAATCCTCAAAAAAAACTAAATGTGCTGAAGTATGTCGCAATTTATGTTTGTACAATGCACTACATGAGTGTTTACATTTAATATCGCTCACATGTAGTGCCATACGCTGCTTGAATGAACAAGACGTTTGCCCCACATAAAAAAACCCACATTGGCAAACTGCCATGTATACAACCCATTCACTTCAGCAAGTAATCAAATATCTTATATCATACACTTTGGGAGTATTGACCGAAGTGAAGGATTTTGCCCTTGATATTAATTAACTTGCAATATTTGAAATGTCCACAAAAAGTACTTCCCATCAATATTTTGCCTACAAAACCAACTAAGTATGTATGTATGTCCTTTTTTGTATGCAGAAAAATGCTGACCCAAGGTTTTTCCTCTACGAAAACCAAACTTGCAACAATCATCTAACAAGGGTCCAAAAAAGTGATCAGACTTCAAGATATGTCAACGTTTAGCTGTCATTTGACTTACTCCTAGTATTGGTGCCAAAAGTGGTAATCAACCTGGGTCTGTCAGAGTCTTCTACTATATGTCTGTTTTTATCCTGCATCAATTCTGTCCTAGTTAATTTGATCAGACTGCTGATACGCTGTATTTATCAAAGCTTGACTATATCCCCTAGATGTGAATCTGGACTTCAGGTTTTCAGCCTCAACATTAAAGTCTGTATCAATATTACAAATGCGGCTAATTCTCAAAAACTGGGCCTTTGGAATATTATCAATTATATGTCTAGGATAGCAACTTTTGGCATGCAGCAAAACATTTTTGGAAAAAGGTTTGCAATAAAGACTAGTTATAATGGTCCCATCTATAACTTTAGTTACGTTAACATCCAAAAATTCAACATTAAATAAATACATTTTGCCACTAAACTGTATGTCATATTCACTGGAATTCAAATAGGCTACAAATAATTTACATCCTTCCAAGTTGCCATTCCAAACTACCCAGGAATCGTCTAGGTATCTATACCACATAATTAACTGGGACAAAAATGAATTTGTATCACTATAAATGTACTGCAACTCAGAAAACCCCATAAAAAGGTCTGCATAGATGGGTGCAAAGGTAGCACCCATCGTGGTGCCTTTAATCTGCAAAAAACATTTATGTCCAAATTTAAAAGCGTTATGTTCCAGCACTAATCCTAGTAATGTGAGTAAAAATTCTACTTCAGCCTCACCATACATATGTGAGTGTTGTAACCAGTATTTCACTGCAGTAATTCCATCCTGATGTGGAATGCTGGTATACAATGCTTGAACATCAAGGGTACCTAAATACGCATTGCATGGAACATACAAATCATTCATAAGTAATACAAATTGGTTGGTATCCTTGATTCTTGCTCACACAAAAAACAAAAGTGGCTTGAGCATGGATTCAAGATAAATTAAAAGGGGCTCAATTAATGACCCTCTTCCAGCAACAATGGGGTGACCAAGAGGTTTAGTAACTGATTTATGAATTTTAGGTACCAAGTAAAAATACTGAGGTTGTGAATCATCCACTACTAGTTGGGTAACCAAAGATGCCTGTATAGTCCCTTCTAATATAACCTGGTTCAAATATCATCAACCCTTCTTTTAAACCCTATTGTGGCAAATAAAAGATGACAATGTGATATTGCATCTGTGAGTTGTCTATTGGCCTCATAATGGTAATATTGTGTCTCCCAAACTACTATGGCTCCTCCCTTGTCAGCATTTTACCAATTTCTCACTAGCCATTAGGTTATGGGAATAATTCTCAAAACTATATTTTTGATTTACATGTAGTTGCTGCAATACCTGTTGTTCAAAACTCTTAACAGCTCCCTGATAAGGCAGTTGAAAATTAGATTTTTTAAAATGAAAAGATACTGTCTCTGGCCCTTGTTGTATCTGTTGTTTTTGTGCAAAAGAAATATTTAAAATTGAGAACTCTGCAAAATTCTTTAATATCTTTGACTGTATCATAATGAGAAACATAAAATGATGGCACAAATCCCAATCCTTTATTAAGTAGCTGTGATTCAACATCAGAAAAGTGATAATTTGTTAAATTAACCACCAACTAGTTCTCATCAATACTGGAACCAGTTACAGTCATCTGTCCATCATTTAAGTCTGTAAAATGTTGATAAACATGCTCTCCACTGATTCATTTGCAATGTTTATGGCCTCCTGTTCTAAAGGGACTCTGGATCTCTTAGATACTGAAGAAAATGATGAAAAATATTCCCCTGTATCAGTCTCTGGATCAGAATAACCAGAGGAGACCTCCGAAGAACTGATCGAAGGAAGGACACTGAGGAAACTCGGAGCTATAATATATAACATTAAGTATCCTGTTTTTTGTTTATTTTGTTCTTTATTTCTTTGTTATTTATAGCACTTTGTGTACTGTGTATTTTTCTAGCTAGTTTCACTGTGTGTGAGATATTAACTGGAAATTGTCCACATTTATTAAGCATCTGTTGGGTTGTTTGTTTCTGATAACTGGTTACAGTATACTCTTTTTTTCTAGAGGCTCCTTTAGCTGTTTAAAACTTTCATTTAAAGGCTCACTGCTGCTTTTCAGCTGTGAAACATTTCTGCAGTTTGTTTCCCACCCTCCTTCCCTGCTGGTATAGTGTTTTTATAGTTGGTGGCTTTGCAGTTGCCCGCCCCTAGTGTAAATTTGATCTGGGACCCTCCTCCCAGTCTAGTGTCATTACCTCATTCTACCCAGTACAGGGAGAACATTTGAGAAGGCCAATCAGCTTAGTTTCGGCTACTCCTTTCTCTCTTTCCACTTAAAAAAAAAAAAAAAAAAAAAAAAATTATCTGCTTTTACTGTATTTGTGTTTTTTCCTACTTTATTTTGCTTTTGCGTCATTTTAAAAGAACTCAATTGTATTTATTACTGCTTGGTGCAACTTATTCTAAGCCTTTTAGTTTAAGCACTTGGGCTTTAGACCAGTTGTTTTACATTAGGAAGGTTTGTGGGCTGCACTGTGGTGGCAGGACAGGTAGCTTACATCCTTCTAAGTTGGGAACTGCTGATTGAGGGCTCAGTGTCTGTTATTCTAAAAGTGTATTAGTTCTGGTTTAAGCACCTGGGCTTCAGGCCAGTTATTTTACATTAAGAAGGTTCATGGTCTGCACTCTTGTGGGAGAAGAGGCTGGACTCTGCCCTTCTGAGCTGGGAATTTCTGGTTAAAGGCTTATAGTGCCTGCATATTTGAACTATTTCTTGCTGAATCTAGTTTTGTTTGTATGCTTGTTATTTCCCTGAAAAGCTAATTCCACCTAAAACGTGGCTTTTCAGTGCTTCTGTGGATCCCTAGTGATATCTGCATTGCTTACTGTACTTATTTCCTTGTTTCACTTGAAAGAAAGTTACTGTTTGTCATTTTTGCATTTAAGTTACCTGGCACTTGCTCACTAAAGCAATTATATAAGTCACCACTAAAAAATTAAAAGCACTACACCCTCACAAACTCCCCCTGGAGTACCTTGCTCCCCATTGGCCGTTTTTTTCAATTATAAAGAAATTCCCAATACTATTCTAGCATGTCCAAAGGTCAGTTGTCAATCTCCTCTCCAGTCCAGCTGGTGAATCTGGGAATCTTGAGGCAATGTTACAACTGCCTCATGTACACAGACAACTCTCTCCTCCTCCCAACAAATTCCAACACATGTTGGTAAATAAAGAAAGTAAATAATGTGGGAAGAAATAGCCAGGGAATTGTTATGGCTAGGCTTGTATAGACCCTTGGGCTGATAGCCTAGTACCAACCTATGAACCAACCTATGAACCTATGTGAGAGATGCAACCATATAGCCAAACTGGAGGCTAAGCTCTCTCAACTCAGTACTGGCGTAACCAGTCAGGAGGAGAAGGAAACCACACTCACTAAAATTCCAGTCTCACATAGACCTACCACAACAGCAAACCAAACACATAAACACACAAAAACATACTTGGGGGCTCTAAATAAAAATCTGCCTAAGCAGCAGAGACCTCCAAAGCAGACACCCAAGCAACCGCTACCCCAAAACAAAACACGTGCAACACATAGCTCACAAAGCCAGTGTGCCGAACAGTCACAGCCCTTATGGCTAAACAACACACCTAATACACTTGTAATAGGTGACTCTATCATCAGGCACACTGACGTCCTACTCACCAGGCTGAACAAGGAGAAGGTCACGGTGAGCTGCCTGTTGGGCGCTAGGATCCGCCACATAATACAATCACTCGGGTCACTCCAAGGCAAGTACAAATATGACTCAGTCATTGTCCATGCTGGTGTGAATGACCTGAGACGTACCTCCCTGGACTACATGAAAAGAGGCATAGAGGAGCTCTCTGAGCATATAGCCCAGGCCTGTATGACCCTGACCTTGAGTAGCATCTTACCTTCACCAAGAATGATGCCACAGTATTAAGACAAGATTATCAATTTCAACAACTGGCTTAAGTATTGGTGTCATTCAAAGGGGATCCAATGCCTGTCAGCCTGGGATGACATGCTCGACAAGCCACGATGCTTCGCTAGGGACGGCTTGCACCTGTCACCCCTGGGCTTTCGGATATTGGCAAAGGCTCTTGCTACCCCCATAGTGCCTTTTTTAGGCAAGGCTCAAAAGACAAACCCACCTCCATAGGTATCACAAGGGATAAGAAACTAAGAGTAATGCTACTCAACGCCAGAAGTTTAAACCTCAAGATGCACGCACTCAAAACTCTCCTTAGCATGGAGAACATCGATATCTGTGCAGTAACAGAAACCTGGTTCAAGGCTCTCGAGAGCACCCCAGCACTACCAGGTTATACCTCATACCATGCATTTCGGCCCCAAAACTTGGACCGAACCACAAAAGGAGGGGGAGTATCAATATTTGTCAAAGATACCCACACCTCCAGGTTGGTGGCACAGCACGAAGCATCAGAGACTATCCATGTGCAACTAACAGTGGGTAAAACTGCCTTCCAGTTTATAGCCTGCTACAGACCACCCTCCCAAACCCAGGAACCCCACTCGGCCTTCCTGAGAACACTGGAAAATATGAAGGTCTCACCAAATACCATTATATTGGGTGACTTCAACTACCCAACCATAGACTGGGAGAATTACTCTAGCTCCAACACCCTAGCCCAAAGGTTCCTAGAGTTTATAAACTCAAATGCTATGGAACAACTTGTTACCACTCCCACAAGAGGGGAAAACATACTGGACCTGATCATCACCAACATGGGGACTCTATGCTCCAGACCAGAAGTGTATCCCTCACTGGTAAGATCAGACCATAAACTAATCTCACTGGATATTCACATCCCGACCCCACCCCATGCCCAGAAAACCACAGTGAAAAACTTCTCTAAAGCAAATTTCACACTCCTCAAAACCGAGGTGGAATCCTTCAAAACCCCCGGGCCTGTGGATAATACGGCCCAGACCGCAAAATCCTTTATAAACGTATTCTATGAACACCTTCAGGAATGCATGGATCATGCAATCCCAAATAAAACCAAGACCCAATCCTCCAAAGGCAGACGCCCTGTCTGGTGGACCCCAGCCATAAACAAACTATACAATAGAAGGAGGAAGCTACTACATGATAGAGCAAAATCCCAAAAAGGAAAGGCATCTCTGATCAGTATTAGCAAAAAACTACGGGCACTCATAAAATCGTCTAAGGCCAGCTTCGAGAGAAAAATTGCACAGGACACTTAGGATAATCACAAGGCTTTCTTTAGTTATGTTAGGAACCTGGGTGGGAATTCCCAGATATGCTCAGAATTAGTCCAAAATGGCAAAAAATACACCGAACCCACAGACATTGCCAACATCCTAGCTGACAGGTTCAGCGCAAACTCCCCACCAAAAGGGCTAATATCTATCCCAGCAGAGTGCTGCCCCCCTGACATCTCAGATGCTCAGGTAAGAGCTGCCCTCTCCAAAGCAAGAAACACAGCATCAATGGGACCAGACGGTGTCCCAGGCTGCGTCCTACATGAACTCCAAGAAGAGCTAAATCCAAACCTAAAACTACTGTTCAATCTCAGCCTTACTACAGGATATGTACCCAAAGAGTGGCGTACAGTAACAGTGGTCCCTCTCCACAAAGGTGGTGCCTCAACGGATCCTGGAAACTATCGCCCCATAAGTCTCACTAGCTTGGTCTGCAAAGCTATGGAAAGGATCATCATGGACCTTATAAATAAAGATATTGGGGACCTACAGACACTGGATCCTACCCAGTTCGGCTTTGTTAAGGGCAGATCCTGCCTCTTAAACCTGGTCGATTTCTTTGAAACAGTCACCAAGGCCATTGACAAGGGGAAGGTGGTCCACACAGCCTACCTGGACCTCGCAAAAGCCTTCGATACAATACCCCACTCGGGCATTATAGATAAGCTCACCAGCTTAAATATAAACCCCTATGTCACTAGATGGGTTGCAAACTGGCTCAAGGACAAAACCCACATGGTTAGAATAGCTGGAGCCATGTCAGACTCCAAACCAGTTACAAGTGGCGTCCCACAAGGCTCAGTCCTGGGACCTCTCTTGTTCGGTATATACTTCTCGGAGGTACAGGCCAACATGGAAGGACTGTGGCTGACCAAGTTCGCAGATGACTGCAAACTGGGCGCCATAATAGACTCTCCAGCCGACACAAGCATCCTCCAAAAGGGCCTCATAGAAACAGACAACTGGTGCCAGAGCCATGGCCTCAAGCTAAACACCAAAAAGTGTACAGTCATCCCCTTTGGCAAAAACAAAGTGCCCACAAATTACCACATAGGTGGTAATCCATTAAGTACAGAAGAAGTAATTAGGGACCTGGGGACCCAAGTTGATAGCAATCTCTCATTTGACAACCACGTGGCCAAAGTGGTTAGAAAAACATTTTATATAGCCCACCTAATCATGAAGGGATTCACATCTAGATCAGAGGAGGTCATCGAGCCTCTTTACTCATCCCTCATCAGGCCCATAATTGAGTACAATGCCCCTTTTGGGATGTACCTTACCAGACACCTGCAGCAACTGGAAAGACCCCAAAAGTACCTCACCAAGAGGATCAAGGGGCTCAAACAGATGCCGTATGCTGCCCGGTTAAAGAAACTCCAGCTTTACTCAGTGGCATACCGCCTGCTCAGAGGCGATCTGTGCCTGACTTATAAAGCCATGCCCAACCCGGAATTAATGAACATGCTGCACCTCAGAAAATCCAAATCCCATCGAGCTACACGCTCGAGGAACTTGAACCTCAGCACTGAAATAAATAGGACATGCTGGAGGGACAGATTCATAACCCAGAGGCTCCCTTCGCTCTGGAATAAAATCCCAGTCCAGGTTAGGCAGAGTCCCTAATTGACTCTCTTCAAGAGGAATCTTGATGAGTGGATGGGAGATCGTAGGCTTACCCCGGGTATCACTTCTGTGTCACTGTTAGACAGAGGCACAGTATACTAACCTCGAAAAAGGGCATAGCAAAATTAATTTAAAATGGGTGGCGAAAGCCATACACACTCTGGCTAGGCTTATAAATGCCCTAGGGCAGATAGCCTAGTATGAACCTATGAACCTATGGGCCTGTTGTTGGTTTTCCTCAATATAGAATGAACCAGCTTTCTCTTGAGTCTGTTAGAGTTGTTAGTCTCTGAAAAATGAACCGACCTCTTAATTTTCATCCAAGTGTAAGCACTTTCACTTTTAAAATCATTTAAATCACGTTGGTACTTCCTGATTTTATGGACTTGTAACTCATCATATTTTTCTGTTTCTTTTAAAAATGCAGCATGGTTATCAGCATAACCCTGTTGGGTAGTGAACTTGGTCATTAACTCTTAACACTCATTAAGTTTGGCCTAGTAAAGGTAACTGTTGTTCATAATGTTCTATCAATAATAAAATAAACATGTTCGACGCTGTCTGTTGTACCATACGCCACTTTTGAATAAATAATGTATCATGAGCCCCAACCCCAGGTTCTACGTATACTCGCAGCCCCCATGGGGCAATTTTAGCATTAGAATACTCTTTTAGCAATTTACAATGCCAAACATTAGAGCATACCTTTTTTGTAATATACATCAATAATTTGAACTGCTGCTCCACATCCAACTTCTTGGGCCCATGCATATCAGTGACCAAATTGTCCAAAAATGACCTAAATTCTTGCCCAACTGCCATAATAATAAAATATTGCAATCTGAGCTATAACGGCCACCTACTGATAAAGTTCAGCAATGTTTGTTGCAAACGAAACATTTGCGATATACCTAATGTATGTATATAACATGCAGTGCCATTATACCTCAGAACCATCACTCTCAACCTGTTAGTGCAAAAACCTGTACAAAGGCTCTAAAAGGGGGGGATGGGCCACATATACAGACATATTTCAAAAATCGCTGTTACAAATGAAGATGTGTTACATCAACAGTGTGTGTTTCAGCAGACAATTACTGAAGGATATGAGGGCGGAAACTGAAATGTCATGTCATTTATTTACTGACATAAATCCTTGGATCATCACCGTGACTTACCAGACAAATAAAAATACATTGTGGAATTGAACAAAAGAATGGTCCAAACATCTAGACATTCTGTGAAAAACCTGCCAGTGGAGAGAACCCCTTAGTACAATGAATCTGGACCAAGCCTGACAAAGAGGGGGGGGCAAGGGCCTGAAAATAGGGACTTGTCAAAAATACGTCAGTAGATAAGCTGAGAAAGTTCATGTAGTAACAGTGTATGTCCTAACATATATCGACTGAAATAAAACAATTCCAGGACTCAATTGCTTCTTATTAGTTACTGACCTCAATCCTCGCAACATCCCATTGACGTGTCATGCAGACATAACAGTCATGAGGCCAGACCAAAGATATTGGCCAGATAACTGAACATCATACGAATATGTGGAAATAAAACAACATTAGGGAAACTACAATGAGCTACCAAGCAATGTCCAAACTACAATCAGACTGACATCTTTCGGGCTGTACACAGGCATTAGCAAATACAACAGGCACTACAGGGATGTAACACTACTGGAAAACAGACACTGGTGTGCAAGTGCATACCCCCAAATAAGTGCACCACAGTCACAACGACATACCAGTAAGCAAGCTGAACACGACAGTATAATACTGTGTGAGCAACCGCATACTGTTTTCCACTCATACATTACCCCTACATATACTGCCCCAGTTCACAGTGTACTAGAAATCCTGAGGTGTTACAGGACATGTCACAGTCAGCCCCTACAAGCACACAGACCTGATAGACTGCCAGCAGCTGTAGCAGCATGCAGACTCAGATAGGTAAAGGATGTATGGCACTCATATCTGCTACTCTCCCTACCCAGCCCAACAAACATATGCACACAACACTGCTATACAATCTTAACAGTCTATTCACAATGGCCAGAGATACATAACTGTCATATGTGTAGATTTCCACAGAATACCAAGGGTGTGGACCCATAACCCTGGCCACTGCTGCATGCCATGGCCAGGAGTCTGCCAGGTCATTGGCATGATACCTGGAGTGCAGTTGGTAATTAATGATATACCATACCTCTGCACCTCATAGTGCAGGACATCTGGACAATGCATGGCATACTTGTGGGACAGGGGGCTGAAAGAGGAACATATCACACATAATGGTGTTACAAACTGAAACAGTAGCTGGTGTTACATGTGTTGTTGTAACATAACATCCCAGAAGGATATGATGTCTGGAACACCAATGGATGTCAACACTTACTGACTACAATCCTCACATTATCCTACCAAACCCACAAAAATAGATGTTGTTCTAGGAACAGACCAATCATAATAGGCAGACATCCAGCCAGTCCGTGGACAACATGCCAGTTGAGAGGTATGTCAGAGACATATCACTGTCAGATATCAAGTCACCCAGTAAATGCATGTCCAGACAAACCCTGTCAATGTAGCAACCCTCCATGTGTATAACAGCACTAATGACATACAATCTGTACCAAAATCTGGAGCACTGCCCCCCATGTTGTTGGGCTGTTTTCACATGTCCTATCCTGTGAGATAATTTCCACCTACTGTCTGTGAAGATGTAGCCCCCCCCCCCACACCTCCGTAATATCCCCTGCACATGCAAGGGAAATGGGCAAGGCCCACATGAAGGGCATCCCATATGTTGGAACTAGCAGCTGTGTCCAGCCCCACAACACAATACTATGTGGGCACCTACATAGCTTTATGGCCTCAGCAATACCCGACAGAACAAAATCAACCCCCTCAAGGTAGGCTGAATGTCTGTGGTGGACAGCAGCAATACACAAACCACAGACTCCATCCCTATATTGGCTGTACAAGGCAAATCAGGAGCACACACCAACTTGGTATCAAGTCAGCCTTTGTCTGATCAAGCATATAAGGTCACAAGTGGAGTACTGTAAGGCTAACTATGAGTACAATTTGGAGGCCTTCACCAAGACCAATCACAAGGAAATCTTCACATGTCTGCAATCTCTGAGGCAACAAACCAGCCCACCCTGTAATGGTGGCCAATCAGACCACATACACACACAACATACCTATAGCCAACCTGCATATAGGTTTAGGGCAACCATCACCCCCTGGCTCAGCATCACTATAGGTGGATATGCACAGCACCCACACCCCTCCCCTTATCACCAGTGAGCAGGTACATATTGCCTACTGAAAGGCAACAAATGTAAGTATCCATTGGACCTGATAATATCCCTGTCTGCATCCTACATGAACTCAGGCATGTTCTCCCAGCTCCATTACACACTGTAGTCACACCAAGCCTTGGCATCATCCACACTCCATCCGCATGGAAGATGGCCAATGTCATCCCTCTACACAGCCATGAATGAGTAGTACTGGATTACAAGATTAACTAGCCCTCATTGAGGGGAATATGACACTTCAGAACCAGCAGTGCAATGCAAGCAGATATAGTGCTGATACATTACAGGGGTATGATGCGGTTGTGAGTGGTGGCTACTGGTATTCAATGTAGCTGTGCAGGTCCTGTACACACTGTTGCCAAATGTATGAGGTCCTGTGATGTGTCTCTCTTTTTATATCTTCCAGGTGCAATGTCACATCAGCAAAGGTCAACTTTCTCAGTGGCTGAGACAAATATAATCACAGAAGCCATACTACAGAACCATGCCATAATGTTTGACTGGAGTCAGCAACATCTGCAGGAGAGGACCGGCCTGTGGGACGAACTTGTCCACAGGGTAAATGATGCTGGCCTGCATGCATGATAAGCACGTCCGGCATCATGAAAGTGACCTCATACACCATGCCTGGCTGCTGCAGTGGCCAGGGGCCACACAGCCACAGGTGTGGGCCTGGACATGCAGCCCCACTGACACCCACCGGGGAGTTCTTTGGGTACGCTGGGGCACCCATCGCAGTACAACATCAGAGTACAGACCCCCCACATACTGGTGGTGGGTGGCACCCAGACAATGGACGAGGAGTGTGCAGGTAAGGCCCCAGTGTAGATTACTAGACTAGTGTAGCAGACATACTTATAATTGTAAAGTATCTACGTGCATGGGTCAGGTCAGATTGCAGTTGTGGATGGAGTTTTCTAATGCACAGATGTGCATATCTATAGTGAAGGACAGCAAATTGTGTAGTATTGGGGGATGTACTATAAATGTGCAGTCATGCTGCATCCATCCTGTACCAATGCCACATGTGGTCTGCTGAAAATACTTCCCTCCCACAACTACCTAGGTCCCTCCGGTCTGCATGTGGGACACCAGCCTGCATCTGGTGAGTATACAACTGTTTTGTTGTGGTCTGCCAATACCCCAGGCATGTGAAGGCCATGCAATGTACCAAACACACAACTGTCACTCATAGCCATATTGCTTTATGTGCATGTTCACTTTTGTTGGGGTTAGCTGCACTGCATCACAGTGGTCATCACAGGGGACTATCCTATGAGAATGTAACATCCCTGTAGCATACCTCACAACCTGTCAGTGCAACACTTATGGACAGAGACCAACAAAATGGGGGGACAGATGGCCTTTGGTAGGGACATGTGTGAAACATTACTGTCATATTGTGCATATAAACAGTGCACACACCCCTGTTAAGATGCCAGGTGTTTGTGACATATATAGAAATTCAGACCACAATATGTCTGTCCACATCTTTTCCAAACTGTAATGTGATCTATAACATGAACAATTCACCTGTAAAACCTGTTGGGCACCAAATATGGAGTATACAAACCTGAGAATAAGCTGGATGCATATGTGTGCACCCCCTTCAAATAATATGTTATTGCAGCAGCTTGTAATTTACTGACAGCATACAGTCTGCTTGGGTACACACCTGCCACCAAGTAAAGACTCTCTGAGTAACACTAAATAACAGTCTGCTGTCCAAGTGGGATAATCATGACATTTGCTCAGTTGCCTGCAACAGCAACAGCCATGGCTTGCAGACAGCTTACAAAGCAGCAAAGGGATCTCATATTTGAAAGGTATCAGTCAATAGTAGGGTACAACAACATTGCCACAGCATTGCATACACCATGGAACACAGTGGAGACAGCTGTGAAAAGGCGGATTGAATATGGGACAACAGTGCTGTTGAAAGGAACCTGACATCCCTCCAAAAATTATGACAAGACTTGTCAAGACCTGGTCAGGGAGGCTGCCAGGGGACATACAGCAACATTGAGGGAGTTGCAGGAATCTCTTCCTAGTAATGGTGTTGTGTACTACCTGTGGGAACACTCTCCCATATTCTGCAAAAGTCTGGCCTATGAGTAGGGTCAGAAGATGGAAGCATTTCCCCACACCAAAAAACATCCAGGAGTGGATACAAATTGCAATACAGCACATCTCCAAAAGGCATGTGTGAAAATGTGTTATGGTGTAATGAGAGTATGGATCGACCTCACAGCCACAATACCAAAAGGTATGTGTGGTGCACAAGCAACACCTCTCATAACCTGAAGACCAACATCCCCATGGTGAATCACACTGATGGCAGTGGCCCGCTGTGGGGATGACACTCCAAAGCCAGAGCAGGGCCTGTAGTCATGGTGGTGGAAATTCTGAACATTTCCAAATAACACCCACGTCTGCCCAAAATCCATCAGGTGTCTGCAAGAAAACTGAAGATGGGAAGGTGTGTCCGCCTTCAACATGACAAAGACCCGAAGCATACATCCAAAGCTACACAAGAATGGGTCCACCTGAACACACTCAAGGTTATGAATTGGCCCAGCCAGAGCCTAGACCTACACCAGATAGAAAAACACCAGTGTGACCTGACAAGGGCTGTGAACATAAGCTGTCCTTGCAATCTGACAGTTTGGTGACCTTTTCTTGGAAGAGTAGTCAAATAATGCCAAGTCGAGATGTGCCATGCTGACAGACACATTAACAAGAAGAGTGAATGCTGTAAGTCACTTACAAGGTGTTTCAACAAAGTATCATTTTAAGGGTGTGCACACCTAATGCAATCACCATATTGTACATATTGCAGTCATTATATTTTACATGTAACGTGTTTGTTTATTGACTGGATTGCACAGGTCATATGTCACATGAAATGTGGGTAACATATTTGAATGCATTACTGTGGTCTCATCTTGAATATTATACAATATATATATATTTTCCTTGTTTCCCACCTTTCTAAGCTAGTATAGTCCAGTTTTCAGGCTAGGGCTGTGTTACAATTTTCTGAGTTGCCCATACCTTACTTGGATAGAGGGAGGTTTCTCTGTTCACCTGTGAGAGAGGAAGCTTTGAGAAGCCATCTGTCCCTGGAGGAGTGGTTCCAGCCCAGAAGTTAGTAGTTTATAGGCCATTTTGGGTTAATTTCTATCTCTTTCATTTCCCTGCTGTAAAAAACGTGTTTGCATGGTTTCGCACGTCCGGGCAGTGCCGGTTAGCTAGGGCTAAATTTATCCCGGCTCCACCAAGTCTCCTCTTCAGTTTTTCCCTTGAAAGTAGTCTAACTCACAACCTAAGCACTTAAAAAGC
Organism: Protopterus annectens; assembly: GCF_019279795.1. NCBI lineage: Eukaryota > Metazoa > Chordata > Ceratodontiformes > Protopteridae > Protopterus > Protopterus annectens. Next base: position 98,202,201 of record NC_056726.1, on the reverse strand, counting down.
ATCCTACAGTCCAGCACTTGCTCAGACCTAATAGCAAGCACTAATATACCCCGACACTTGATTGCCCATCAGGGCAAGGCTCATTATTCACCCCTCAACAACCAAGTGACTAAGCAGCTCACCCTACTATTCAGGCATGACCAAAGGGCAATTTCAGGTATACTCTCCAGTCCAGCTGGTGAACCCGGGTATCCTGAGGCAATGTTACAACCCTCTCCTCCTACCACAAAACATTAACATATGTGAGAGATGCAATTATATAGCTAAATTGGAGGCTAAGCTCTCTCCGTCCAAGACTGGAACAGACAGTCATAAGGTGAAGGTTAACACTTGCACCACACCTCCAGCCTCACACAGACATAATAAACCAGCACTGGCAAAAAATACACAAATACACAAAATCATACTCGGAGGCTCTAAATAAAAACCTGCAAAAGCATCACAGACCTCCAAAGCAGACATTCAAAAAACCTGCACCTCCCGTCACAAACCAGACAACGCATAAAACACAAAATCAGTGTGCTGCACAATCACAGCCCTTAAGGCGAAATAACATACCTAATACACTAGTAATAGGCGATTCTATAGTCAGGTACACTGACGTCCCACTCACTAGGCTGGACAAGGAGAAGGTTACTGTTAGCTGTCTGTCAGGAGCCAGAATCCGCCACATAACACAAGCACTCAGGTCACTCCAGAACAAGTACAAATATGACTCTGTCACTGTTCATGTTGGTGTGAATGACCTGAGATGTACCTCCCTGGACTACATGAAAAGAGACATGGAAGAGCTCTCTGGTCATGTAGCCCAGGCGGGTATGACCCTGACCCTCAGTAGCATCCTGCCCTCACCAAGAACGATACCGCAGTATAAAGAAAAAATGATCAATTTCAACAACTGGCTAAGCTTCTGGTGTCCTTCAAAGGGGATCCAGTGTCTGTCGGCCTGGGATGACATGCTCGACAAGCCTCGTTGCTTCGCAAGAGACGGCTTGCACCTGTCACCCCTAGGCTTTCGAATATTGGCCAAGGCTCTTGCTGCCCCCACAGTGCCTTTTTTAGGCAAGGCTCAAAAGTCAAACCCACCTCCGTAAACAGCACAAATAAAAAAATGAGGGTTATGCTACTCAACACCAGGAGTTTAAATCTCAAAATGCACATGCTCGAAGCACTCCTCAGTATGGAGAACGTCGACATTTGTGCAGTAACTGAAACCTGGGTCAAGGCTCCACAGAGCACCCCAGCACTACCGGGCTACAACTCATACCACACATTTCGGCCACAGAACATGGACTGAAACACAAAAGGAGGGGGTGTATCCATATTCATCAAGGATACCTACACCTCCAGGTTAGTGGCACAGCATGATACCTCCGAGATCATCCATGTGCAACTAACATCAAGCAAATCTGCATTGCAAATTGTGGCCTGCTACAGATCACCCTCCATGACCCAGGACTACCACTCCGCCTTTCTGGAGACACTGGAAAACATGAAGGTCCTACCGCACACCCTGATATTGGGCGATTTCAATTACCCTACCGTTAACTGGGAAAACTACTCAAGTACAAACTCCCAGGTCCAGCGTTTCCTGGAATTTACCAACTCAAATGGCCTGGATCAGCTGGTAAACTCCCATACCGGAGGTGAAAACATATTGGACCTAGTCATCACCAACATGGGTGACAGGTGTTCCAAACCGGAGGTCAACCCGTCACTGGTTAGATCAGACCATAAACTAATCACTCTGGATGTCCACACCACACCACCACCTCCAACCTAAGAAACCACAGTGAAAAACTTTTCTATAGCAACCTTCACCTTATTTAAGACAGAGGTGTTAAGTTTCACAGCCCCCACGCTAAAGGATAACAGTGTCCAAGATGCAGGAACCCTTACAAATGCACTCTATTAGCATCTACAAGGATGCATGGATCATGCCATCCCTGGCAAAATCTCTCCCCTAAGAGAAGGAAACCAGTCTGGTGGACCCCTGCCATAAACAGGCTATACAATAGAAGGAGGAAACTAGTTCAGAAAAAAAAGCAATTCCCAAGAAGGAAAGATATCCCTGATCAGTATCAGTAAGAAACTAAGGTCCCTCGTAAAATCCTCCAAAGCTAACTTCGAAAGAAAAATAGCCAAGGATTCAAAAGATAACCACAAAGCCTTCTTTAGCTATATCAAGAATCTGAGGTAACTCGCAGATATGCTCTGAGCTAGTGCAAAATAACACAAAATATATTGAACCCACTGATATTGCCAACATCCTGGCAGATAGATTCAGTGCAAACTTCACCCCCCTCTCACCCCCAAAAGGGCCCACAACAATACCGGAAAAGTGTAGTGTCCCAGAAATCACAGACACACAGGTGAAAACAGCCCTTTCAAAAGCACAGCATCAATGGGGCCAGATAGTGTCCCAGGCTGCATCTAGCACGAACTACAGAACGAACTAACCCCCCACCTAAACACACTGTTCAACCTCAGCCTCTCCACAGGCTACGTGCCCATTGAATGGCGCACAGCAACGGTTATTCCATTCCACAAAGGAGGGGCCCCAAATAACCCTGGTAACTATCGCCCCATAAGCCTGACTAGCCTGGACTGCAAGGCTATGGAGCGCATCATCATGGAACTCATTAACAAAGACATTGGGAACATCCAAACACTTGATCCGACCCAGTTCAGCTTTGTTAAGGGCAGATCATGCCTACTAAACCTGGTTGACTTCTTCGAGACAGTCACCAAGGCCATAGATGAGGGGAAGGTAGTTCACACAACCTACCTTGACCTCGCCAAGGCTTTTGACACCATTCTCCACTCGGGAATTATAGAAAAACTCACCAGCCTGAACATAAACCCCTATGTCATGAGATGGGTTGCCAACTGGCTTACAGACAGAACTCACACGGTAAGAATAGTGGGCTCCAGGTCTGACTCTAAACCAGTCACAAGTGGTGTCCCACAAGGCTCGGTCCTGGGACCCCTATTGTTCGGCATATACTTCTCAGAAGTACAGGCAAACAAAGGAGGACTATGGCTAACCAAGTTCGCCGATGACTGCAAACTGGGAGCCATAACTGACTCTCCGGATGACATGGACATTCTCCAAAAGGGCCTTACTGAGACGGACACCTGGTGTCAAAGTCATGGTCTCAAGCTAAATGCCAAAAAATGCATAGTCATCCCGTTTGACAAAAACAAAACAACCACAAATTACCACATAGGTGGCAGCCCACTTAATACAGAAGAGGTTATAAGAGATCTGGGGACCCAGGTAGATAGTAATCTCTCCTTTGACAATCATATTGGCAAAGTAGTTAGGAAATCCTTCTATGTAGCCCATCTAATTACTAAAGGGTTCGCATCTAGAAATAAAGAGGTTATAGTGCCCCTCTACTCATCACTCATCAGACCCATCATAGAGTACAATACCCTGTTTGGGATGTACCTCACAGGACACTTCCAACAGCTGGAAAGACCACAAAAGTACCTCACCAAGAGGATTACTGGCCTCAAACATAAGAGAAACCTTGATGAGTGGATGGGTAACAGAAAATACACCCCTGGGATCACTTCATTGGCTCTTCTTGACAGAGGCTCAGTTAATTAATCAAAGGGGCGGCGAAAGCTGACACCCACTGGCTAGGCTTATAAATGCCCTCGGGCAGATCGCCTAGTACCTACCTATGAACCTATTAAAGAACATGGCAAGTTAACAGGGTTGTGTACACTTATCATATCCACTGTAAGCTTAGAAGGTTGGTGGTGTAACAGGAAATGTGTGACCATACATTTACTGCTGGTTTGGAGGTCTCACACCCAAATTTATGTTATTAATCAATGATGTCACTCCTCAGATCATCCCACGTATGTATCGAAGAAACAATTATGAGAAATAGAGCAAACATATGAGCCAGACTACTACACATCCTGCGAGGATCTGTACAGTTGTGAGGTATGTTCTGTAGTACTTGCCACTGTGGAATACAGGTGAACATCAATGATGTGTACATGGGTGCAGTCTGTGCTTGGGAACGGCCATCACATACTAACACTAATCACATATCCCAGAGGTCTATATTGTTAGTTACATGTAGTAAAACTGGCTGCAATGCATGATGTTGAGGGCGGTGTGTCATGCATGTCATTATTTGGGTAATGTGTGGTCTGTGTAACAGATTTGTGCCACCTCACATGTAAGTGTGTGTGTGTGTGTGTGTGTGTGTGTGTGTGTGTGTGTGTGTGTGTGTGTGTATATATATATATATATATATATATATATATATATATATATATATATACCAGCCAATGTCAAAGTGCAGGTATTAATGTACATATGTTGTCTTCCCCTCACAGTTGTCGATGGGGTTGGGTTTCCCCCTTTTGGAAACTGATGTCATTATCTCTGCAGACTCTGACAATGATGATAGGAATAGTGAGGTATAGGTGAGGTTGTCAGGGGCTGAATCCGTGCCATTGGTTGGCATCCCACTCTTGTCCACAACATCCCTGCACACAATGACAATGCCCACAAATACCCTGTCACCAGTGGCCACAGATAATGGACAGTTGGCAGGTGGTGGCATTGAACAGGTGATTGTGGTGACTATGGCAGGTGTGAGTGTAGACACTGGCCATACCCACAGTACAGGTGAGGTCCCAAACAGGCGGATGGAAAGGGGTGTTTGCAGAAGGAACGCTGCTAGTCGGGCCACTGTAGCAAGTGTCACAGAAGGAGCTACCAGAAGCATGTTCCAGGTTGTCATGGATGAACAGACACATAGTGAATGCCACAACACACAAATACTCAGGGTGGTGGATGCAACTTTCCCTGATTTATGCGGTGACATACATGACCTTGTTGAGGCCACACATCAAAATACTGAGGTCATAAATAGACGGTAGGGTGAGACATTGGCAATCCTCGACCGTGGCATGTCTGTGCTAGAGCATGTGGTGGGAGATGAGCATCAGCCATGTGGACGTAGGTCATCACCAACAACAGCTGACAGTCTATGGGGCCATGCACCTTCACACTCCCTTAGTGGCAGTGACACCAGCACTACCGAAGGGGGGTTGCTGTCCACATCACATCAGAGCAGGCCATGGCCACATCGTCCTGTCCAGTCCTGTCAAGGTCACAGATCCAGCAGACAGCAGTCACCATCAGGAAGGAGTACTGCATCTAGCCTTGGGTCTGGTGGTGCCGGTGATACCCCTTGCAGGACCAGTTCCCGTTTCCCTGGCAAGAGATGGTGACCTGGACACCCTGCCATGTATGGTACACAACTGTCCAACGTACTCTGTGTAGGGCAGCCACATGGCATGACTGTGTGCATACATACACACACACATCTATATCACATGCAGGCCACCTCCAGACACACACAGCACCTCTGAACAGCCCATCTATAGGATACCCCTCCAAATACACACACACACACACACACACACACACACACACACACACACACACACACACATGTCAACTGTATGGCCCAGACTAGGCCTCTAACAAACCCATACCACACCCTGTGCATATGATGCTACCTGTGCTACATCCCTGTCATCCATACCATCGATGCAGGGGCATGCTAATATGGGTCTGATGCACAGGGTGAATATAGTGCAGTGTAGTTATGCAATACTATGTAAGGTGCTGTCTGCATTTGATATGGGTACACATACAGGTGTGTGTACTTTATTAGCCAGGATGCATTATTGCTGTTAGTACCACTGACTGAATATAGTCTGACATGCTATTTGGTTTGTGTTCCAGGTGTCTGTGTGTCTGCAGGATGTGGCCCTGCAGACATTCCCAAGAGGGAGTATGGCAGACTGGGAATACACCGACCGTATCATAGGCAAGGAACAGATTTATATGTACATGTACCAGCTGTGTATGCATGCAACAGTGTGTGATGGACACTGCTGTCAGACAGTGTGACCTTGTATACATACCCCTTGTCACAGACAGGTAGCCTTCAAACATGCCAGCTCAGTGTTATGTACTACCACAGGCTCATACATACAGCAAAGGTTACTGCAGTACTGTCAGCAGGTCCCTCACAAGTGTAGCCATTACATTAACTGCAACAGATTCACCTTTCAACACCTGTTGCCCTGCCATTTCTTTACCATACACTCAACACTGATGAGGGCATCCATGATACTGTGTATGACAGTCTATGGTATGTATTCCTGAGTCCACCGGGTGGAACAGGGAGATAAAATGGTATATGCTTTGCATACACACAGTAAGAACTGACACATGGGATGTGCACACAGTAACAAACACAGCTGGCAATACACATATTAGTAAACCTATACTTGCACCATTATGTACTATACTACTAGATACACATGACATGCCCCACATAGATTATGTGCATAGGACATAACACACTACCTCTTACAACACATAATGTTCTGAATGCCTCCATGGATGGTGAGATAACCCACAAGACATAGGTTGCGGAGTCATGTATTGCTCCTACAAGCCTGGACAAGTGATAGTGTAGCAGACATTGTATCAGCATGATGTTTCAGTCAGGTATGATGCATGATGCTGACATGTGTGTCATTACCCTCACTGTGGCCAATCTGGCAACAATATCATATACATGTTCATTAACGGACACAAACCACATATAGTTTGCCAAAAAAAAAGGTCTAAGCTTGTTTCCTGCCTTTCCTGTAACTAGTCTAGTCCAGATACAGCTTGGATGTACCCAGAACTGTTTGTAATCTTCCGAGTGGTAACAAAAAGTCTGCTCTTCAATTTTTCCCTTAGATCTGCTAGTTCTCTCCTCTCCTGCACTTTTACTAGCTTATTAGTCTACCATTTTACCAGACTTCTTGTAGCAATTATTGTAGCACACAAAAGTGCTACCAGCACTAAACGTTCTACATGGAAACAGCTCCAGTACTTATTATTAATGTTCACCCCTCCAAGCATATCTAAAGGTCAGTTCCTTGTGGTTTCTCCTATTAACCTGGTGAACTTGGGAATCCTGAGGCAATGTAGCAACTGCCTCATGTAAACTAACAATAATCTCCTTTTACCTCCCAACACTCAGACTTGCGAGAGATGCACTTGTATATCCAAATTGTAAGCCACGCACTCTCCAGCCAATACTGGAATATTTTTTATTTTATTTATTTTATTTTATTTTACATTTGTTAACCGGGATGGTCCGACTGGATACATGTCCTTTTTCAGCGGAGGCCCGGGGAGAAAAGCTCCAACAGAGTTACATTGATAATCAGGTACAGTAAATGAGCTGAAAGAACTTAACAAAAACATAGGCTATTTACATACAGGTACAAGACTGCCATTACTATTTCTGAGATTACTACAAATGTAACATTAATAACATATTAGCAAGGACGGTAGGCAGTATAATGACATAGAGTTAGACAGGATACATATTTCTTTATCACAGTATACAAAGTACTTATCATCTTAGCTAGTTGTTTATGTTTTAGTTAATGGCACAGAGCTAGTCTGGGTTTGAGCAAGGACATAGCCAGTGTGACCTGAAGTGGAGTTTTAGACTATTTTTGAATTGACTTAGAGAAGTTGCAAGCGTGATGTTATTTGGGAGATAGTTCCATATTTTACCAGTGGTGTTGGCAAACAGCGCGTCACCACCTAGGTTGAGAGATTTAGTTGTTTGGACAAGGAGTCTGTTTGCTGAGCGAAGGCAGCTTAGATTGGAGTAGGGAGTCATTAAGTTTTTTAGTGCTGGGGTATTCTCAGGTTGTTTAAGGATTTTGAAGGCCTCTATGAGTTGGGACTGGTGAAGAAGGTGTGGGAATTCTATCCATCCAAGCTTTTCAGGTTAGTACAGTGGTGTGTTCTGTAGGGTAGGCCTGTAACGAACCTGGCAATGTGATTATAGCAGGATGAGAGCTTGGCCAGATCAGATTTGTTAAGGTGAGTGAGGACAGGAGAGGCATATAGTAGGGTAGAGAGAAGGTGTGAACGGGCTGTGGCTGCCCTGGCATTTGGGGTAAGGAAGGCTTTAATTCTATATAGGGTCCCAAGTTTCTTGTTGACTGACTTAATGGCTTGGTTGATATGTATATCAAATCTGAGTTTATTGTCAATGTTTACTCCTAATAGCTTTGTATAGGTGTCTGGGGATGATGGTCCCATTATTGGATTTTATAGTGAAGTTTTCAGTCGGAGATCTATTGGTTGGGTAGAAGAGAAGTAACTTGGTTTTGTTTGGATTTAAGATCAGGAGATGGTTGGCAAGCCAGTTTTCGACTTTGGTGAAGCTATGTTGGGTGGTAGTTAGTAGATTTGCAAGAGAGGCATTGGAACATATTATAGTCGAGTCATCTGCATATTGAATGCAGGTGGCTTCAGGGATGACTGTTTGGATGTCGTTTATGAAGACTGAAAAGAGGAGAGGTCCTAATATGGAACCTTGAGGAACTCCTATGGTATTTGGTAGTAGGCAGGAGAGCTTGTTTTGCCACATTACTGCGTGTTGTCTCCCAGTGAGGTAAGCTTGAAACCAGTCAAGGGCTGGAGTATCTAGATACAGGGTTTTAAAGTATATAGAAGTAACTGATGGTTTACCATATCGAAGGCTTTCGATAGGTCCAGGAAGAGAGCGGAGGATATTTTTTATTATTCCGGTTAAGATTAATGTTTTCAGTAAAAGAGAGGAGGGCAGTGGTTGTACTATGATGGGGTCTGAATCCATGTTGAGAGTCTGTGAGTAGTTTATTTTGGGTTAGATAGAGCATTAGTTGGTTGTGCATGCACTTTTCCATAATTTTGGCAAGTGGTGATAGTATGGCTATAGGTCTATAGTTGGATAGTTCTGTGGATGAACCTCCTTTGTGGAGTGGAATAACATAGGATATTTTCCAAATTGAGGGGATTGAGGCCTCGGTTATGGTTCTGTTAATTAAGATTGAGATAGTGTAGGCTACGACATCTGCAGCAATTTGCAGGTATTCAGCCGGCAGAAGATCGGCTGAAAGGGTGGTCGGCTTCAGTTTTTTCAAAAGGGATCTGATAAAGGATGTGGACACTGGCTGGAAGTTAAAAGAGAGTGGTGAGTCGAGTATAGTGTTTATAGAAGTGTGGGGAGGAGAAAGTTGGTTAGCTAATGACTGGATGGTTTCTGTGAAGAAAGTATTGAATGAATTGGCTATATCTTCTTGGCTCTTGTCAGATAATGTTCCTGGGGTCGGAGTAGTGGATTTGCCTGGTTGGAGAAGTTTATTTATGCCTGCCCAGTACTTTTGAGGGTTATTCTGATGTTTATGTTGCAGATTGTAGAAGTAATTTTTCTTATCTAGTATGATGGCTTTTTTAGTCTCATTTCTAAGTTGTTGGAATTTGATACGATCTAGGGGTAGTTTGGTAGTGTGCCATTTATCCCACGCTTTGTCTCTAGTTGTTATTTTGGTTTTGGTGTCTGTTGTTAGCCAGGGTGCTAGTTGAGTTTTCATAGGTTCATAGGTTCATAGGTTCATACTAGGCTATCTGCCCAAGGGCATTTACAAGCCTAGCCCATAGTTATGTGGCTTTCGCCACCCCTTTAGTTTGAATAAAAACTATGCCTATCATTTTGCTGTGCCTCTGTCAAGCAGTGACACTGAAGTAATCCCTGGGGTATATCTGCAATCTAGCATCCATTGGTCAAGATTCCTCTTGAACAAGGCCAGAAAGGTGCTCTGCCTCACATGTACCGGGATTTTGTTCCACAGCATAGGGAGTCTCTGGGTGATGAATCTGTCCCTCCAGCATGTTCTATTTATAACCGTGTCAAGGTTTAAGTCTCCCGCCCTTGTGGTTCTGAGGGATCTAGATTTTTTGAGGTGAAGCATATTCATCAAATCTGGGTTTGACATGGCCTTATATGTCAGGCACAGGTCACCTCTGAGCAAGCGGTATGAGACTGAATAGAGCTGGAGTTCTTTCAGTCGGGCAGCATAAGACATATTTGTGAGACCCTTTATCCTTTTGGTGAGGAACTTTTGGGGCCTTTCAAGCTGCAGCAGGTGTCTGGTCAGATACATTCCGAACGGGGCATTGTACTCAATCATAGGTCTAATGAGTGATGAGTACAGGGGACGATGACCTCCCTTGATCTAGATGTGAATCCCTTCATGATCAGGTGGGCGATATAGAAGGTTTTCCTAACTACTTTAGCAACATGAGTGTCAAACGAAAGGCTACTGTCAACCTGGGTCCCCAGATCCCTGATGACTTTTTCTGTGCTCAGTGGATTGCCATCTATATGGTAGCTAGGGGTAACCGTGTTTTTCCCGAAGGGTATGACTATGCATTTTTTGGCGTTTAACTTCAGGCCATGGCTCTGGCACCAGTTATCCGTTTCTGTGAGGCCCTTCTGGAGGATATCTGTGTCAGATGTGTTTTCGACTATGGCGCCCAGTTTGCAGTCATCTGCAAACTTTGTAAGCCATAACCCTCCTGTGTTTGCTTGTACTTCAGAAAAGTAGATGCCGAACAAGAGTGGACCCAGGACTGAGCCCTGTGGGACACCACTTGTGACAGGCTTTGAGTCTGACATGGCTCCAGCAACTCTGACCCTGTGGGTTCTGTCACTTAGCCAGTTTGCAACCCATCTTGTGATGTATGGGTTTACATTCAAGCTGATGAGTTTTTCGATGATACCTGAGTGGGGTATTGTGTCGAAGGCCTTTGCCAGGTCGAGGTAGGCTGTATGGACTGCCTTTCCCTCATCAATGGCCTTGGTGACAGTCTCGAAAAAGTCAACCAAGTTTAAGAGGCAGGATCTGCCTTTGACAAAGCCAAACTGGGTTGGATCCAAAGTCTGCAAGTTCCCTATGTCTTTATTTATGAGTTCCATTATGATCCTCTCCATGGCTTTGCAGATAAGGCTTGTCAAGCTAATGGGCCGGTAATTTCCAGGGTCTGTGGAGGCACCGCCCTTATGAAGTGGGACCACAGTCGCTGCGCTACTCCTTGGGTACGTATCCTGAGGTGAGGCTAAGATTAAACAGCTGTCCTAACTGTGGGTTTAATTCCTCGTTGAGTTCGTGAAGCACACAGCCGGGGACACCATCCGGTCCCATGGATGCTGTGTGTTTTGCCTTAGTGAGGGCAGTTCTCACCTGGGCATTGGAGATGTTTGGGGCTACAATCCTCTGGAATAGATATCTCTCCTTTTGGGGGGGAGAAGTTTGCACTGAACCTGTCAGCCAGTATGTTGGCAATGTGTGTAGGTTCAGTAATTTTCACATCATTTTGAACTAATTCTGAGCATATCTGGGAGTTTCCTCCTAGGTTTCTAACATAGCTAAAGAAGGCCTTATGATTCTCTTTAGAGTCCTTGGCGATTTTTCTCTCAAAATTTGCCTTGGATGATTTTATGAGAGCTCTTAGTTTTTTACTTATAATGATCAAAGGTGTCTTACCTTTCAAGGATTTTGCTCTATCTTGTAGTAGCTTCCTCCTTTTGTTGTAGAGCTTGTTTATGGCTGGGGTCCACCAGACTGGACGCTTGCCTTTGGTACAGAGAGTCTTAGTTTTATTTGGGATTGCCTGCTCCATGCAGTCCTGTAGGTGCTGGTAGAAGGCATTTGTAAGTGATTCAGCGGTTTGAGTAATGTTTACCACTGGCTCAGGGGCCTTAAAGGAGACCACACTAGTTTTAGAAGTGTGAAATCGGCTTTTGAGAAGTTTTTCACTGTGGTCTTTTTGTTTCAGGTGGGGCGGGATGAGGACCTCCAGCGAGATTAGTTTATGATCTGATCTCACTAGTGAGGGGTATACTTCGGTGTTGAACATTTTGATCCCATGTTCGTGATGATGAGATCAAGTATGTTTTCTCCTCTTGTGGGGATGGTGACTAGTTGTTCCATGGCATTTGAGTTTATGAACTCCAGGAATCTTTGGGTTAGAGTGTTCGGGCTTGAGTAGTATTCCCAGTCTATATTAGGGTAGTTGAAGTCACCTAGTATGATGGTGTTTGGAGATACATTTATCCCCTCCAATGTTTTCAGGAAGGCCATGTGAGGTTCCTGAGTTTGAGAGGGTGGCCTGTAACATGCTACAAATTGCAGAGCAGTCTTGCCTATGGTTAATTGCACCTGGATGGTCTCCGATGCATCGTGCAATGCCACCAACCTTGAGGTGTGGGTGTCCTTTATGAATATGGACACCCCCCCTCCTTTCTTGGTGTTGTCCGGATTTTGGGGCCGGAACGCATGATATGAGGTGAAACCTGTTAGTGCTGGGGTGCTCTCAGGAGCCTTGAACCAGGTTTCTGTCACAGCACAGACATCGATGTTCTCCATATTGAGAAGGGCCTCGAGTGTGTGCATCTTGAGATTGAGACTTCTGGCATTGAGCAGCATTACCCTTAGTTTTTTCCTTTTGGTGTTCTAGGGTGGTAGGTTTAGAATTTGAGCCTTGCCTAAAAAGGCACTATGGGGGTGGCAAGAGCCTTTGTCAATATCCGGAAGCCCAGGGTGACAGGTGCAAGCCGTCCCTTGCGAAGCAGCGTGGCTTGTCCAGCATGTCATCCCAGGCAGACAGACATTGGATCCCCTTTGAATGACACCAGAATTTAAGCCAATTATTAAAGCTGATCATCTTATCACTGTATTGTGGCATCATTCTAGGTGAAGGTAGGATACTGCTCAAGGTCAGGGTCATACCTGCCTGGGCTACATAATCAGAGAGCTCCTCGATGTCCCTTTTCATGTAGTCCAAGGAGGTACGTCTCAGGTCGTTGACACCAGCGTGGACAATGACTGAGTCGTACTTGTACCTGCTGTTGAGAGACCTGAGTGCTTGTGTTATGTGGCGGATTCTAGCGCCCGACAGGCAGCTTACTGTGACCTTCTCTTTACTCAGTCTGGTGAGCGGGACGTCAGTGTGTCTGACTATGGAATCACCAATGACAAGTGTGTCTGGCATTTTGTTTGGCCTTAAGGGCTGTGACTGTTTGACACTCTGACTGTGTGGTCTATGTGTTGCATGTGTTGGGTCGTGAGGTGGTAGTTGTTTGGGTGTCTGCTTTGGTGGCCTCTGCTGTTTTGGTAAATTTTTGATCAGAGCCTCCGAGTATGTCTTTGTGTGAGTATGTGTATGATTTGAAGTTGTGATGGTACCATGTGTGACTGGGTATGTATTGTGTGTGGTTACCTTCTCCTCCTGTCTGGTCTTGCCAGTCCTATGTTGAGAGAGCTCAGCCTCCAGTTTGGCCGTATAGTTGCATCTCTCGCATGTATTTGTGTTTTGTGGGAGAAGGAGAGGATTGTCTGTGTACATGAGGCAATTGTAACATTGCCTCAATATTCCCAGGTTCACCAGTTGAGCTGGAGAGGACACTAGCAACTGATCCCTCGACATACTAGAAGTAGTAGATAAAGAGACTTTCAACGGACTCTGGGGGAAGTGGGTTTTAGGCTGGTGGGGTACTATCTATACTAAGAGTGCTTTATCAAGGTGCAAGTACTGTAGGAGTAAGTGCTAGGCTTTACAGATAGAGATGAACTTTTCAGTTATAGGATATGCTGGTTAGATCAGCAGTACAGCTCGAGGAAGGTAGTTCTAAGGGAAAATTGGAAGAGTGGAATTTAGATGGCCCAAATAGTATAACCTTGTTTAACCGCTGCTGCTCTTGTGTGCAACAGTGGTAACTCCGCGCTAAATCGTGCTTACGTGCGTTTAGCGTGTTTTATAGCAGGGGGCTGAAAGGAGCTAGGAATTGGCCCAAAACGACCAATGGACTACTAGTTTCTGGCTGAAACTTCACCAAATCAGACAAAAAGGCCGCTCAGTGCTTCCCACTCCCACTGGTAAGCAAAGAAACTTCCCTCCTTCCTAATAAGGCAATGGATCAGTAACAGGAACTAAAAACAAAGCCCAGGGATCAGCAACTCTGAAACTGGACTACTCTAGTTCAGTAAGGTGGGAAAACAAGAGATATTTTTTTGTTTTATTACAGAGACAAGGAAAAAAACAGACAGTAAATACTATAAATGCTGTAAATCGGCTAGCGCACTTTAGTGTGTAGCCTACAGAAACAATTTGCAACAATTAGTAACTTAAAGTGCAATAAACAATGTAAAATGCAGAAATCACTTAAAGTAGCAGTAAAACAGGCGAAATGCAGTCGCTAGCTTAAATAACAGTGGGAAAGCCACAAAAAATACTTATATCTGGTAGAAAGTCACTCTTTTAGCTCTCTGCTGCTTGGATCACTCTGCAGGCCACCACGAGGATCTGTGCTGAGTTGGTACAAGCTGGAAAACGCGTGTTTAGCGTGTTTTATAGCAGGGGCTGAAAGGAGCTAGGAAATGGCCCAAAACGACCAATGGACTACTAGTTTCTGGCTGAAACTTCACCAAATCGGACAGAAAGGCTGCTCAGTGCTTCCCACTCCCACTGGTAAGCAAAGAAACTTCCCTCCTCCCTAATAAGGCAATGGATCAGTAACAGGAACTAAAAACAAAGCCCAGGGATCAGCAACTCTGAAACTGGACTACTCTAGTTCAGTAAGGCGGGAAAACAAGAGATTTTTTTGTTTTATTACAGAGACAAGGAAAAAAACAGACAGTAAATGCTATAAATGTTGTAAATCGGCTAGCGCACTTTAGTGTGTAGCCTACAGAAACAATTTGCAACAATTAGTAACTTAAAGTGCAATAAACAGTGTAAAATGCAGTGTAAAATGTTTTAATTCTTATTGAGCGTTTAGGGGCATGCGAGTCAAGTATAGTAAGGAATGAATTGTTAAATGATGACACTGCCTCATCAAGGGGAAGGAACTATAGTTTTGTCCAGTTACATGATTTGAGTTCAAGTTGAAATTTAGTTGGGTCAAAGTTTTTCTTGGATCTGATAGACCTATGAATAGGTAAGCTTGTACAATTAATTTTGTCTTTCATGATGTATGTGAGCAGGTGATCACTAAGATCATTAGGGAGAGTTCCAGACATATAGTTCTGGGGATGACTGTTGGTGAGTATCCAGTCTAGTATACTCTCTTTTTGGTTATTGTTACCTGTACGTGTGGTAGATGATATTATCTGAGAGAATCCATGTAGGTTAACAGGGATGGGGTTGGACTGTGCTGTGCATTGGTTCCAGTCAATATTAACATCGCCCAGGACAATGGTTTCTTGAGGGTAGTTGTTGGCTATCCAATGTAGAATGACCTCTAGTGTTTCTACATTGTTCCCAGGGGGAATATAGGTGACAATTAGGTTAATGCCCTTATGATTATTTAGTAGAATATTTAGAGCTAGTATTTCAGCGTTAGAGACCTGGGGTAGTTGTATAGGGTTAGTTATGATGTTAAGTGTGCTATTATATAAGACGGCTATTCCACCTCCTCTTTTCTTTACTCTATCTGCCCTAAGTATATTGTAACCAGGAGGCAGGATCTCATTGTCTTTGGTTGATGGCCGGAGCCATGTTTCAGATAGACACATTATGTTGGGGAGGTATGTGGCTAGTACAGCATGCAGGCTATGTATCTTATTGTTTAGGCTTCTAATGTTTAAGTGGCATATTAGGAGGGAGTTGACCAGTCGGTGGGAGAGTGGTGGGCTGGTAGGATTTTGAGTTAAGGTTGGGCCTGGATTAGGATGGATGTCCCCATCTTTGGTTATATTTTTTCTTAGATACGCTAGTAGTCTAATAACTTTGAATAGTAGTTTTAGTTCATATTTGGTTTTTGGTGTTGATTGGAGTGGTTTTTTTAGAAGCAAGTGGTTGGAATTTATAATTTTTGGGGTAGTGTAGTAGTGGGCAAGTTCAGCAGTCAGTTGAGGTAGGGGGGTCTTGGCTTGGCATTTTGGATAAGAGAAACCTACGAATGTGAGATTTTCATAGCTAGTAAGAAAGTATGGCAGAATTAAGAGTGGTAAGATAAGAGGAAGGAGTTTATAATTATTTATAGACATGTTATATGTCATCAATGGGTGGGGTCAATGTGCTTCAGAGGAATAGTAGTGGTTAAACAGTAAAGTGGTGGGGGGGAGGAAATTGGAGAGGAAGTTGTGTAGGTTGGAGAGGAAGTAGGGGTGTGGCCTAGTGGCTATAAATGTAGACACAGTGGGGGCGGGTGGGATAAGGGGGCAGGGAGAGGAGCGAAGCGAGCCCGAGCGTAGCGAGGGCGAAGCGGAGCGGGGCTAACCCAGTCCCAGTTTTTGGTCCTATGAGTGGGGTAAATAGTCTGATAGTGTAAGTAAGCAGATTGGAGTACAGGCTTGAAATTCAACATAAACATATACAGTTGTAAAATGTCTAATACAATTCAACATAAATAGGCATTTACAGTTGTAAAACACTTACTGGAGAGACACTGAGCCTTCATGGGGCCTGTAGCAGAGTGGATTGTAGTTTTACAAATGGTGCCTGCCACAGGTAATATTTATTAACTCTGGGATTGTCTTAAGGTAATAAACAGGGAAGGGGAGGGGAGAACAAGGGTGTGAGCAGGCAGTTCTTTGTACTGCTGCTAATGAGCCAAAGCAAGACAAGTATGTGTTAAGAACAATCACAATTGACCAAGGACTGCTCTGAAACTGTAAGTCTGGTCTTAATTTCTCAGGTGGAAAACCAGGATAACCTTGTATCAGTAGGCTACTGTGGTATAGTTTAAATAAACAAACACACAGTATTGATCAGTTATTGATACTATTTGCTAACAGAAGGGAATAAGAGAAAGTGGAAGATGTGTGTGTGTGTGGTGGTGGTGGGGGGGGGGGCTGCTTACAGCCAAAGCACAGTGCTCTCCAGGGGAAAATGAAGATTGGCTCAAACAGTTAGACACATACTCAAAGTTAGCTGTAGCTGTTTGCAGACAGTTCAGACCCGGACTGCACTTTTCTTATAGGAATGTTAAAGGTGGTACCGGAGTTGAATACTTAAGAGTGGTGTTAGGTTCAAAGTTAGCTGCAGCTGTTTGCAGACAGTTTAGACCCGGACTGCACTTTTCTTATAGGAATGTTAAAGGTGGTACCGGAGTTGAATACTTAAGAGTGGTGTTAGGTTCAAAGTTAGCTGTAGCTGTTTGCAGACAGTTCAGACCCGGACTGCACTTTTCTTATAGGAATGTTAAAGGTGGTACGGAGTTGAATACTTAAGAGTGGTGTTAGGTTCAAAGTTAGCTGTAGCTGTTTGCAGACAGTTCAGACCCGGACTGCACTTTTCTTATAGGAATGTTAAAGGTGGTACCGGAGTTGAATACTTAAGAGTGGTGTTAGGTTCAAAGTTAGCTGTAGCTGTTTGCAGACAGTTTAGACCCGGACTGCACTTTTCTTATAGGAATGTTAAAGGTGGTACCGGAGTTGAATACTTAAGAGTGGTGTTAGGTTCAAAGTTAGCTGTAGCTGTTTGCAGACAGTTCAGACCCGGACTGCACTTTTCTTATAGGAATGTTAAAGGTGGTACGGAGTTGAATACTTAAGAGTGGTGTTAGGTTCAAAGTTAGCTGTAGCTGTTTGCAGACAGTTCAGACCCGGACTGCACTTTTCTTATAGGAATGTTAAAGGTGGTACCGGAGTTGAATACTTAAGAGTAGTGTTAGGTTCAAAGTTAGCTGTAGCTGTTTGCAGACAGTTCAGACCCGGACTGCACTTTTCTTATAGGAATGTTAAAGGTGGTACCAGAGTTGAATACTTAAGAGTGGTGTTAGGTTCAAAGTTAGCTGTAGCTGTTTGCAGACAGTTCAGACCCGGACTGCACTTTTCTTATAGGAATGTTAAAGGTGGTACCGGAGTTGAATACTTAAGAGTGGTGTTAGGTTCAAAGTTAGCTGTAGCTGTTTGCAGACAGTTCAGACCCGCACTGCACTTTTCTTATAGGAATGTTAAAGGTGGTACCGGAGTTGAATACTTAAGAGTGGTGTTAGGTTCAAAGTTAGCTGTAGCTGTTTGCAGACAGTTCAGACCCGGACTGCACTTTTCTTATAGGAATGTTAAAGGTGGTACCGGAGTTGAATACTTAAGAGTGGTGTTAGGTTCAAAGTTAGCTGTAGCTGGGCAAGAGG
The DNA here is from genome assembly GCF_019279795.1 of Protopterus annectens. Lineage (NCBI taxonomy): Eukaryota > Metazoa > Chordata > Ceratodontiformes > Protopteridae > Protopterus > Protopterus annectens. The sequence goes on along the minus strand of NC_056726.1, from coordinate 98,184,172 downwards.
AGAAGGTCAACACTTGCACCACACCACATGGAACACATAGACCTCCAAAACACACACCAGCACTGCCTTCACATAAAAACACAAACCACATACCCACCTTCGCAGAGGCTCTCATTAAAAATCTACCCAAACAGCAGAGGCCTCCAAGGCAAAAACGCACTCGACCACCAAAACACAACACCAATCATGAGACACATAACTCTCCCAAACAGTGTGCCACTCAACCAAAGCCCCTATGGCAAAACAGCATGCCCAACACACTAATCATAGGTGACTCGATAGTGAGGCACACTGATGTCCCACTCACTAGGATGAATAAAGATAAAGTTACTGTCAGGTGCCAGGATCAGGCACATAAAGCAAGCACTCAGGTCCCACAGCAACAGGTACAAATATGATTCTGTCATTGTCCATGTGGGTGTGAATGACCTGAGATGTACATCCCTAGACTACATGAAAAGAGACATGGAGTAGCTCTCAGATTATATAGCCCAGGCGGGTATGAAGTTAGCCCTGAGCAGCATCCTACCAACACCCAGAATGATACCACAATGCAAGCAGAAAATGACTAATTTCAACAATTGGCTAAGTTTCTGTTGTCATTCCAAGGGGATCAAGTGTCTGTCTGCCTGGGATGACATGACTGAAAGACCTCGATGCTTTGCCAGAGATGGCCTGCATCTGTCACCCCTGGGCTTCCGAACACTGGCCAAGGCTCTTGCCACCCCTATAGTGCCTTTTTTAGGCTGTGTTCCAAAGACCAAATTACCATCATAACAGCTATAAACAAATGCAATCTGAGAGTCATGTTGCTCAATGCCAGAAGTCTAAATCTCAAAATGCACTCGCTCAAAGCACCCCTTAAAATGGAGAACATCAACATTTGTGCTGTAACAGAGACCTGGTTCAAAGCAGCAGAAAGCACCTCTGCACTACCAGGCTACAACTCATTCCACACCTTACAGCCCAAGAACTTGGACCGAAGCTCCAAAGGCAGTGGTGTTTCCATATTCATAAAGGATGCACACACCTCCAGACTGGTAGCCCGACATAAGCCATCAGAGATACTTCATGTGCAGCTAACACTGGGTAAGACAGCAATTCAGGTCATAGCCTGCTATAGGTCCCCAACTATGTCCCAAGACTCACACTCCACATTCCTAAGCACCCTGGAGAATATTAGGGTCCAACCTAACACTCTCATACTGGGCGACTTCAACTACTCCTCCATTAACTGGAAAACTACTCATGTAGCAATACACTTGCCCAATGTTTCCTGGAATTCATTAATTTAATGCGCTGGACCAGCTCATTCATACCCCAACTAGAGGTAGCAACATCCTTGACCTGGTCATTACTAACATGGGCGACTGTTGCTCTACACCAGTAGTCAACTTCTCCCTGGTTAGATCCGACCACAAACTACTCACCTTAGAAATCCACATCCCTCCCTCACCCCCTGGAAAAGGTAACCACCAGGAAAAACTTCTCCAAAGCTAACTTTGGGCTCTTAAAAACAGAGGTGACTAACTTCACAGCACCCATGCAAATAGAGAATAGTTGCATGACCACTGAGTCATACACCAATGCACTGTACGCACACAAAAATGCATGGCTCTCACCATACCCAATAGAACCAACATGCTCTCCTCCAAAAAAGAAAGCCAATCTGGTGGTCCCCTGCCATAAACAAACTCTACAACAGAAAAAAGAAACTGATGCGGAATAAGGTGAAGTCCCAAGACTGGAAAAACTTCCTTATCAGCTTCAACAAAAGGTAAAGATCCCTCAGCAAATCCTATAAAGCTAGCTATGAAAACAGAATTGCAGCAGATAGTAAAGACAACCACAAGGCCTTCTATAATTATGTAAAGAATCTCCACAGCAATACCCAGATTTGCTCTGAGCTACTGCACAATGGTACCTCCTATACCGAGCCAACAGATATTGCCAATATCCTGGCTGACAGATTCAGTGCCAACTATGCTCGTCTTCCCCCCAAAGGACCAATCACAATACCAGTAAATTGCCAGGTACCCAGTATTACTGCTGCACAGGTTAAAACAGCACTGTCCAAGGCCACGAATAGAGCTTCTATGGGATCTGACAATATCCCTGGCTGTGTTCTACATGAAATACAGAGTGAGCTGGCACCACACTTGTGTGCCCTGTTCAATCACAGCCTCACCTCAGGCTTTGTCCCTACCGAATGGCGCACTGCTACGGTCATCCCTCTCCACAAAGGAGGAGCAACTACAGACCCTGGGAACTATCGCCCCATTAGCCTGACAAGTGTGATATACAAAGCTATGGAGCGCATCACCATGGACCTAATAGACAAGGATATAGGGAATCTCCAAACTCTGGATCCCACGCAGTTTGGTTTTGTGAAGGGTAGATCATGCTTGCTCAACCTGGTTGACTTCTTTGAGTCAGTCACCAGAGCTGTGGATGAAGGCAAGGTGGTTTATACAGCCTACCTTGAGCTGGCCAAGGCCATGCAGGAATCATAGAAAAGCTCACAAAGCTAGGCATCAACCCCTATATCACTAGGTAGGTTGCAAACTGGCTCACAGATAGAACCCACAGTGTGAAAGTAGCTGAATCCAAGTCAGACTGCCGACAAGTCACGAGTGGAGTCCCACAGGGTTCGGTCCTGGGTCCTCTCCTGTTTGGTATTTACTTCTCTGAAGTCCAGATCAACATGAAGGGACTCTGGTTGACAAAATATGCAGACGATTACAAGTTGGGAGCTATTATTAACTGCCCAAGTGATGTTGAGATCCTGCAGAAAGGCCTCACTGAGACCAACGACTGCTGTCAGAACCATGGCCTTAAGCTCAATGCCAAAAACATGTGTCAACATTCCCTTTGGGAAAATTTCGGTTCCCATAAATTACCACATCAATGGTAGTCCACTGAACACAGAAGGCGTTATAAGAGATACAGGAACACAGGTTGACAGCAACCTCTCTTTTGACCACTACATTGCCACTGTGGTCAGAAAGTCCTTCTATGTCACACATCTCATTACTAAGGGTTTTGCATCCAGGAAGAAAGGGGTCATTGTCTCCCTCTATTTTTCCCTCATTAGGCCAATCATCGAGTACAATGCCCCATTTAGCATGTACCTCACAAGACACCTGGAACAACTGGAGAGGCCGCAAAAGTACCTCACAAAGATGATCCTAGGCCTTAAACAGTTGTCCTATATGAAAAGACTCAAAAAACTCCAACTATTCTCTGTTTCATATTGCTTACTTAGAGGCGATCTCTGCTTGACTTACAAAGCCATGTTTAACCCAGCTCTGTTAGAAATGTTACATCTAAAGAAATCCCAATCCCTCTACACCACACACTCCAGAGACTTCAACCTCATTACCACAATCAATAGAACATGCTGGAGGGACAGGCTCATAACCCAGAGACTGCCCATGCTATGGAATAGACTTCCCATACATGTCAAACAGAGCACCTCATTGACCCTCATCAACTGAAATCTTGAATGGATGGGAAATAGAAAATTCACCCCGGGGATCACTGCAGTGGCTCTACTCAACAGAGGCAATGGGAACTAATGTCAGGTGGCATGACACTAGGGTAATCCTATGGGCTAGGCTTGTAAAGGCTCCAGGGCCATTAGCCTAGTACGCACCTATGAACCTATGAACATAATCATCTGGATAGTCCATAGACATCTGTACAGAGGACTGGTATGGCTTGCACAATGGTTTAACATGCTGTATGTGGGCAGATGCCGTTACCATGCTATAAAAAGTAATGCCATCGGGAGGTGGTAAACAGGCGTGGATAGTACACCAGTCAAAATGGTATCAGACAAACAGGATATGATCTCCACCTAATGACACACATAAAGTTTCCAGAAGTGAGGTTAGAACCCCTACCTATTTATTTCTACTATAGTGTTAAACAGTTATCAGATGTGCCACGGAGCTTACATGATTTTTCTTAGTTCCAAGGTACTTCTAAGGTGAATGACATCAGCACACTTAGTAATGTAGGGTGATGAGATGTTTACATGGTGGTACACAAATAAAAATGGTATAACCCACACAGTATATGATTCTTACACACACACACACACACACACACACACACACACACACACACACACACACACAAACACACACACAAACACTTGCCAGTGTTGAGATTAGAACCCCCTACCTACCTAGTTTGTTCTACTACAGTGTTAGGCAGTTATCAGACATGCCATGGACAGAGTTTACATCATTTCTTCTAGTCCCAAGGTACTTCTAAGGTGAATGATAGAAGGCCTAGTAAAGTAGGGTGATGGGACATTTACAGGGTGGTACATAAATCAAAATGGTATAACCTACACAGAATATGACTCACAGACACACACACACACACACACACACACACACACACACACACACTTGCCAGTATTGATATTAGAACCCATACCTATATAATTGTTTCTATGATAGTGTTATGCAGTTTTATCAGATGCGACATGGAGCTGAAATAGTTTCACCTTGTCCCAAGGTACTTCTAAGGTGAATGACATCACCAGGCCTAGTAAAGTAGGGTGATGGGACATTTACAGGGCGGTACACAAATCAAAATGGCATAACCCACACAGTATATGATTCTCACATACCCACACACAAACAGTTGCCAGTATTGAGATTAGAACCCCTACCTATCTAGTTATTTCTACTATAGTGTTACACAGTTATTAGACATGCCACTGAGCTTACATGATTTTGTCTAGTCCCAAGGTACTTCTAAGGTGAATGACATCAGCAGGCCTAGTAAAGTAGGGTGATGGGACGTTTACAGGCTGGTACACAAATCAAAATGGTATATCCCCAACAGCATATGATTGTCACTCACACACACACACACACACACACACACACACACACACACACACACACACACACACACACACACTTGCCGGTATTGAGATTAGAACCCCTTGCCTATCTACTTATTTGCACTATAGTGTTACACAGTTATCACACTCTCTACAGAGCTTGCTGGGCTGACAGCTGGCCAAAGGTGCTGATAACTTGCACAGCTGAGGTAAACTATTGCAGGTGCCAGAAAGTATGCCTTCAGTTTTACCCTTAGATCTTGCTAGTTCTTTCTTTCCTGCACTTCAAATAGCCTAATAGCGTTGCACTTCAACAGGTTTATTTATTAAGTATTCTAGCACACCTGAGAGCCATCAGCAGCAGTCGTTCCTCACAAAATTAGCTTTAGTACTTAGTAGTTATGATCACCCCTCCTGGCATGATTAAACTGCAGTTCTCTGTGCTTTTGCCCATTAACCTGGTGAACTTGGCCATTCTGAGGCACTGTTGCAACTGCCTCATGTACACAGACAACCCTCTCCTCTAAACTCCCAATACTCGCACTTGTGAGAGATACCCCTATATCACCAAATTGGAAGATATGCAATCTCCAGCGAAGACTGGACTAGCTGGTTAAGACGAGAAGGGTCAACACCTGCAACACACCACATGGAACACATACCCCTACAGAACACACACTATCACAGCTCTGACACACAAACAATAACCACACACCCACCTTCACAGTGGCACTCAATAGACATTTACCCAAACAGTGGAGACCACCAAGACACAAACTCACTCGACCACAACACAGCATAAACCACAGGACACATATCTCACCTACACAGTGTGCCCCTCAACCTAAGCCTCAAAAGCTAACCCACCTTGCCTGATACAGTAATCATAGGTGGCTCAATTGTGAGGCACACGGATGTCCCATTCACTAGTTTGAATATGGAGGAGGCAACAGTCAGCTTTCTATCAGGTGCCAGAATCCAACACATAACACACCTGGTCAGGTCACTCCATAACAACTACAAGTATCACTGTCATTGTTCATGTGTGTGTGTGAATGAACTGAGATGCACATCCATGGACTATACGATAAGAGATATGGTGGAGCTCTCAGATTATGTGGGCCAGGCAGGTATGGCAGTAGTCCTGAGCAGTATACTACTGTCACCCTGAATGATACCACAGTACAAACAACAAATGATTGACGTCAACAATTGGCTTATGTGTCTGGTGTCACTCTCATGTATCTGCTTGGGATGGTAACACTGACAGACTGCGATGGCTTGCCACAGATGGCCTGTATCTGTCACCCCTGAGTTTCCAGGTACTGGCAAAGTGTCTTGTCACCCCTATAGTGGCTTTTTTGGCAGTGTTCCAAATCAAATTACTACTGTAACATCTACACATATATGCAATCTGAGGGTCATGTTGCTCAACACTAGACATCTACATCTCGAGATGCAGCCACTCCCAGCACTCCTCAAAACGGTGAACACTGACATTTGTGCTGTAACAGAGACCTGTTTTACAGCAGCAGACAGCACCCCTGCACAACCAGCCAACAACTCCTTCCATACCTGTCAGCCCCAAAACATGGACCATGGCTCCAAAGGCAGTTATGTCTCCATATTGATAATGGATATACACACATCCAAAGTAGTATCCCTGTATAATGCATCTGAGATACGACAGATACAACTGACACTGGGTAATAGTGAAATCCAGGTCACAGCTTGCTATAGGTCCACATCCATGTCCACAGACTCTCGATCCACATTCCTCAACATCCTGGAATCTATCAATGTCCATCCCAACAGTCACATACTAGGAGAGTTCGACTACCCTTCCATCAAGTGGGATAAATACTCATGCCCCAATACACTGGCCCAACGTTTCCTGGAATACATCAGTTCCAATGGCCTGGACCAGCTCATTCTAACACCCAGTAGAGGAAGCAGCATCCTTGACCTCTGTTGATTACTAACATAGTAGACAGTTGCTTGACAACAGTAGTCAATCGCTACCTGGTCACATCCAACATAGAGTAATCACCATGAAAATCCACATCTCACCCACACCCCCTGCAAAGATAACCACCTTGAACAGCTTCTCCAAAGCTGACTTTGGACTCATAAGAATAGAGGTGGCTAACTTCACAGCACCCATGCCAATGGAAAATACATGCATGACTGCCGAATCATACACAAATGCACTCTACAAAGATGTACATCAATGCATGGAACTAGCCATACCCAGCAGAACCATAACACTCACCTCCACACAATGGAGGCCAATTTGGTGGTCCCCTGCCATTAATAACCTGTACAACAGAAGGAAGAAACTGCTGCAAAAAAGGTGGAGTCCCAAGAGTGGTAAAACACCCTTATTAGCCTCATCAACAACTTGAGATCCCTCATGGAATCATCTAAAGCTGCCTATGATGGCAGAATTGTAGCAGACACTGAGAACAATCACAAATCCTTTGACAGGTATATCAAGAACCTCCACAACAATACCCAGATGAGCTTTGAGGTACTGTACAATGCTACCTCCTATACTGAGCCAACAGATATTGCTAACATTCTTGCCAACACATTCAGTGACAGCTTTACCCCCCCTCCAGGTGAACAGTCAGAATGGCAGGGGAATGCCAGGCACCCAGGAGTACTCCACCCAGGTTACACCTGCAATGTCCACAGGCAAGAATACAGCTTCCATGGGACCCCAAATAATCTCAGGCTTTGTTCTACATGAACTATAGAGAAACTCGGCACCACATCTGTGTGCTCTATTCAATCACAGCCTCACCTCAGGATTTGTCCTTCCCAAATTTCACACACCACTACAGTCATCCCTCTCCATAAAGGTGTGGCAACTACAGACCCTGGGAATTATCAGTTCATTAGCCTTACGTGTCTGATATGTACAGCTATGGAGCACATCAGCACGGAACTGATCAACAAACATAGAGGTAACCTCCTAACTCTGGACCCCACACAATTTGGCTTTGCGAAAGGGAGATCATGCCTGCTCAGCCTGTTTAGCTTCTTTGAGTCAGTCACCAGGGCTGTGTATGACAGTAAGGCACTGCATACAGGCTAAATCAATCTGGCCAAGGCTCTTGATACCATTCCTCAGTCAGGAATTAGGCATGAACACACCAAACTAGGCATCAACCCCTATATCACCAGGGGGTTTGCAAACTGGCTCACAGATAGAATGCACAGTGTGAAAGTAGTGAGCTGCAAGTCAGACTGCCAGCCAGGCATGAGTGGAGTCCCACAGGGATCAGTCCTGGGTACTATCTTGTTCAGCATGTACTTCTGAGGAGTTCAGGCCAACACAAAGGAACTCTGGTTGACCAAGTTCACCGACAACTACAGGCTGGGAGCCATCATTAACTCCACAAGTGATGCAGACATCCTACAGAAAGGCCTCACTGAGACCACTAACTGGTATGGAAACAAAGGCCTGAAGCTTAACACCACAAAATGCATCATCAGCCCCTTTGGTAAAAGCTCAGTTCCCACTAAGTATCACATCGATGACAGCCCACTGAACACTGTAGGCATTATTAGAGATCTGGGGACACAGGCTGACAGCAACCTTTCCTTTAACCACCACATTGGCACCATGGTCAGGAAATCCTTCTATGTGGCACATGTCATTACCAAGGGTTTTGCATCCAGTAATAAACAGGTCATCATCTCTGTGTACTCTTACCTCATTAGACCAATCATCAAGTAGAACGGCCCATATGGCATGTACCTCAGTAGACACCTGCAACAGCTGGAGAGGCCACAGAAGTACCTCACAATGAGGATCCTAGGCATTCAACAGATGTCCTACACAGATAGACTCAAAATACTCCAGCTATTCTCATTCTCATATCAACTACTTACAGGTGATCACTGCTTGACTTGCAAAGCCATATCTGACCGAGCTCTTTCACAAATGCTACATCCAAACAAATCCCAATCTCTTTGCACCACACACTGTAGGGACCTCGACCTCATTACCACAATTAATACAACATGCTGAAAGGACAGGTTCCGTACCCAGAGAGTGCAAATGCCCTGCAATAGACTTCCCATACATGTCAAGCAAAGCACCTAGATGACCCTGTTGCAGAGAGATCTTGATGAGTGGATGGGTAATAGAAAGTTGATCTCAGGGATCACTCCAGAGGCTCTATTTGATGGGGGCACTAGGAACTAATGTCAAGTGGCACAATGACAGGGTACGTCTATGGGCTAGGCTTGTAAGTTCCAGGGCAATTAGTCTAGTACACAGCTATGTACCTATAAGGTGAGTGACATTGGCATGACTGATAAAGTATGCCAGTGGTTGGGTAACTTATCAAAATACTTCTTCCTACAAACATACACTCATACGCACACACATATAGCCCCCACACACACTTTTAACAAATCTGAGAGAAGAACCCCTGCCTATCTAGTTCTTTGTACTATAGTGTTACACAGTTATCACATGCACTACAGAGCTTGCCAGGCTGACAACTGGCCAAAGGTGCTGATAAGGGGAATGACATCAGCAGGCTTGATAAAGTAGGCCAGTGGGTGAGAGACTTATCAAAATGCTCCTTCTTACAACCATACACACAAACTAATTTGCCAGATCAGAGATTACAGCCCCTGTCTATCGTGTGATTTGTACTATAGTGTTATGCAGTTATAACACATGCTACGGAGCTCACTGGGCTGACAACTGGCCAAAGGTAACAATAAGGGGAATGACATCAGCAGGATTGATAAACTGGGGCACTGGGAAGTGTTGTGGGTGGGAATGGCATAAAACTGTTTCACCTACAAAAAAGCAAACACACAACCCCTCACTCTCACATACACAACTATCACACACAGTTGTCAGTATTGAGATTAGAACCCCTACCTATCTAGTTATTTGCACCACAGTGTTATACAGTTATCACATGTGGTACAGAGCGTATAGCAGTAATCAGTCTACAATGGTACTTCTAAGGCGAATGACAGCAGCATCTTGTGAAATAGGGCAATGTGAAGTGTACTGAGAGGGAAGAGTCTCCTAACACTTGGACCTATGGAGACACACACACACACACACACACACACACACACACACACACACACACACACACACACACACACACACACACCAGGTGATGTGATATTATAAACTCAACCTCAGTACTGTTACACAGTGGGGCTCACCTTTTATGCTGGCACGTGCAACTATTTAGAGCTGGGATGCCACTGTCCACAGCAGGACATCACTGTATGCCATTCAGGGTATCCGTGTATGTGACTCACTGTGTCTGTGTCCCCCTGTGTCTCTCTCTGTATCACTGTCTCTCAGTTCCCCACATCTATGTGTGTGTATGCTTGACACATCTTATCTGTTGCCCATACATATGTGTGTGTGTATCTGATGCAACAGATGCAGATATATCACATATGGGCCACCTGCAGCTAGCTGAGGGTAATCCTGTCTGATGTGTGTGTGTGGGGATAGTTGAGGTGTACATAGCTGTCTGTATGCACGGACATATATACAAAATACAGTCATATATTCCGATGTGGGTTCCAACATGTCCTGTGATTCACTAAGTGTAGGAGCATGCCCAGTGAGACCTTCTATACTTAGGGTGGGACTCCATTTCAGAGATAGGTGTACTCCAGCCCAGGGTTTTGTGTGCTATAGCCATGTCTCTCAGGTGTACACAGGACTTTCCTCAGGGTACTTGTTTTGTTTAGCAGACATTTTCTGACATATCTGTAGTCTGAAACTGCAATGCATTGTGTCATTACCTAGTGCCAGACATCCTCAGATCATCACAGTGCTTTACAGGAGGAATACTAGTTGTATAATGCATACACCAATATTATGAGGGCAGCTATGTAAATTCTTGCCCAACAGGACCATTTGTGAGGTGTGGCTACAGGCAGTATAGTAATGACACACAGCTGTGTAAACAGTCCAGCAACCTGGTTATATACTGGCTGGGGATCTCCTGCTTGTGTTGTACCTTTCTAACTGGAGATGTCATATCCTTGTGTGTGCATACCTCTGACCTGTATATTTTTTGGCAGGTTGTTTAGGTATTTGGCTAGAGGTTTCATCATTGTTTCTACGTACACATGTTTTTTATGGCAAGTTAGTTATACATAATTAAATCATGATATTACAAAATAATACAGACATTACTGTTTCAGAATACATAACCTTCAGACCATTCCTGCTACTGCAAACCCCTTGTCCTACCACCTTTCTTAGTATGTATGGGCGATATTTACAACATATGCCTATCATTGTGCCTTTGTTCCACTTTTCTTTCTGCCCTTATCCAGACATCTTGATGTCAGAGGTTGGGAGTTATGGGTGTGGGTACAGAGGGCATACAACTGTGCAGGCATGTCCATTATTTGTAAAAGCAAACATGAGAAAAAGGATTATTGAGAATGACCACTGGCAACAGTACCACACAGTACTTATATTCACAAAAGCCTTGGCACCTCTGCTACACATCCTTCACACTGTCAGTAATATGTGTAGCATATTCCACATAGCACTGTGACTTCCAGGTATGTCCAGTGAGAAAAAGGATTATTGAGAATGACCACTGGCAACAGTACCACACAACACTTATATTCACAAAAGCCTTGGCACCTCTGCTACACATCCTTCACACTGTCAGTAATATGTGTAGCATATTCCACATAGCACTGTGACTTCCAGGTATGTCAGTGGCAGAGCAGTGGGTGTCACTGACATGCATAATAGTTGGCATTGCAGTTATCTTACCAAGCAGTTATTCCTCTCATTCTATTGTACTTGACCGAGCTACTCAATTTAGGATTGGCGTATTCTTCCATAAAAGCATATTTGTTAGCAATTTCTATATGCCTTCCTTTTGATCCACCTTTGTCTTCATGTTTTGATGTGAAACAGTTTTAAAAGGTGTCCTTCACATCAGCCCCCCCCCAGCAATCCATCCCTCCTCCCTGGGACCTGAATTATGACTTAGAGAAGTTGCTCCGGCATCCATTTTGGGCCAGCCTCCACTACTTCTCTAAAGATGTCTACTTGGAAGACAATCCTTGTGGCCATTACTTTGGTCAAAATGATTTCTAAACTCAAAGCTTTTATGTCCTCTCTTTGTTTTTTTCCCAATAAAGATAGGGCTACAGTCATCACTATATGTATAAGGTGGTCAATGAGCTGTCTTTGAACCAGGCTATTAATCTCCTTACCTTTTTTCCTTTCCCTCAAAAACAGTCAGAAAGAATTCTGCTCTCCTTAGAGGTTCATAGACAAATAACATTTTACCTTGACAAAGCAAGCTTTTTATTTCCTTTTCAGAATAAAACATGTTGGGTCATCCCTGTTCTAGGTAAACTATTTCCAAATGTATCTCTTCTGCCATTTCCTTTCTTTACTCTTTTCATGGTAAGGAGCCTCCTGGTTGGTCAAAGCATATTTTACCAGAGCTATTGTTTCTTTTTTTTTTCAATGGTCTTGATTCTAGATCAATTCTGGAAGGTGCTGCATGGTACTCAGGCATTACAAGACTGATGCCACTACAAGGACTACAACTGGATTTTCTAGGTCCATTTTGCAAGGAAATGACAGTTGTGTAAGTAAACTTATGATAATAGGAGACATTCAAATGATCACTGCTGTAATAGCTTAAGCTACACAGGATATATCCTGCAAAGGATATAACAGCCGACCAGCTTCCAAAGCTGCAGGGTACCTTCCACGTGTCCAAACTATTAGTCAGCTTGAGCTGAGAATAAACGGATGGAGGAAGGGAGCAATTACTGCAGCAGTGATCATTCGAACAACTATTGTTATAGTAAGTTTACTTACACAACTGTACTATGTTCATCATTATGATCACTGTTACAGTAGACTAATCTATATGGGTAGATTACCATCTCTTAGAAGAACTGGGAGTAGCACACAGAAGGGTCCAGGAACCTCTGGAGAATGGTCTTAGCAAATCCTGTCCTAGTCCTGGAGAAGGAATCTAGTTTATAGTGCTTTGTAAAAGTTTGCACAGATGACAAATTTGCTGCTTCTTGAATACATTTAGATTCCAACCATTTCAAAAAACTACAGATGAAGGCAAGACCCTGGCAGAGTGAGCCATGACCCTGCCTGGAATAGTTTTGTTGTGGTGGGAATAACAAAAGGTAATAGCCTGAGACAACCATTTGGAAATAGTATGTTTTGGCACATATTGTCCTTTCTTCTTACCTTCATAAAAAATGAACAACTGATCAGAAGTTCTAGAAGATTTTGTTCTGTTAAGCTAGAATCTGCTTTGTCCATAGACATCCAAGGTATGAAGTATCATTTCTCCCTCATTTTAGATTCTGGAAAGATGACATTTAGATGGCTAGATTGGCTTAGGTAAACTTAGATATCACTTTAGACATAAAACAAAGATTAGTACTTAAATCCTATCTTTGTTGAAAATGAAACAAGGTTGACCAACCATAAGAACCTAAAACTCAGATACTCTTCCTGCAGAGGTCAGAGCAATAAGTAAGACAGGTTCCTGTGCCAAGATCCTCAAGTCAGCCTGATAAGCTGGTTTAAATGAATTAAGTGTTAATTTGGGTAATGCAAAATTAAGATCCCAAATAGAAGCTACTGCTTTTCTGTGAATCATCTTATGCAGAAGCCCTTTCAAAGACACTTTGACATAAGACTGTATTAAAATAGGGTGATCCATAGGCAGACATGCTGAAATGGCTGAAAATGAACATTGATTGAGAAGTATAACTGGCTATAGGATAGCAACTCCCACAAACACTGTAAAACCAGAGAAACACAAGTCCTTACTAGGTGCTGGGACTTTTGCTGCCACTAAGTAGAAAACTTTTCCCATTTGCTAATATATGACTTTGTAGCAGCAGGCTTTCTTGCCTCCATCAATAACTGCTGCATGCCCTCATAAAAAAGTGTCTAAAAAGTATTAAAACCTTCTCATCCAGACAGTCAGCTACAGCCATTTAGGGCTGGGATACATCAAACACCCTTGATCTTGTGTGCGCAGATCCAGTCTATGAAGACGTTTGTAGTAATTACCCATGGCCATTTCCAAAATAACAGATTACTACTGTTGCCAGGGCCAGAAGTGAGTCATCACAATGATGACCTTTGGGGAGTTCTTCTGAATCTTCAGAAGTATCCTGGAAATCAGCAAAAATGGTGGAAAGGAACACTGGAACATTCCTGCCCAAGGAAAAGAAAAAGCATCTGTCTTCCAGGCCTTCTTGCATGAAGTCCTGATATAGAAGTTTGCCAGATGATTATTTAGAGAAGAGGCAAAAAGATATACTTGGTGTGCTGCCCACAGTTAGATCAAATCTTGGAAGGCCCCCTGATTAAGTTTTAATTTGTGAGGGTCTGCCTTGTACCTGCTCTGCTTGTCTGCCACATGATTTTGCTCTGATGGGATATAAGATGCCTGTAGTGAACCTGTGCTGTTAACCTATATCCCATGCTAACCTTTGCTTCTTTATGTACCACATCACTGTGGTCATTACAGGTCGGTAAATACTTAAAAATCCCAAACACCACAAATCATTCAGAGAGTTGACAGCATTTATAAGAGTTAACCCGCCAGATTCAAGAAATGAAAATGTCCATGCAGGAGCAGTGTAGCCACTCCTGCATGGAATATGGCTGCCGAGCGATCCAGGAACGCGCCATATTGATGTGCATGAGTGAGCCAACACTGCTCCTGCACGGAAACCCATGTGGGATGTTAATTACCTCATTTGCTGGTGAAAACCATGCAAATGAGGTAAAATAGCGATTCAGGAAGCAGGTAGGTAGCTGTGCAGGAACAGTGCAAGCTGCAGAAATGTATTTGGCTGCTAGCCGAATACATTTCTCTAAAATTGAAAATGGAGCCATGACAGCTCCAATAAAAGCATGGACCCTAAAGTACAGTTGTGTACACTTACCATAAATGTAGATGTTCGAGTGTATTCACTGTTGCAGTCACCACATTTGGGTTATCCCTGCCAGGGTAGCCCTCGGCCGGCCCAAATACCAGAGGCTTAGTATTTCTGCATCGATTGCTGTCGCTTCAGCACTGACGTCGTCGTCAGTAGTATAAAGTAAGGCAGGCAATGCCATTACATCAGTTTTTCTTGCCCTGTCAGGAGCCCCCAAGCGGGAGCCAGGATATGGTGGAAGAACCCCACCAATAGACAGCAAATACCAAAAAGATCCTTGTAAGGAGAGGGAGAAAAAAGAGGGGGCTGGAGGGAGGGAAATCAGGACTGCAACAGTGAATACACTCGAACATCTACATTTATGGTAAGTGTACACAACTGTACTATGTTCTTTGTGTTTCACTGGTGGAGTCATCACATTTGGGTAGATTCCCAAAGCTGAGGAAAATGGTGGAGGCAGTCAAGGAGACTAGGGGCTGGCTATGATGCCCTGCAAGACTGCAGTGGCAAAGCCTGCCCTGGATTTGGAGAAGATAGGCAGGTGGTAATGCTTGGTGAAAGTGTGAACAGATGTCCAGGTGGCAGCCTCCAGGATGTCCCTGGTGGGGACTCTTCTGAGGAAAGCTGCAGAGGTGGAGCCTGCACTGGTAGAGTGAGTCCTGACCCCCTTATGGGGATATTTTCTGTGTTGCTTGTAACAGAAATGGATGCAGTGTGCTATCCATTTGGAAATGGTTTGTTTGGAGATGGCTTTTACCTCTGTCCCTGCAGCAAAGCTGATCAGTAATTGATCAGTCTTTCTGAATGATTTAGTCCTGTCTAGACATAATCTGAGCTGCCTGTGCACATCTAGAGAGTGCAGGATCCTTTCCCCCTTGTTTTGTGGGTTAGGGAAAATGTGGGCAAATGAATGGATTGGTTGAGAGCCACACTCGACACAACTTTGGGCATGAAGGATGGGTTAGTCCTGAGGGACACCCTGTCAGCATGGAAGATGATGAAGGGCTCTACAGCCATGAGTGCTTGTAGCTTGGAGACTCTTCTGGCTGAAGTGATGGCCAGAAGAAAAGTTGTTTTCCAGGAGAGAATTTTTAACTCTGCTGAAGATGCTGGTTCAAAGGGGGGGGGGGCAGGGTGAGCTTTTTCAGCACAAAGTTTACGTCCCAAGCTGGGGTAGGTGCTCTCTTCTGGGTGGCCTCAAGTTGCTAGCCCCTCTTAGGAACTGTTTGATCAGAGGATGTGAGAAAAGGGGGTGCTCAGTGTGGAAATGAGCAGACATAGCAGAGGCAAGAATTCTAATAGAGGAAAAGGAGAGACCACTGTGTAGCAGGTCAGCTAGGTAATCCAGGATGACAGGTAGGGAGGGCTGTGCTGTATTGGCTCCCTTAGCCTGAATTCAGGTGCAGAACCTTTTCCATTTGTCAGCATAAGACTTTCTAGTGCTACGGCAACTAGCCTCACGTATAACATCTAGAACCTGTTTACTAAGATTGGCAGATTGATCTGTGGTCAGGGAATAAGCCAGGCTACCAAATTGAGGGTCTGCAACTGGGGACGCATGAATTCTCCTTCCCTCTGTGTCAGGAGGGTTGGGGTCTGAGGGAGATGCCATGGTGGCAGTGGGGACAGGCTGCACAGCAGTGGGTACCAGTGCTGACAAGGTCAGTTTGAAGCAATCAGAATTGTCCTTAGTTTTTCCTCCCTTATTTTGAGCAGTACCCTGGTGATGAGTGGTAGTGGGGGAAATGCATAGACCGAGAGATTGACCCAGGGGAAGGATACGGCATCCACTTTCCAAGCCATGCAGTGATGCTCCCTGGTGCAGAACTTGCTGAGCTGATGGTTGGTGTGGAGGTCAAAGAGGTCGACCTTCGGGGTGTCCCATTTATGAGTTATTAGGGTGAAGGTTCTGTAGTCTAGCTGCTACTCGTGTGGGTCCAGAAGATATCTGCTTAAGTGGTCTGCCAGAGAGTTTAGAGAGCCTGGCAGGAATTGTGCTAACAGGTGGAGTTGCATGGCAGAGGCTGTGTGCCAAAGGGTCATGGCCAGCCTGCATAGAGGGTTGGAGTGAGTCTCTCCCTGTTTGTTGATGTACCACATCACAGTGGTGTTGTCTGTTTTGATCAGGAGAGGCCCTGGGGAGAGAAGGGGCCTGAAAGCTGTCAAGGAGCGCTGGACAGCTAACACCTCTTTTTGGTAGATGTGCAGATGGATTTGCTGTGGGCTCCATTGGCTCTGTATGTACCTGCCATCCAGGTGTGCACCCCAGGCATAGTCTGATGCATCTGTGGTGAGGGTCTGGGCAGCGACGGGTGGTGAGAAAGGCAGTCCCTTGTTGTAGGAGCATGCTGCTGACCACCAAAGAAAATCTTTCCTTAGGCAAGGTATCATCAGTATAACAGTTTCCAGGTCTTGAGAGTGTTGACACCAAAGGTTTTTTAGGTACCATTGAAGTTTCCTCATATGCAGTCTGGCATATGGAATGAGCTTGCAGGATTTTCCTTGCAGATAACTGGGGTCTGGTGGCTAGTTGAGAGAAGAAGGCTGTCAGGTAAGTTTGCTTTTCTGGTATAAGGAATGCCATCTGGGATGCTGTGTCCGGGCTTGCTCCCAGGAATATAATCCTTTGGGTGGGTACTAGGTTGGATTTCTTTTTGTTGATAGTGTACCCTAGGGAGGTCAGTAGGGACTTTAAAAAGGCCAGGTGCTTGAGCAGCTTTTCCTGACTGTCTGCCTGAATTAGGCAGTCATCTAAGTATGGGTAAATTTGGATTTTCCTTTGTCTGCAAAAGGCAATGGTGGGAGCCAGACATTTTGTGAAAACTCTGGGAGCAGTAGATAAGCTAAAGGGAAGCGCAGAGAACTGAAAGTGCAGAGATCCTGCCCTGAAACATAGACATTTCCTGCATGATTCCCTGATAGGAATGTGGAGGTAGGCCTCTTTTAGGTCTAGGGTGGCTAGCCAATTCTTGGACAGCATGGGTAGCAGTTGCTGGAAGGTCAGCATTTTGAATTTTGGTATCACCAGGAAGGTGTTTAGAATGGACAGATCGAGGATGGGGCGCCAGGTGCCCTCTTTTCTAGGTATCAGAAAAAGTCTGGAGTAGAAACCTTGGCCTATCTGTTCTGCAGGAATGTGCTCTACTGCCCTCATAGACAGCAGGGAAAGGACTTGGTGTTTCGCCTCTGCCCACTGGTTTGGAGGTAGATCTGAGAACCCTTTTTGGGTTGGAAGAGAGTGGAAAGAAAATATGTATCCCTCGGACACTATGTTGAGGACCCACCGGTCGTTGGTAATGGTGGCCCAGGTACTTGCGTGAAAGGAGAGTTTTCCTCCTATGGGCAAGTGCAGGTGGGCAGAGTGAGGGGGAGGGGGAGGAGAGTCATTGTGAGTTCTTACCATGAGGGGTGGCTTTGAACTCCCGGGTTTTGAAGTGGAAGAACTCCACTGCTTTGTTCTCTGCATTCCCTGAGGCTGCTGTCTGGGGGGTCTGCTTCCCTGGGGTCTGGGCTGAACTGACCTGGTGGGGGCAGGAAAGGGCCAGTGCTTGGAGGGGCAATGCCTGCTGAACCTGGGTGGCTGGACCTGTAGGAAATCCTTAACTGTCTGCACAGATTTAGCTTGTTCTTCCATCTTTTTTTAAGACCTCCTCTGCCTTGGTGCCAAATAAGTTGTCTTTGTGCAAGGGTGCATCCAATAATTTAGATTTGACATGGTCTGGCAAAGGCTGTTCCTTAAGCCAAGCACACCTTCAAAGAACAGAACCAGTGACTGCTGCCCTGCAAGAAGCTTCTAGGGCATCAAAACCACAGTGTAAGGACTGCTTAGTTACTTGACTTGCAGAATGCATTAACTCATGTAACTCTTTAGATTCTGCATAAGCTGGAAAGGAAGACACTTTTTGTTTGAGGAGTTCCATGGTATGTTGCTGAAATTTTAGCATATGGACATGACAATTTAGTGCTCTGATAGCAGGAGTAGCAGAGGTGTATACTTTTTTACCCCATCTGTCTAGTGCTCGGGAATCCCTATCTGAGGGGGTGGGATTCTTAGCAGAGGTTGTTTTAATCCTTTAGGCCCTTGAGAAATTACCTCAGGGTCAGCAGTAGGATTTTTGAAAAGGAATTTCTATGAGTCAGGGACTCTGTAATACCTGTCAGGTTTTCTGGGAGCAGGAGGGAGGGTGTCAGGAGTCAAACTGGACTCCAGGAAAACATCATCCACAACATCCAGGACTGGGGGAATGGCCAGGGGTCTGTGCTGTGGAAGATCTAAGAATTCTCTGACTCTCTTTTTAGACTGAGGGTAGTCCTGACATTCTCACTGGAAATGCTCCCTTAAGGTATGAAGGGTTTCCCCAAAGGAAAAGTCCTCGGGTAGAGAGGCTGAAGGAATAGATTCCTCTGCATCAGAATCCTCATAAGCAGAGAGGGGTTGCATGTCTTCATATTCAGATGCATCACAGTCATCAGACTCCTGTTCATATAAAACTACTGGGGACAGATCTCTTTTTTCTTTTGGAAGGGGTAGCTTGGCTTCCCCTGATCAGCATGATAAGGTCTTCCACCATTTTAAGCATTTGAGACTGTGACAAGGAAGCAGGTGCCTGAGATTGGGTCATTGTTTTTTTGGATGTGGTTTGTACTCTGGGCCTTAGAAACTCCGTAGTTTTCAAAAGAACGGTAGTTGCGAAATAAGTCGTCGGTTTGTGTCGAGAATTGGCAGTGCGAAGTACTTCCTCGGAAGCCAGTGCCTGCTCAGCGGCTCCGGACCCATCCAAGGTAGAGACAACCGCAAGATCCTTAGTCGAAGAAGAGTTCTGCGGCATACCGGACTCCGAAAGGGTCTCGGTAGCGGCCTGCGAATCCACAGAAGCGGGCATCAGGGGCTGCGAAAGTGCCTCACTGAGGACCGGAAAACTGACGAGTAGCTTAACGGAAATGTTGTCGGTAGGTTTGGACCTGTGCGGTCTGTCTCTGTCTTTATCCTTACTTTTTTCACAAGATCTGCTGTTGGATGGCTTACCGAAGCCATATCGGAATTCGAGGACTGTAAGTGAAAATATCTAGCTACAATAAGGGCCCGACGACGTATAGTTCTGGCATTAAACAAAGCACAAAAGTGACACCGAGGGATGTCGTGGTCTGGGCCTAAGCAAGTGACGCAGTAAGAATGAAAGTCTTGGTGTGGTATTTGTTTTCCACAGGCGAGACAATTGTTAACTTTTCTGACATCAGTTAGAGCAAGAAAAAAGGATCCCCAATGGGGTACTTAGCTTTAGAAGACTTCAGCTTCAATTTGGAAGATGAAACTCAGGTAGTGGCCAACCAGCACTCATGCGAACTGCCTCTGTTCTGGGCTCTTCGGCAAGAAAGACTGATGTAATGACGTTGGCTGCCTTACTTTATACTACTGATGACCTAAAGTCAGTCCTGAAGTAACAACAACCGATAAAGAAATACTAAGACTGGTATTCGGGACGGCCGAGGGCTAACCTAGCAGGGATAACCCAAATGTGAAGACTGCAACAGTGAAACACGAAGAACATCCTGTAGGCATGTCACTGGCCAAATATATGGTCATTGGCATGTCAAACTGATTATTTTTTTTTTAAAAATAAAAGTTTATTATTTTTTGGCCGATCTCGGCCGTTTAAGCATAGGGAAGTGCCGTGCAAATGGGATGGTGGGGAAAATAAAAAAATAAATGAGAAAAGTCCATTTTAGGGGAAAGTTGCATTTTGCCATTATAGTCAATGGCAAGCAGAATCAAATCAATGGCAGGGAACACTGGTTGCTAAGGGGAAGGCTCTTGTGTAGCGCAGTAACTATGG
This sequence comes from Protopterus annectens, assembly GCF_019279795.1. Taxonomy (NCBI): domain Eukaryota; kingdom Metazoa; phylum Chordata; order Ceratodontiformes; family Protopteridae; genus Protopterus; species Protopterus annectens. The sequence goes on along the minus strand of NC_056726.1, from coordinate 98,163,502 downwards.
AGTAAGGCAGCGGGGTATGTTAATGAGGGAACCTATACTGAATCACAAAATTCTTCTAGGTGTCACACTGCACCTAACCGTGTAGGTGCTGTAACACCACTGTGTATAAAGGAGGAGCAACTAACATGAAAAGGGGGGGGGGTGTCATGCTTGCTGTAAGCACATTGGCGCTCTGTTGGCTGGGTTTGTGCTTAGCTAAGCGAGAGTGTGTGTCTGAGGCTGTATACACTTATTCCATGAACTGAGGAGCGTGGTCGCGCCCAGGTGAGGGCCATTTCTTGCTGTTTACACTAGCTAAACATATCTGGGTGGCACGCCGGGGCTTAAACAGGAAGGATATAGAAAAAGAAAAAGGAAATACCAGAATAAGGGAAATGCAGTACAATCTGCAATATGGGATACTGCAAAACACAATGTGCCATTGAAAGCACTCCATAATACAGCTGGCAGTTGGCTGCATACGTGAAAATGGGAGGAGATGTAAAAAAAATAAATAAATAAAGGGCAACAGCACAATAAAGGATAAATAATGTAGAAATCACTAATATGGGACTCTTGCAACTCACAATGGGCCAATAAAGCACACAATAATGCAGCTGGCAGGTGGCTGCATAGCTGAAAATGGGAGGAGATGTAACAAAAAAAAAAAGTAAAGGGCAAAAGCACAATAAAGGAGAAATTAAGTAGAAATCACTAATATGGGACTCTTGCAACTTAAAATGGGCCAGGGAAAGCACATAATAATACACCTGTCAGGTGGCTACATTGCTGAAAGTGGGAGATGTAAGTAAAAAATAAGTAAAAAAAGGGCAACAGCAGAATAAAGGCAATCATGCACAAATTACCAGTAATGCCTCTAACACTCACAGTGGCCAAATCAAAGTCATGAGAAATATAGATGGCAGCTGGACTGTATCATAGTCAGCCAACCATACAGGCAGCATCTGCAGCACAATAGTATAAAGTATGGAAACAGCTTACATTCTGGTTTTTCCCACAAGCTCTGCACCATTGGTGTATACATACGGGGGATTTTAACTGGAAAAATGTTAGGGGCTGCCATTGCTTTGATCCATCAGTATGTGCTAGAGGCTGAGGGCAGACAGGAGGATAATGCTGACAACCGCCACAGACCAAGGAGGAGGAGAAGAGTGTTCAGACCCAGGGTAACCTATCAGGGGCTACATGATCTGGAGACAGTAGAGCATTACAAGGTGGACAGAGACATACTTCAGCAACTCACCGAGCTATGCCAGCCTCAACTCCGAACTAGAACCAAGAGAGGGGTACCCATCCCAGTGGATACCAAGGTATGTGTAGCCTTAAGAATTCTAGCTACAGGTACTTTCCAAAGACCTACTGGGGACATGATGGGGGTGTCACATGCATCTGCATCCAGGGTAGTCCACCAGTTCCTGGATGCCATGCTACCACATGCCAGTGAGCAGATTTACTTCCTCAACACCTGTAAGGAGAGGACCAGCAATATGTGTCTCTTCCACCATGTACCAGAATACCCGGAGGTACTGGGTGCCATACACTGCACGCACATCCACATCAAAACACCACCCGGTGAACAGGGTAGGGTCTACATAAACCACAAGGGCTTCCCCTCCAACTGCCATGTTGTGTGCAATGCCCAGGGCATTATTATGAATGTGTGTGCTGGCAGCCCTGGAAGCTATCACGACTCTCACATCTGTCATTCGTCACAGCTGTACCAGGTATTTGCCAGTGAGGGCATCCCTTATGGCCATCTGGTGGGGGATACTGGCTATGCACTGGAGCCGTGGATGATGACACCCATCAGAAATACTCCACACACCCACACAAGAATGCCATAATGAGGCACATGCACAAACCATGATCATTATAGAGCTTGTGTTTGGGATGCTCAAGTCATGGTTCCGTTGCCTTGACACATCTGGTGGAGCCTTGCAGTACTTTCCAGCCACATGTGCATACGTGTTCATAGTATGTGCCATGCTACACAATATGATCCTGTGGAAACAGCTGCAGCAGGAACAGCACGGGGAAGGGCCACACAGCCCACCACCATTGCCAAGGTCCCCACAGGCACAGATGGACTCACAGGAGGAGGCCCCTGAGCCTGCTCCCATAGGCAGACGGAGGCGTGCCCAGTATGCTCAAGCCTTGACAAAGAGGCAATGCATAAGACACACACACACTGACACTTTAGGGACCCCAAGGACTGACACCTCTCTCTGACTCGCACAGACAGTAAAATGGATGACACACACATTACATTACCTGTAACTTACCATGTATAGGGAGTGTACTGTGTGCATCCAACATAGGCGGCCCTCAAGCACTGTCCTCATAACTGCTGCAAGCACAAGGTAAGGCAGTCTTCTTAACAATAAATGAATGGAATAGTATGTTCTGCTAGCATAGCTATGGTAATGCTGCATGCATACAAGGGAATGGGGTGGCCTACAGGGATAGCAGCACACAAATGACAGCTGTGTTGGTCACCAGGAAATGTCTGGCCAAAACAGGCCTCCACACACTATGCAGTAGCACCCAAGGTACAAATCTCACTGCAGTATAGGTGTGCGAACAACTAAGTCGGGTTCATAGGTCACAGGCATGGATGTCAGGGTGGGGTCCCGTAACGACCACTCACACCCACACAGCGTCAGCTATAGAAAACCACAGAGAAATGTCTGGTAAAGGTACACAAATGGCAGCAATGTTGAATTAACCCCTACAGAGTCAAACAGTGATACCAAAACAGGATCCACAGTTGCAGTAAGGCTATAAAGGGTAAGAAGTCTGAAACTCCAATGTATGCCAGTATAATCTGACCCGGGCTCTTTACTGATATGCCTCCAGTTCCCAAGACAGGGCACAATAGTATGGTAAATGGAACTAAAATGTAAAGCAAATACCAGCACAGTCTGTCCAAATGTGTACAGTGGACAGGTGTGACCCCCCCCCCATATACCCACACAAATGCAGTAACATATATGTTTGCATGGAAATAGCAGCATAGCACGCATTGGCAGGGCTGTACCAATACACATGAAAGCATGTTTCCTGTCCACAATATATAGGGATCAATGAGCTATGTGTATGTGTGGTTAATAATGTCTGGATCTGGCCAGCATGTCCTCCTGGCAGTCGTCTTGTACTGCCCTAGGTACAGTGCTGCCTATGAGAGGGCCATGTGCAGATAATTGCAGTGCCAACTGTTATGCATGTCAGTGACACCCACTGCTCTGCCGCCACTAACATATCTGGAAGTCACAGTGCTATGTGGAATATGCTACACATTACTGACATCTTGAAGGATGTGCAGCAGAGGTGCCAAGGCTTTTATGAATATAAGTCCTGAGTGGTACTGTTGTCAGTGATCATTCTCAATAATCCTTTTTCTTATGTTTGCTTTTACAAATAATGGACATGCCTGCCCAGTTGAATGCACTCTGTACCCACACCCATAACTCCCAACCTATGACAGCAAGATGTCTGGACAAGGGCAGAAAGCAAAGTGGAACAAAGGCACAATGATAGGAATGTGTTGTAAATATCGCCCATACATACTGAGAAAGTTGGTGGAGTGAGGGGTTTGCAGCAGTGGAAATTTTCAGAAGGTTATGTATTTTGAAATAGTAATGCCTGTATTATTTTGTAACATCACACTTCAATTATATGTAACTACCTTGCCATAAAACACAAGTTTATGTAGAAAGGATGAAATCTCTAGCTAAACACCTGGACAACCTGCCAAAAAAATGTGCAGGTCAGAGGTCTGCACACACAAGGATATGACATTTCAGGGTAAAAAGATACCACACAAGCAGGAGATCCCCAGCAGGTATATCACCAGGTTGCTGGATTATTCACACAGCTGTGTGCCATTACTACACTGGCTATAGCTGCACTTCACAAATGGCCTTGTTGGGCAAGAAGTTACGTAGCTGCCCTCATATTATTGGTCTATGCATCATACAACTACTGTTCCTCTGGTAAAGCACTGTGAAGATCTGAGGATGTCTGGCACTAGGTAATAACACAATACATTGCAGTTTCAGACTACAGATATGTCAGAAAATGTCTGCTAAACAAAACAAGTACCCTGAGGAAAGTCCTGTGTACACCTGAGAGACATGGCTATAGCACACAAAACCCTGGAATGGAATACACCTATCTCTGGAATGGAGTCCCACCCTAACTACAGAAGGTCACACTGGGCATGCTTCTACACTTAGAGAATCTCAGGACATGCTGGAACCCACATCGGAATATATGACTGTATTGTGTATATATGTCCGTGCATAAAGACAGCTATGTACACCTCAACTGTCCCCACACACGACACACATCAGACAGGATTACCCTCAGCTAGCTGTAGGTGGCCCATATGTGATACATCTGCATCTGTTGCATCAGATACACACACGCACACACACACACACACACACACACATATATATATATAGATATATATATATATATATATGGGCAACAGATAACATATGTCAAGCATACACACACATAAATGTGGGGAACTGAGAGACAGAAAGTGATACATAGAGAGTCACAGAGGGACACAGACAGAGTCAGTCACACACACGGATACCCTGAATGGTATACAGTGATGTTCTGCTGTGGACAGTGGCATACCAGTTGTACACAGGTGCACATGCCAGCATAAAATGCGAGCCCCAATGTGTAACCTTACTGAGAATGAGTTTATAATATCACATTACCTGTCTGTGTTTGTGTGTGTGTGTGTGTGTGTGTGTGTGTGTATGTCTTCATAGTTCCAAGTATTAGGAGACTCTTCCCACTTAGTACACTTCACATTACTCTACTTCACAAGATCTACTGGCTTCATTCACCTTTGAAGTACCACTGGACACCGATTAGCCATATAAGCAATGCAGTGTGTGCGATAACTGAGTAACACTATAGTAGAAATAATTAAATAGGTAGGGGTTCTAATCTCAATACTGCCAACTCTGTGTGTGTGTGTGTGTGTGTGTGTGTGTGTGTGTGTGTGTGTGTGTGTGTGTGTGTGTGTGTGTGTGTGTGTGTGTGTGAGACAGTTGTATATGTGAGAGTGAGAGGGTGTGCATTTGTTGTAGGTGAAACAGTTTTAGGCCATTCCCACCCAAAATACTTCCCAGTACCCCACTTTATCACTCCTGCTGTCATTCCCCTTATCAGCACCTTTGGCCAATTGCTAGCCCAGTAAGGTCTGTAGCATGTGTGATAAGTGTGTAACACAATAGTAGCACTAGCTAGACAGGGGTTCTAATTTCAGATCTGGCAAATGAGTGTGTGTATGTTTGTAAGAAGCAGTATTTTGATAAGTCTCCCACCCACTGCCCTACTTTATCATGCCAGCTATCATTCCCCTTATCAACACCTTTTGCCAGTTGTCAGCTCAGTAAGCTCTGTAACATATGTGATAACTGTGCAACACAATAGTACAAATCACTAGCTAGACAGGGGCACTAATCTCAGATCTGGCAAATGAGTGGGTGTGTATGTTTGTAAGAAGTATTTTGATAAGTCTGCACCCACTGCCCTACTTTATCACTCCTGCTGATGTCATTCCCCTTATCAGGACCTTTGGCTAGTTGTCAGTCCAGTAAGCTCTGTAGCGTGTGCGATAACTGCATAATACTATAGTACAAATAACTAGATAGGCAGGGGTTCGACTTTCAGATCTGGTAAATGTGTGTGTGCGCGAGTGTATAAGTGTGTGTGTAATTGTGCATGTTTGTAGGAATAAGTATTTTGATAAATTACCCACCCACTGGCCTACTGTATCAGTCATGCCAATGTCATTTCCCTTATAGGTTCATAGGTGTGTACTGGGCTAACGACCATGGAGCCGTTACAGGCCTAGCCCATAGAAATGCCTTGCCATTGTGCCACCCAACGTTATTAACCAGTGACCCCATGAAGTAGAGCCACTGGAATGATCCCTGGGGTGAGCTTTCTATTACCCATCCATTCATCAAGATCTCCCTGGAACAGGGTCATCTAGGTGCTTTGCTTGACATGTATGGGAAGTCTATTCCAGGGCATATGCAGTCTCTGGGTGAGGAACCTGTTTCTCCAGCATGTTGTGTTGATTTTGGTAATGAGGTCGAGGTCCCTGCAGTGTGTGGTGTGGAGAGATTGGGATGTCTTTAGATGTAGCATTTGTAAAAGACCTGGGTCAGACATGGCTTTGCAAGTCAAGCAGAGATCGCCTCTAAGTAGGCGACATGAGACAGAGAATAGCTGGAGTCTTCTGTGTTTGTCTGTGTAGGATGTGTTTAATGCCTAGGATCTTCACTGTGAGATACTCCTATGGCCTCTCCAGTTGTTGCAGATGTCTAGTGAGGTGCATGCCAAATAGGCCATTATACTTGATGATTGGTCCAATGAGGGAAGAGTACACAGAGACGATGACCTCCTTCTTCCTGGATGCAAATCCCTTGGTAATGAGATGTGCCACATAGAAGGATTTCCTGACCACTGTGACAATGTGGTACTTAAAGGACAGGTTGCTTTCAACTTATGTCCTGAGATCTCATATAATGCCTACAGTGTTCAATGGGCTCCCATCGATGTGGTATTTAGTGGGAACTGAGATTTTACCAAAGGGGCTGATGATGTATTCTGTGGTGTTAAGCTTCAGACCATAGTTTCCACACCTGTCAGTGGTCTCAGTGAGGCCTTTCTTCATAGATTCATAGGTAGATACTAAGCTATTGGTCCTAGGTCCTATATAAGCCTAGCCAAAAAGGTACCCTGGCTTTTGCTACCCAAGAAACTTATTTTCCTGTGCCCCTGTTGAGCAGAGCCACAGAAGTGATCTCTGGAGTGAATTTCCTATTTCCCATCCAATCATCAAGATTTTTCTTTAAGAGTGCTAATGAGGAGCCTTGTTTTATATAGATAGGTAGTTTGTTCCAGAGTATGGGAAGTCTCTGGGACAGGAATCTGTCTCTCCAGCATGTTCTGTTTATTGTGGTGACAAGGTTTAGGTCCCTAGAGCCTGTAGCTCAGAGGGATTGGGATTTCTTTAAGTGGAGCATGACCAACAGCTCTGGGTTTGACATAGCTTTGTATGTTAGGCAGAGATCGCCTCTGAGTAGGCAAAATGTGACAGAGTAAAGCTGGAGTTTTTTGAGACGGTCTGTGTAGGGCATCTGTTTGAGGCCAGTAATCCTCTTTGTGAGGTATTTCTGAGGCCTTTCCAGTTGTTGTAGATGTCCTGTGAGGTACATACCAAAAGGGGTGCTGTATTCTATAATGGGTCTAATGAGTGACGAGTAGAGGGGAACAATGACCTCTTTTTTCCTGGAAGAGAAACCTTTTGTGATGAGGTGTGCCACGTAGAAGGATTTTCCTGACTACTGTGGAGATGTGATTATCAAAGGAGAGACTACTGTCCACCTGTGTCCCAAGGTCTCATCACACTTTAGGTGTTAAGTAGACTACCGCCTATGTGGTAGTTCATGAGTACAGAGTTTTTACAAAAAGGGATGACAATGCACTTTTTGGCATTGAGCTTGAGGCCGGCCATGGCTTTGACACCAGGCACCTGTCTCAGTGAGGCCCTTTTGTAGGATGTCCACATCTGGATGTCTGCATCACTTGTAGAGTTAATGATGACTCCCAGCTTGCAGTTGTCTGTGAACTTGGTCAGCCTGAGTTCCTTTGTGCTGGCCTGGACTCCTGAGAAGTAAATGCTGAGCAGGTGAGTACCCAGGACTGATCCCTGTGGGACTCCACTTGTGAATGGCTGGCAGTCTGACTTGGAGCTCGCTACTTTCACACTGTGTGTTCTACCTGTGAGCCAATTTGCAACTCCCCTAGTGATATAGGGGTTGATGCCTAGTTTGGTGGGTTCATCCATAATTCCTGACAGAGGAATGGTATCAAGAGCCTTGGCCAGATTGTTGTAGGCTAGAAGCAGTGCCTTACTGTCATACACAGCCCTGATGACTGATTCAAAGACGTCAACCAGGTTGAGCAGGCATGATCTCCCTTTCACAAAGCCAAACTGTGTGGGGTCCAAAGTTAGGAGATTACCTATATGTTTGTCAATCAGGTCCCTGATGATGCGTTCCACAGCTGTACACATCAGACTCGTCAGTCTACTGGACTGATAATTCCTAGGGTCTATAGTTGCCACACCTTTATGGAGCAGGATGACTGTAGCAGTGCACCATTTGGGAGGGACAAAGCCTGAGGTGAGGCTGTGACTGAACAGGGCACACAGATGTGGTGCCAGGTATATTTGTAGTTCATGTAGAACACAGCCAGGAATAATTTGCGGTCCCATGGAAGCTGTATTCTTGCCCATGGACAATGCAGGTGTAACCTGTGTGGTAGTAATCCTGGGTGCCTGGCATTCTTCTGGCATTCTGATTATTCCCCTAGCCTAGGGAGGAGAGAGGAGTAAAACTGGCACTGAATGTGTTGGCAAGAATGTTGGCAATATCAGTTGGTTCAGTACAGGAGGTAGCATTATGCAGTAACTCAGAGCACTTCTGGGTATTGGCATGGAGGTTCTTGATATCACTAACAAAGGATGTGTGATTGGTGTCAGTGTCTGCTGCAATTCTGCCATCATAGGTGGCTGTAGATGATTTCATGAGGGATCTCAAGTTGTTGAGGATAATAAGGGAGTTTCATCAGTCTTGGGACTCCAACTTTTTCCTGTAACAGTTTCTTGCTTCTGTTGGACAGGTTATTAATGGCAGGGGACCTTTAGATTGGCCTCCAGTGTTTGGTAGAGAGTGTCATGGTTCTGTTGGGTATGGCTAGTTCCATGCATTGATGTACATGTTTGTACAGTGTATTAGTGCATGATTCAGCAATCATGCAGGTATTTTCCATCAGCATGGGTGCTGTGAAGTTAGCCACCTCTGTTCTTATGAGTCCAAAGTCAGCTTTGGAAAAGTTTTTCAAGGTGGTTATCTTTCCGGGGGGCGAGAGGTGAGATGTAGATTTCCACTGTGATTCCTCTATGTTGGATATGACCAGGTAGCGATTGACTACTGTTGTCAAGCAATGGTCCCATAAGTTAGTAATCAACACAGGTCAAGGATGTTGCTTTCTCTACTGGGTGTCAGAATGAGAAGGTCCAGGGCATTGGAACTGATGAATTCTAGGAAGCGCTGGGCCAGTGTATTGGTGCTTGAGTATCTTACCCAGTTGATGGAGAGGTAGTTAAACTCTCCTAGTATGAGAGTGCTGGGTTGGACCTTGACAGTTTCCAGGGTGCTGAAGAATGTGGATTGAAAGTCTACGGACATGGATGTGGACCTATAGCAGGCTATGACCTGGATTACACTATTACCCAATGTCAGTTGTACCTGACGTATCTCAGATGCCATATGCTGTGATACTACTCTGAATGTGTGCATATCTATTATTATTATGGAGACACCACCGCCTTTGTAGCTGTGATTCATGTTTTGGGGCTGACAGGTGTGGAATGAGTTATAGGCTGGTAGTGCAGGGGCACTGTCTGCTGCTGTAAACCAGGTGTCTGTTACAGCACAAATGTCAATGTTCTCTATTTTGAGGAGTGCTTCGAGTGGCCGCATCTCAAGATGTAGATGTGTAGTGTTGAGCAGCATGACCCTCTGATTGTATATGTATAGCTGTTACGGTGGTAATTTGATTTGGAACACCACCTAAAAAGGCACTATAGGGGTAGCAAGACACTTAGCCAGTACCTGGAAACCCAGGAGTGACAGATGTAGGCCATCTCTGGCAAGCCATCGCAGTCTGTCAGTCATGTCATCCCAAGCAGACAGATACTGGATCCCATGAGAGTGACACCACACACTTAAGCCAATTGTTGAAGTCAATCATTTGTTGTTTGTACTGTGGTATCATTCTGGCTGACAGTAGTATACTGCTCAGGGCTACTTTTATACCTGCCTGGCCCACATAATCTGAGAGCTCCACCATGTCTCTTTTCATATAGTCCATGGAGGTGCATCTCAGGTCATTCACACACACATGGACAATGACAGAGTTATACTTGTAGTTGTTGTGGAGTGACCTGACTAGGTGTGTTATGTGCTGGCACCTGATAAACAGCTAACTGTTACCTCCTCCATGTTCAACCTAGTGAGTGGGACATCTGTGTGCCTCACTACTGATTCACCTATGATTACTGTATCAGGCAAGGTGGTTGCCCTTTAGGAATTAGGTTGAGGGACACACTGTGTAGGTGAGATATGTGTCCTGTGGTTTGTGCTGTGTCGTGGTGGTTGAGTGGGTGTCTGTCTTGGTGGTCTCCGCTGTTTTGAATAAATGTCTATTGAGTGCCTCTGTGAAGGTGGGTGTGTGGTTACTGTTTGTATGTCAGTACTGTGATAGTGGGTGTTCTGGAGGGGTATGCGTTCTATGTGGTGTGTTGCAGGTGTTGACCCTTCTCCTTTTGATCAGCTAGTCCAGTCTTTGCTGGCGAGTGCATATCTTCCAATGTGGTGATATAGGGGTATCTCTCACAAGTCTGAGTGCTGGGAGTTTAGAGGAGAGGGTTGTCTGTGTACATGAGGCAGTTGCAACAGTGCCTCAGAATGCCCAAGTTCACCAGGTTAACGGGCAAAAGCACAGAGAACTGCACTTTAATCCTGCTAGGAGGGGTGGTCATAACTACTAAGTACTGGAGCTAATTCTATGACGAACAACTACTGCTGATGGATCTCAGGTGTTCTAGAATAATTGATAAAAAAAAAACTGCTGAAGTGCAAAGCTATTAGGCTATCTGAAGTGCAGTAGAGAATGAATTAGCAAGATCTAAGGGAAAACCGAAGGCAGACTGTCTGGCACCTATAACAGTTTACCTCAGCTGTGCAGTTATCAGCTCCTTTGGCCAATTGTCATCCCAGTAAGCTTTTTTTTTTCTTCAAATATTTTTTTTTATTTTCAATTAAAATAACATTACATAATATTTTTAAATATCATTTTAAACAACTATATGCAATACTTACAATAGCCTGACTTTCAGTTATATACACTGTATGTTATTACATATTGAATTAACAGATCAGTTATCAGATATACAATATTGATTATTGCAGAGTGTCCAACAAAGATATAACTTTCTTCCAAGGATTATTTACCAATGGCCTGGGATAGATTCGTAGTTCTTTGATTTTTATTTCCATCAATGCAGTTGTCTTCAGTAAAGTGTAGAATTCTTCCAAGGTTGGGGGTGTATTTGAATTCCACCTTCTGGTTACGCATTTCCTATATATAGCAAGTATTGTCCATAACAAATACATATTTGTCTTATTCAGGTAGGGACCTTCATTTACATTTAGTATAATCAATACTTTAATTAAGGTAAAGGATTGATTAAATAATGCTTGTAAAAATGATTGATTCCATTCCAATATGATTTAATTTTATTACATTCATAAAAAATATTAATCCAGTCTACTTTATTTGACTTTTCACACCTCCAGCAAAAAACATTTGTAGTAGTACTGATCTTTTTAATTCTATCTGGTGTTAAAAATGCTCTATGTAAGTATTTCCAGTTAAATATTTTCCAGTACTGTGTGTTAAAGGTGTAATTAACTGATAGCCAGTAAGCTTTGTGGCACATGCGATAACTATGTAACACTATAATAGAAATAACTAGAAGTGTAGGAGTTCTAATCTCACTACTGGCAACTGTTTGTGTGAGAGTCATATACTGTGTGTGTTATACCATTTTGACGTTGTGTACCACACTGTAAACTTCCCATCACCCTACTTTACTAGGCCTGGTGATGTCATTCACCTTAGAAGTACCTTGGGACAAGGGTAATTATGTAAGCTCCATGGCGCATCTGATAACTGTGTAACACTGTAGTAGAAATAACTAGATAGGTAGGGGTTCTAATCTCAATACTGGCAACTGTGTGTGTGTATTTGGGTGAAGATCATATCCTGTTTGGCTGATACCATTTTGACTTGTGAACCATCCACGCCTATTTACCACATCCCAATGACAGTACTTTATACAGCATGGTGACGGCATCTGCCTCACATGCAGCATGTTAAACTATTGTGCATGCCATACATGTCATCTGTACAGATGTCTATGTAATATCCAGATGTTTGCAAACTATATGTGGTCTGTGTCCCTTACCAATGCCCACGTATGTGAAACTGTTGCCAAATCGGCCACAGTGAGTGTAATGACACACATGCCAGCATCAGGCATCAAACCTGAATGAAACATCATGCTGATACGATGTCTGTTACACTATCACTTGTCCAGGCTTGTAGGCGCAATACATGAATACACATCCTATTTCTGGTGGGTATCTCACCATCCATGAAGACATTCAGAACATTACATGTTGCAAGAGGTGGTGTGTTATGTCCCATGCATATAATCTATGTGGGGCATGTCATGTGTATGTAGTAGTGTAGTACATCAAGGTGGAAATGTAGGTTTACTAATCTGTCTATTGCCAACTGTATTTACGTTACTGTGTACACATCCCCTGTGTCAGTCCTTACTGTGAGTATGCAAAGGATATACCATTTTGTCTCCCTGTTCCACCCAGTGAACTTAGGAATACATACCACAAGCCTGTCCTACACAGTATCATGCATGCCCTCATCAACTGCATCAGGGTTGAGTGCATGGGTAAGAAATGGAAGGGCCAACAGGTGTTGACAGGTGAATTTGTTGCAGTTAATGTAATGGCTACACTTGTGAGGGACCTGCTGACAGTACTGCAGTAACCTGTTCTGTATGTATGAGCCTGTGGTACTACACAACACTTAGCTGACATGTCTGAAGGCTACCTGTCTGTGACAATGGGTATGTATGTAAGGTCACAGTGTCTGACAACAGTGTCTCTCACACACTGTTACATGCATACACACCTGGTACATGTACATATAAAGCTGCAACTTGCTTGTGACATGGTTGGTGTATTCCCACTCTGCCATACTTCCTCTTGGGAATGTCTGTAGGGCCACAGCCTGCAGACACACAGACACCTGGAACACAAACAGAATACAGCATGTCAGACTACAGTCAGTCAGTGGTATTAACAGCAATAATGCATCCTTGATAATAAGGTACATACACCTGTATGTGTACCCATAACAAATGCAAGCAGACAGCACCGTACATAGTATTACATAGCTACACTTACTATATTCACCCTGTGCATCAGACCCATATTAGCATGTCCCTGCATCGATGGTATGGATGACAGGGATGTGGCACAGGTATCATCATATGCACAGGGTGTGGTGTGGGTTTGCCAGAGGCCTAGGCTGGGCCATACGGTTGACATCATGTATATGTGTTTGTGGGGTGTTCATTAAATGGGCTGTGCAGGGGTGGTTTGTGTGTGTGTGTGTGTGTGTGTGTGTGTGTAGGTGACTTGTCTGATGGTGATGTGTGTGTATGCACACAGTCACACCATGTGACCACCGTATACAGGGGTAGTTTGGACAGCTGTGGGCCGTACATGGCACGGTGTACAGTTCACTGTCTCTGGCCAAGGACACGGGAACTGGTCCTGCCAGGGGTCTCATCAGCACCAACAGGGCTAAGTCCAGATGTAGTACTACTCCCCAATGGTGACTGCTGTCTGCTGGATCCGCATCCCTGTTGGGATCAGCCAGGACCATGTGGCCATGGCCTGCTGCATCATGGCGTGGACAGCACACCCCCTTCAGTAGTGAGGTTGGTACTGTCAGTATGGTAACGTGATGGTGCACAGCCATGTAGACACTCAGCTAATCTTGGTGCTACCCTACATCCACGTGGCTGCTGGCCATCCCCCACCAAACTCTCAAGCACAGATATTTCACAGTCAAGGAGTGCCAAGGTCTCCCCTTACCATCTATTCATGACCTCAGTATGCTCGCGGGTGGCTGCAATAAGTTCACGAATATCGCCACGGACACCAAGGATGTGCTCATCCGTGACCCTGCATATATGTCTGGTGTTACATTCATTATGTGCCTTTGCCTCCATGATGGCCCGAAACATGCGTCTGGTGACTGCTGCTGTGACAACTGCAACAAGAGCATGACAGGGTGCAATCCTCCTCCAAACACCCCTGCCCATCTGCTTGTGTGGACCTCGCCAGCACTCTGGCTATGGCTAGTGCATGGACACTCACTTACCATAATCACCACACTAGCCTGTTCCATGCTACTACCCACCAACTGTCCATTATCTGTGGCCACTGGAGATAGGGTATGTGTGGGCACTGTGACTGTGTGTGGTGATGAGGCTGACAACAGTGGAATGCCAACCAATGGCACAGATTCAGCCCCTGACGTACCCACCTGTGCCTCAATAGGAGCATCATCATGGTCAGAGTCTGTAGAGACACTGACATCAGGATCAGAGCGGGAGGGACTGCCGCCACCATGTCCACCTGTGTGGAAAAAAACAACATATGTACATTTCTCCCTGCACTATAAGGTCTGCTGACACACACACACACACACACACACACACACACACACACACACACACACACACACACACACAACCACACAGGTGAGGTGCCTCAAAGGCATCACACAGACCTCACATTAGCCAACTGCAGACATTCACGACACACAGTCAGACAATAACATACACACTCTAAACAGACTCTCAGCATCATGCAGTGCAGCCCTTTCCACTTACTGTTACTACTAATATACACCTCTGGGATAAGTGAGTGGTGTTAGCAGGTGATGGGCCTTCACCTAGCACACACTGCACCCATGTAAACATTATTGCTGTTCACCTGTTACAGCAAGACGTTGTGCCGTTCGATTCTCAGCTAGAGCGTCTTCTGTATAGAGACATGCGTGAATGGGCGTACCTTCGTTGAAGGTTGTGCATCAGGGCTGGCAAACTCGGCACGTAAAAAATCTACTGCTGATCATTAGCGGACCGGAGTTCTGCTGTGGCGACCCCTAACCGGGAAAAGCCGGAAGACACAAACAAACCTGTATAGCACTGTGGCAACTCCTACAGAACATACCTCCCAACTGTACAGCATTTTGAAGAATGTCTAGATGTTTGGCTCATATTTTTAGTCTGTTCCTCATAACTCCTGTGTTTGTCTGATACATTACTGGGATGACTTGTGGAATGGTGCCACTAATTAATGTCATAATTTGAGGTGCAGACTGCATAACCTGCAGTACATGTATGTTAAAACAAAGGTGGTTACTAAAAACAACTTTCCAAGCTTATGGTGGATATAGTAAGTGTACATACCCTTGTTAACATGCCAGGATTTTGTGATATATCACATGAGACCTCAGAAATCAGGTCATAACATTTACTTCATTTTATATTTCATTTTATTTTCATTTTACCTGTGCAATCCAACTGAAGAACATACACATGAGTCATGGATAACATATGGTAAATGCAATAGGTACAATAGGCTGGTTGCATGAGTGTGGATACCCTTAAAGTAATACTCTGTTAAAGCACCTTTTGATTTCATCACAGCATTCAGGCCTCTTGGGAAGGTGTCTATCAGCATGGCACATCTTGACTTGCCAATGTTTGTACACTTTCCCTTGCAAAACACCTCCAACTATGTCAGATTGCAAGGGCATCTCCTGTGCACTTCCCTCTTTAGGTCACCCTGCATATTTTCTATTGGATATAGGTGTGGGCTCTGGTTGGGCCAGTAAAGAATGTTGCATATGTTCTGGTGAAGCCATCCTTTTGCTGATTTGGATGTATGGTTTGGGCCATTGTTGTGTGGAAAGGTGGAATTCCTCTCCATCCACAGCTATGTGGCAGACACCAGAAGGATTGAAGTCACAAGGGACCAGTGTTTGGAACTGTTCATATGTCTGTCCAACTTGCCTACAGCCCCAGTTCCAGCTTGTGAACAGCAACACCAAAGCAGGACAATGCCATCACCATACTTCACCATGGGGTGGTGTTGTTGTGGTGATGAGCAGTGGTGTTATTGTGCTATACAAACCTGTCAGAATTGTGACCAAAGAGTTCAACCTTGGCCCCATATAACCATAACACATTTTCCCACTTGCTTTTTGGAGACCTGATGTATTGCTTTCAGACTTCCTCCAGGCCTGGATATTGTTTGGTGTGAGGAATTGCTGCCATCTTCCAACCCTACCCTATAGGCAAGACATATGGAGACCAAGGAAGATTGTTGTCACATGTAGTACATACCCAGTACTTGCTGGAGATTCCTGCTACTCCTTCACTGTTGCTGTATGGCTCCTGGCAGCCTCCCTAGCCAGTTTTGGTGTTGTATTCTCATAGAATTTGGAGGGATGTCCACTCAATTGCAATGTCACTGTAGCCCCATATTTTCACCACCTTTTGAAGACTGTCTTCACTGTGTTCCATGGCATATGCAATGGTGTGGACATGTCTTGGTACCCTTCTCCAGGCTGATACATCTCAAAAATGTGATCCCTTAGCAGCCTCATCAGCTCTATGTGGACCATGGCTGTTGATGTAGCAGGCAACTGGGTATATGTTAGGATAATCCTGGTAGGACAGCTGAATGTTATTTGCTGTCAATCAAAAAGTCTCTGTAATTGACGGCAGGTGTGCACCCAATAAGATGTAATGCTGTAGTTATATCAAAAGCTGCGTCAACACAGTATTAGCTTCAGCCTGTGCACACATATGCATCTAGGTTGTTATACAATTGTTATGTGTCATAATTGTTCCCATAACATATTTGTTTGCTTTACAATTGAATTGTACAAGTTATAGGTCACATGACAGATTGGCAGGATTTTGAAATTGTGTATTGTGCTCTCATTTTTGTATATCACAAATACCTGGCATTCCAACAGGTGTGTACACCATTTATATACGCTGTATAACACTAATTTATAAATATGACCCTAGTTTTTGCCTTTGTCCCCCCCATTTTGTCAGTCTTTGCCCAGATGTCCTGCAATGACAGGTTGTGAGGTATGCTACAGATATGTGACATCTCCTGCAAATAGGCCCCTGTAATGACCACCATGATGCAATGCAGTAAACACCACCACAACTGAACATGCAGATATTGCCCAAGCTGAGTGTAACAGTTGTGTGCATGGTCACATGCATGACCTTAACATGCCTGGGGTACTGGTGAGCCACAAAATGAAAATACCATACTTACCGGCTTCAGGCTGCTGTCCCACATGCAGACCAGAGCGACCTATGTAGTTGTGGGGGAGAGGTATTGTCAGCAGATTCACATATGGCATTGGTACAAGATGAATGCTACATTTCTGGACAGGTACAGTACACACTCTGATATTACACAATTTGCTGTCCTTCACCACAGATGTGCACTTGTGTGCATTACTAAACCCCACCTACTAATCCATTTTGCACTGACATATGCATCTAGAGATTCTATAGAAGACAGTTTCACTGCTACCTCATTAGACTGATGTGCACTTTGGCCTTACCTGCACATTCCTCGGCTGTTGCTTGGGTGCCACCAACCTCCATGACTGGCGTTTCACATGTTTGATGTTGTGTGAGGGCTACCCCAAGGTTGGCAAGGAGCTCCTCTGTTGCCGTAAGTGAGGCATGTGTGGCTGGACCCCCACAGGTAGCAGTACAGTCCCTCGCTACAACAGCAGCCCTTTGCCGGGCACGACCTATCAGGTCAGTTGCTCTATGCCTGACCTGATCGTATGTTCATCCATGGTGGCCCAAAATGTTCACTCTGCTGACAAGATCATCCCACAGGGCAGTCCGCTCCTGCAGATTTTGACAGTTATGGCCAAAATGAACAGCATAGTGTGTTATCACAGCTTCCATGATGGCTGCTGTCTCCGCAGCAGTGTATGCGGATTGCCTCTGCATGGCACCTGGAAGACATAAACAGGGAAATGCATCACAGGGCCTAAGACATTGCCCAGACTTCTTTACAGAGCCAGCACATGAATATTGCCTATCATGCCACCACTTACAAGCACATCATACCCCTGTACCTAGCAGCACTGTATGGACATGCATTGTACTCCTTGTCCTGATGTGTCATGTTCCCCCCAATGAGGGCCAGTACATTGCATAAACCACCATTCATCACTGACGTTTCTGTAAAGAGATGACAGTGGCTATGTTCCTTGCAGATGGGATGTCAATGGTGCTCAGGCTTTGCTTGCATACAGTGTATAATGGAGATGGAAGCATATGCCTGGGTTCATGTAGGATGCAGAGAGGAACGTTATCAAGTCCCAAGGGGACTTGCTTTTGTTAACTTTGATTAGGCTGTTTGCATCTGAACCTTGATGATGAGGGGAGGGGTGCTTGTGCTGTGCATGTCCACCTATACTGATGGTGAGCCAGGGGGGTGATGTTTGCCCTAAAGCTGTCTGCAGCAGGTTGGCTGTAGCTATGGTGTGTGTGTATGTGGTGTGATTGACCACCATTACAGGGTAGCTTGGGTTGTTACCTCTGAGACTGCAGACATATGTGAAGATGGCATTGTGATTGCCCTTAGTGGAAGTGTCCAATTTGTACTCACAGTTAGCTTTACAGTAATCCAACTGTGACCCAATATGCTCATTCAGACAAAGGCTGACATGCTGCTCAGTTGGTGCATGATCCTATTTTGCCCTGTACAGCCAATATAGGATCCCATTATTTGCTTTGTGCATTGCTGCTGTCCAACAAAGGGGAGTACTCTACTTGGGTGGAGACAGGTTTTACAAGTAAGGTATTGCTGAGGCCATACAGCTATGTGGGTGGTCATATATCTGTTTTTAGTAGGCATGGGCACAAGGTCATAACACAGTTGGACACTGCTCCAATTTCAATGTGATACTCATGGTAATTCTAGTACCCATGTCTGTCTCAGGACAATGCAACAACCATTAGCTGTAAAAGTGTAACTCTGTTGGATGCACAGAAAATAGAAGTTATGTCCTTACCATAACGTTCCATGTGGAGTGTTCATCTCGCCTTTGTTCTTACACATGGGTTCGGAGCCGATCCTCGGCTCCGTGTCGGCTGCTTGCAAGCTCTGCATCGAGAAGAAGCTCGAGACAACCTAATACCCACAATCCCCCTCTGCCTTTACCTCAGATCTAGTTTGCAAGCAAACCAGTAGTCAGAGAGAGAACACTCATGCCAATATCACATATGCACAGAAACTAAGAGTCTATATATACACATATATACACATATATATACATGTCAACTATATACACAACAACTGCAATGCAGAAGCAGAATGCCCCAGACCAGGTACCAAACCGAACGTTCTTCCTAAGAGGAGGGTGGGAATGTAAGAACAAAGGCGAGATGAACACTCCACATGGAACGTTATGGTAAGGACATAACTTCTATATGTGATAGTGTTCAATCTCGCCGTTGTTCTACACATGGGTAGCCCCTAGCTCCTTGTTCCGGAGGAACTCACGGAAGGACGTTCTTGAGCACAGTGGAACCAAAGGTTGCCCTGTCTCTAGAAACCTTGTCTACCTTATAATGAGAAATGAATGTATGTGGTTTAGACCAAGTAGCAGCACTGAAATAGCGTCTAATGGTGGCGAGCTGAATGAGCCAGGGATGTAGACACTGACCTTGTGGAATGTCCTTTGGGTTTGTGCAAAAGAGTTTGATCTGAAGAATCATAGACATAGATGATACAATCAGTTAACCACTTAGAAAGAGTTCTTTTGGTAACCGCTACTCCTTTTCTGTTATCAGCAAAGGCTACAAAAAGTTGATCAGATTTCCTGTGATCTTTTGTTCTATCCAAGTAAAACCTTAGCTGTCTGTGGACATCTAATTTGTGCAACATATACTCCATTTTATTGGAGTGATTCTTGAAGAAAGTGGGTAATTCAATGGGCTGATTAATACTGTTAATAGAACAAACTTTAGGAAGGAAGGATGAATTAGTGCGAAGAGAAACTCTGTCAGAGTGAAAGATCAAATAAGGGTGTTTAATGGAGAGAAGTTCAGATACTCGCCTAGCGGATGTAATGGCTACCAAAAAGAGAGTCTTCCATGACAAAAATTTCAAAGGGCAAGAGGAGGCTGGTTCAAAGGGAGGCAGCATCAACTTAGATAATAATAAGTTTAGACTCCAAGGTGACGTAGGAGATCTAATTGGTGGTCTAATATGAAAACCCCTTTTAAAAGGCTTTACAAAGTCTGTGGGCCATCACAGGAGCCCCACATTCTTCCACATGGAAATTAGAAATGGCAGCCAATTGAACTCTTAATGTGGCAGGAGAAGCACCCTGATGGAACAATTCTGTTAAAAACTCTAATATTTTATTCAAGGGAGCTATAACAGGGTCCACTTGCTGTGTATTCGCCAGAATACAAAGCTTCCATTTACTAGTATATGTTTTAGTAGTGGAAGCTTTATGAGAAGCCACTAATATATTCTGAACTGCAGAAAGAAGATTAGACCTGGCTAAGTTGAATTGGAGCAGCCAAGCTGCTAGATGGAGGGACAAGAGCGAGGGGTGGGGAGCCCCTGACGAGTGAGTCAATAGATCTGGGTCTGGGTCCAGGATCCAGGGTCCCCGAATGCAGTGTGTCATGAGGAAGGGGAACCAAATTTGACGAGACCAGAATGGGGCAATGAGGATTATTGTCCTGTGTAGGTTGTTGGCTTTCTGGAGAAACTTTGAGATCAGGGGGAAGGGAGGAAATGCGTACAGGAGACCGGGGCCAATCGTGAATCAGTGCATCCCTGGGGACTTCCCTGGAGGGTAATAGGGCAAAGTAGCTCCTGCATTTGGCGTTCATTGGAGACACAAACAGATCGCAGGAAGGCTGGCCCCGTGCGAAAAATCTTTTCGCAACTGACTGTTTTAGGGACCACTTGCGGTAACAGTATTGCTCTGCTCAGCCTGTCGGCTATGACGTTGGATGACCCCGGGATGTGCGTTGCTATCAGAAAGCGACCCGTGGACTCCGCCCATTGCCAGATTCTCATGGCCTCTCTGCATAGCTGATAGGATTTGGTTCCCCCTTGCTTGTTTATGTACCAGACTACCGACATGTTGTCCGTCTGAACTGCAATAGTTCCCAGAGGAAGAAGGGGAGCAAAGTGTTGCAACACTAGAAACACTGCCCTCAACTCTAGAACATTGATGTGCAGATTGTACTCTAATTTGGTCCATTCGCCTTGGACTGTCTGTCCCTGAAAGATGCCCCCCCACCCTATCAGGGAAGCGTCCGTGGTCACCGTAGCTGTAGGCGTGGGTAGCACAAATGGTCTCCCCTTGGAAAGGTTGCAAGTTTGAAGCCACCAGTTCAGGTGTGTTTTGCATGTGTTCATTATAAGAATCTCGTGTGTTAGAGGTAGTTGCTGGAACGACCATTGTGCAAACAGTAGCCATTGTAGGACTCTCGTGCAGTCTTCCCAAGGGTATTGCAATAAGAGAAGCTGACATGAGTCCCAAAACCTTCAGTACTAGTTTTGCTGGGGATTTCCTGGACAAAAGAAGAAGACGTATGTGAGTCTGAAGTGACAGTATCCTTTCTGGAGGAAGTCTCAGAATTAACTGATGTGTATCTAATTCCGCTCCTATGAATAAGATATGCTGTGATGGCTGTAGTAAGGATTTTCCGAAGTTTACGGAAATTCCTAGGTGAATACACAGTTGAAGAGTGTAGTCTCTGGCCTGTACTAGTTGGCTGGGTGGTGGCAGAAAGGAGCCAGTCGTCCAGATACGGAAACACCTGGAATCCTAGGCTCAAGTGAGACGCTACCACTGTCATGCATTTGGTGAAGACCCTGGGGGCTGAGATCAGGCCAAAGGGCAGGGCTCGAAACTGAAAGTGACTGGCACCCAGCCGGAAGCGCAAATGATCTCTGGATGTCCTGGCCATTTTGATGTGGTGATGCATCCTTCAGATCTATTGAGCACATCCAGTCGTCCTTCTGTAAGAATGGAAGGATCGATTGAAGCGTGACCATTCGGAACTTTTCTTTCTTGACGAAGGTATTGAGGTCGCTTAGGTCCAGAATGGGCCTCCAGTCC
This sequence comes from Protopterus annectens, assembly GCF_019279795.1. NCBI lineage: Eukaryota > Metazoa > Chordata > Ceratodontiformes > Protopteridae > Protopterus > Protopterus annectens. Next base: position 98,141,521 of record NC_056726.1, on the reverse strand, counting down.
CCTGTTTTCTTTGGAACTAAAAAGAACCTTGAGTAAGTTCCGAATCCTCTTTGGTCCACTGGGACTGGTTGGATGACTCTTTTTTCTAGCAGCTTTGAAATTTCTAAAGCCGCTGGCTCTCGCAGATGGGGCGGTACATCTGGGAGTCTTTTCTTTGGAATGGGATAAGATAGAAATGGTATATTGTAACCTCTGGTAACCACGCTTTTTACCCACTTGTCCGTAGTTATGTTTTGCCAGGCCTGAGGGTATAAAGCTAAGCGACCCCCGACTGCCTCCAGAGCAGGACAGTCGGGCCTCCTCTCAGGAGTGCTGGAAAGGTTTACCAGGGAGTGTATCCCTGTCACCTTGATTCTGCGGACCCCCTCTGCCGCCAGGGCGGCGTCTTCCACCTCTGCCCCCTCCTCTGCCTCTAGAAGGGGCATCACCCTGTGTGCCTGGGAAAGATCCTTGGGGTTTTCGAAACCACATTTTTCCACCACGTTGCCCTTTGGGTGCGGTCTGGTTGGGGTGGAAAAGCGGACTCCGACAGCAGACAGAGTCTTTCCCTCCTGTTCACACGGGTAAGGGTCTCCTTTACTTTCGGGCCAAAGAGAGTGGCACCGTCAAATGGGGCGTTAGTAAAGGAAGACTTGAAGGCTTCATAAATGAACATAAGCGCATCCAGGATTGTCTGCGAAGAGCAATCGCTGAAGCCGCTGCCCTACTCGAACCCTCGGCTGCGTAAGAGATCAGCCTCATGGACGAGTTCACAATGGATGTAAGGGTATTAAGTTGCTGTCACTTTCTCTGAGACAGCAGCATCTGTAGTACCCTGGAGGGTATCTCCCAACTCTTTGACTAGATCCCTCTGTAGTCGTGTAAAGTGGGTCAAATAGTTCAGGGATCGCATGGAAAAAGCCGCTGAACTAAAAATGTGCTTCCCATATCTGTCCATAGTCCTAGAATCTTTATTAGGGGGATGGACAGATGAGGAAGATTCCGACATCTCCTTTTTCGTGGCCGCTGCCACCACCATAGCGTCCACTGGAACTCCTTTTGTCAAGTAAGTTTTGTCCTGGGGTGCAGTGATATACTTATTGGGTTTCCTAGGGACTGGTTCCACTGTGTCAGGAGCCTCCCACGCCCTTCGAGCAATAAGTTCCATTAATTCATCGAAGGGCGGAGTGACCCAGGAGGAGGAAGGGCGAGCACCGAATGCCTTCAGCAATACTGACTCATCCTCAGAAGGGGGAAGGGACTGCCAGTCACCTCTCTGTTTCAAGATCTCCAAGATGTCAGCAAAAGAGACATCTTCTGAAGGTGACTTAGGGACCCTTCTGACTCATCCAAGTCAGTATCGGATGTCAAAGATTCTTGTGGAGAATCTAAGTGTCTCCTCTTACACAGTCTTTTCCTAGGGACTTCTTCGTGGAGCATCCGAAGAAGCCTCCGAGGAAGAGGGGCACCCTCCAGGGGTGGCTGAGACACCGGTGCTCGACGCTTGGATGTAGCCGTGGGTGCAGAGGAGGATAGGCCCTTTATGGGGAGGAGAGGTTGCTTCTACTGGCGTGGTTGTCTGAGTAGACAACACCTTCCTCATGAGATCGAAGGCCCCGGGTCCCGAAGTCGAAGAATCTCCCGGTTCGAAGAAATGGGAAGAATCCCGAAACAGGCACCGAAGGCATCGACCCGAGGACGGGCGAATCGATCCACGCCAAGGCCCGAGGGAAGAGTCGGAACGGCAACGTCGGTTCGACTCTCGCCCGAACCAAGGACAGATCGTCGGCTCGAGACTCGGTACGGATCCGCGGAGTCGAGGTGAGGAACAGACCGAGAAAGGGCGGTTCTGGACCCGAGGGCTCCACAATCAGCAGATCAACCTCTTCCGGCTCCAAAGACTGGACAGGTCTCGGAGGAGGAATGGATGGAGACAATGGGAGGCCTTCAAGTTTCGACACCAACTGGGTGGAAACCGAAATAAGTTTGGACAGGGCCAAATGGTCCAATAACTTCTGCACCACACGATCCACATCGACATCGGAGAGCTTAGAAGAAGAACGTGAAGGAACCGAAGACGGAGCCGACCTCAATAGAGTCGAGGAGGGAGCTCCATCACGGTTCCAAGACTCGAGGCTCAGGAACTGACACCAGTTGAACACTCGGCCCGAAGTCTGTGGAACCGGTGATCTAACTTTACTCGAAGAGCTCGGAGCCGATGACTTGGGCTCCGGCGTCTTGATTCCTTGAGGATTTGGATGCCTGGTCTGAAGCATCCAGAGCCTCCTGAAAGGAAGGTTTTAATAACCCCCTGTCCATGAGTTTCCTGCGCCTATCCGCCATGACCCTCCCACTAAAGAGTGACAAATTGAACAGTCCTCTTGTAAGTGGAGGGCCAAGGCAGTAGACACAGGAACTATGGTTGTCAGTAACTGACATTTTTTGGCCACACTGACAACGTTTAAAGCCTGATTTCACTTTCTCAGACATCTTACAGGTAAGAGAAAAAGTCAAGTCCAGTAAAGAGACAAATCCAGTAGAAAAAAGTCAAATCCGATATATATGTCAGTCCAGTTGTCAAATTTAAGTAAGGGGTGGAAGGCCCCGAAAAACACTAACCAGTCTAATTAAACTTAACGGTACCGAGAATTTCTACCTACCACACACACATACACTATGTCTACCAAAAAGTACTTTTAGAACAATTTTTTTGTCAAATAAAACAAAAGTAAAGTTTTATCTTATCTGAAGTTGCTCGAGCTAGTTCCCAGCGATGCGAACGCAGCAGCGGCAAACTAGATCTGAGGTAAAGGCAGAGGGGGATTGTGGGTATTAGGTTGTCTCGAGCTTCTTCTCGATGCAGAGCTTGCAAGCGGCCGACACGGAGCCGAGGATCGGCTCCGAACCCATGTGTAAGAACAAACGGCGAGATTGAACACTATCACATCTAAGATTACACAAGTGTACAACATGTACAGCTTATTTACCTGACGTTCTGCATCCCATGTCAGTTGTTATGAGGCAGCCAGGTACACCTACCCATACATACATATGCAGAGGTAATACCTGCTATACATTTCTGTTCTATGTCAGTATGGCACACTGTAATTACACTCTTGCTGCTCAGTCATTCATGTCAACCTGTTAGGGCAGGACATCTGGAGGACACTGCACATACATGATGGGCTATGGGCCAAAATTAGTGACACTTTCTTCATATTGCTGTAACACACATACGTCATTTGATAGTACAGTAGCCTTTGCATTCACAGACATACCCTGGAGGATGTCTGACGCTCATATGGCAGGCAGAGAGGAGAAAGGCTAGGAGTGTAGTAGTGAGGGTAAGAACTGTTAATGTTGTGGGTATGGCTGGCATGGGGACAGAGCTAGCTGACATGATGGACAGAGGAAAGGTGGATATATTGTCTGTGCCAGAGACCAGGTGGAAGGGGTGTACAACTGTGTGTATTGGAGTCGGGTACAAATAGTTCTATCATGGTGTGTATGGGAGGGGAAATGGTGTAGGGGTTAACCAAAAGGAATATTATACCAAGAGTGTTTGTGGAGATGATAAGAGTGTTTATGGAGGTGATAAGAGTACCAGATAGAGTGATGTTTAGTAGGCTGGGAATTGATGGTGTAATGATGACAGTTGTTAGTGCATATGCTCCGCTAAGTGCATGCGTGATGCATGAGACAGACGTACTTTGGAGTGGTTGGATGAAGTGGTGATGAGTGTACCCAAGGGTGAGAGAGTGGTGACTGGAGTAGATTTCAATGGGCATGCTGGTGAAGCGGATAGAGGGGATGCAGAAGTGATGGGTAGGTATGGTGTTAAGCAAAGAACTGCAGAAGGTGAGATGGTGGTGGAGTTTACAAAAGAGGTCGGACATGGCTGTGGTGAATACGTAGTTTTACAGGACTGAGGGGCATAGGGTGACATACAAGAGTGGAGGAAGATGCACACAGGTGGATTATCTCCTATGCAGGTGGGCCTGTTTAAAGGGGACTGAAAACTGTAAAATGGTGATGGGGAAAGTGTAGTTAGGCAGTATGGAATGTTGGTCTGTTGGTTGATGTTGGTGATCAAGAAAAGTGGGAGGAGTGTGAGGGCAGCACCACGGATCAAATGGTGGATACTGAGAAAGGGTGATTGTGAGGTTGAGTTCAGGGAAGAGTTAAGACAGGCAGTGGGTGGCAGTGAAGAGTTAGCAAATATCTGGGTAACTACATCCGAGTTAGTAGGGCAGATGAGTAGAATGGGGCTTGGTGTGACATCCGCACAGAGGAAGGAGGACAAGGAAACCTGGTGGTGGAATGAGGAAGTACAGGGGAGTATACAGAGAAAGAGGTTGGCGAAGGAGAAGTGTGATTGTCAGACAGATGAAGAAAGTAGACAGGAGTATAAGGAGATGGGGCGCATGGCAAAGAGAGTGGTGACAAAGGCTGAGGATGGGGCATCTGAAGGGTTGTATGTAAGGTTGAACACTAAGGATAGAGAATAGGACCTGTACCAATTGGCTAGACAGAGGCACGCAGCTAGGAAGGATATGCAGCAAATAAGGCTGATAAAGGATAATGGAAATGTACTCATAAGCAAGGAAAGTGTGTAGAGCAGATGGAAACAGTACTTTAATGGGCTGTTGAATGAAGAGAAAGAGAGAGAGAGAGAGAGAGAGAGAAGATTGGATGTTGTGGGTATGGTGAATCAGGAAGTGCAACAGATTATCATGGAGGAAATAAGGATAGCTATGAAGAGGTTTAAGAATGCAAAGGCTATTGGTCCAGATGACATACCTGCAGAAGCATGGTGGTGTTTAGGAGAAATGCTAGTGGTCTTTTTTAACCTGATTGTTTACTGTAATCTTGGAAAGTGAGAGGATGCATGAGGAGTGGATAAAATGTGTTTGGGTACTGATTATGAGAATAAGGGTGGTGTGCAGAGCTGCAGTAACTACAGATGGATAACATTGATCAGTCACAGCATGAGGTAATGGTGAAGGGTGGTGGAAGCTAGGTTAAGAAGGGAGGTGGAGGCAAGGATTACTGATCAGTAGTATGGTTTCATGCCAGGAAAGAGCAGTACAGATGCAATGTTTGCTCTGAGAGTGTTGATGGAGATGTACATGGAAGGTCGGAAGTAGCTGCATTGTGTCTTGGTGGACTTAGAAACAGCATATGACAGAATGCCTAGAGAGGAGTTGTGGTACTGTATGAGGAGGTCAGGAGTGGTGGAGGAATCCATAAGAATGCTACAGGATATGTACAAGGCTAGTGTGACAGCTGTGAGTTCTGAGTTGGGAGTGACGGGTGCGTTTAAGGTGGAAGTGGGAGTATATCAGGGATCAGCTGAGCCCTTTCTTATTTGCAGTGATGATGGACAGGTTGACAGACATGATGAGAGAGGAGTCCCCGTAGACTGCACTGTTTGCAGATGACATTGTGGTCTGTAGAGAGAGTAGGGAACAGGTTGAGGAGACCCTGGAGAGATATAGGTATGGTCTAGAGAGGGGAGGAATGATGGCCAGCAGGACTAAGACAGAATATATGTGTGTGAATGGGAGGAAGGATAGAGGAATGGTGAGGATGCAGGGGGTACAGTTTACAAAGGTAGATAGGTATAAATACTTGGGAACAACAGTTCAGAGTAATGGTGAGTGTGAGGCAGAGGTGAAGAAAAGAGTACAGGAAGGATGTGGGTGGTGGAGAAGAGTGCCAGGAGTGATTTGTGACAGATGAGTACCATTAAGAGTGATAGGGAAGGTCTACAAGAGGGTAGTGAGACCAGCTGTGTTATATGGGTTGGAGACATTGGCAGTGAAAAAAGACACGAGTCAGAGCTGGATGTAGCAGAGTTAATGATGTTAAGATTTGCACTGGGTGTGATGAGGGTGGACGGGATTAGGAATAAGTATGTTATGGGGTTAGCCCCGGCTGGACAGCTTGGGGACAAAGCCAGAGTGTGGCAGGATTATGTTGGTTTGGACATGTGATGAGGAGGTATGCTGAGTATATTTGGGAAAGGATGTGGCTGCCAGATAAGAGGAAAAGAGGAAGGCCTGAGATAAGGTGTATGTATGTGATGATAGCGGACATGCAGGTGGTTGATGTGACACAGCAAGATGCAGAAGACTGGAACACATGGAGACAGATGATCTGCTGTGGTGACCCCTAAGGGGAACAGCCAAAAGAAAGAAAAGGTGATGTTGTAATGTCAGTGTTCACAGGTTTCCAATTATTTGCCAGACATAACACAGCTCTTGATGAAATAACTACAAATATGAAGCACACATATGGTCAGTGTGCATAACACTGGACAGCTGAATGGTATGAGCTCAGGAGATCACATGCAGTTCAACACACACAGCTGCAACAGTATTTCAGTATGCAAATACCCTGTATAGGTCCATCCCATTTTTCAGACAAACGTATATCATATTTGTATTCACAATTAACATATGGATATCTGCAAAATCCCAGTAGCTGGCCTAGCAGTGTCATAGTCAGTATTGTTCAACACACACTCCAGTAGTGGTCATATGTGAGCCATCCTTTCCTGGGGTGACTCAGGGCCCTGAGCTGTGTTCTATGTCACTGCAGACAGACACAGATGCTATGGCCATAGGTTCTGATCAGCAATATATCAGTGCAGCAAGTGTTGCTGAGACATAATATTTGTTGGAGTTCCTATTTTCCATGTTTACATACCCCCTACTACATTCCATTACATGCTTAATTATTTTCCATACCTGTTTTTTTTTTTTTTGGTTTGGATGGTATAATCCTTCACTTTCAGTGTGTGTGTGTGTGTGTGTGTGTGTGTGTGTGTGTGTGTGTGTGTGTGTGTGTGTGTGTGTGTGTTTGTTTGTCTGTCTCTCTGAGACAGATGTAGGATATACATCTGTTTTGCATAGGCAGCAGCCAGCCTTTTGTAGGTAATGCTCATGAGCAGCTGATGGTCTGTGCATCAATTGGAGTCCCCCATTTGCTAATTGCATGTAGAACAGCTGTGGTATAATTCCTATACCCAACAGCACGGAAACACACTCCTATAACTGAGTACATGTGGGCATTGCCCCTTTTCCTTGCCTGTGAGGAGGACTTCATGGAGGTGTGTGACAAATAGCATCACAGAGGGTAGTTAGAATTACCTCTTACAACAAACACTGTGGAGACAGCCCAACAAACTGGGGGAGAATGTTCCAGACATAGGGACAGAATGTTAAGTATTGCTGTTATACAGTTAAAGTAATGCTAGTTTGACAGGGTTTGTGTGGATATGGCTGCTCTGCATGACTTTAAGTCTAACAGTGTTATGTAGCTGACATAACTCTCAACTGTAGGGCTATCCGGAGACTGGCCAGACTTTGGACTCTTATATTTGGTGTGTCACTCACACATTTTGGGCCCTTGGAAATTCAGCAGCATATTCTGAGGATTGCAGTCAGTAAATGGTAACATCCATGTGTGTTTCTGACTTCATATCCCTCAGGACTGACATGTTACAACAGACCCTGTTGCACCAGCAACTTTCCCATTTATAACAAAAATATGTCAATAATGCCCTTGTGTTTGGGCCTCTGGCCCCCAAGTATGTCAGGCTTTGTCCAGATGTCATGCAGTAAGAGGTGGCTATGTATGGCATATCATCATATAGTGACTTCATTTCTGATGACATCCCAGTGATGTATCAGACTGCCAGACATGTTATGTGCAGGAGGGCTTATATATGAGGGGAAGGCCTGGACATTCTGTGGGACTCAGTACAGCTGAGAGGTCTGTGTATTTCTGGCAACTGTTGACAGATTGTCAGGATTGTTTAGCAGTGTATTGTGAATGTGTTATCTGGCCTGTGTAAGGAGGGGGGTAGATGTAAGTGTTATGGGTCATTTTCTATCTGACTTTGCATGCTGCTCCACTTTCTGGTGCTCTATCAGCTGTATATGTTTGTAGGGGCAGACTGAGACATGTCTCATACCACGGTCAGACATCAAACTACACTATGAATTAGGCCAGTATATGTAGGGATAGTGTGTGAGTGGCAAACTTCTTGAGATGTTTTTGTTCACACAGTCCTTATACTGTACTGTTCCTTTGGCTTACTGGTATGTCACTGTGACTGTGGTTGAATTGGTTGTGGTTATGCACTTTCACACTGGTGTCTGTTTTTCAGTGCTGTGACATTGTTGTAGTGCTTGATATATTTGCCATACATGTGTAGTTCCCCCTAGCAGATTTGGGTTAGTGTTGTGTCAGTCTGACTGTAGTTTGAACAGTGCTTAGTGTCATGCTTAGCAGCTGAGTGTAGTTTCCCTAATGTGATGTTATGTCCATATATTTGTAGAACATAGTGTTGCCTGGCCCCCATAAGTGTTGTGTATTTCTGATACATCAGTGGGCTGATGTGAGGATTTCAGTCACTAACTAGTGGGAGGTAATTTAGTGTTGGACGTGTGCTATTTCTGTCAATATATGTTAGGACACACATGAGGGTGTTACTGCAGCAACTGTGTCGGCTTATATACTCCAGTATTTCAGATATGTCCCTGTTACCATGGCTTTTTCCCCTCACTTTTTCAGGCCTGGCCCAGGTTCGTTGCACTAAGGGGTTCTGAGCATACCTGGGGACTGTCTGGATTGTTTCAGCATGTCCAGGTTTATTGCTCATATTTCTGGTCTGTTCCACAGATGCATTATTTTCATATCCCTGGTAAATCGCTGTGAGGATCTGAAGATTTCTGACAGTAAATGATGAAATACATTTCCGTTTCAGAACTCACATCCTTCAGATCATGTATGCTGAAACAAACCCTGTCACACTGGCAACAGTCTACAGTTATAAGAGCTATACTTGAAATATGTCCCTAGTTTTGTCCCACTGCCCCCCCCCCCATTTGGACAGCCTTGGGCCAGATTTCATGCAATAAGGGGTTGGTAGGTATGGTTCTGAGGTATGATTCCGCTACATGTTATGAGTATATATATATATATATATATATATATATATATATATATATATATATATATATATATATTATAGGTTTACTATCACATGTTTGACACTGCTGTGGCTGAAAGTGCAGATATCTGAAGAAAATGTTTGGAAATCACAACACCTACTACAGTAAATGCCGAACTGAACATTTCAGTGAAGTCGAATGTCGAACATTTCAACTTCACTGAAATACTAACAGCTGCTAAACATATTTTAACATGTTTTACAGGGGGGCAAGCCCCTCTGTGCCCCCCCCACACCCCCGTACTTATATATACAAACTCCGAGATCGCACTACACTGAGAAAAGGGCACATTTCCCAATCCCCACTATAGTGCAATCTGCACTACACTGTCAAACCTTGCTATAGCGGCTGTTCGCTATTGTAAGGTTCGACAATATAGTACTCACACTAATGGTTCTGATACCCGATTCATGTACATATGTTAATTGCACACAGTGCGATCGACTATGTGATTGTAAACCATATATATATATATATATATATATATATATATATATATATATATATATATATCATCTTTTTTTGGCTGTTCCCGTTAGGGGTCGCCACAGCAGATCACCTGTTTCCATTTCTTCCTGTCCTCTGCATCTTGCTCTGTCACACCAACCACCTGCATGTCCTCTCTCACCACATCCATAAACCTTATCTTAGGCCTTCCTCTTTTCCTGTTACCTGGTAGCTTCATCCTTAGCATCTTTTTCCCAGTATACTCAGCATCCCTCCTCAGCACATGTCCAAACCAACATAATCGTGCCTCTCTGGCTTTGTCTCCAAACCTTCCAACCTGGGCTGACCCTCTAATATACTTATTCCTAATCCTGTTCACCCTCGTCACACCCAGTGCAAATCTTAACATCTTTAATTCTGCCACATCCAGCTCAAACGCCTGCCTTTTTGTCAATGCCACTGTCTCCAACCCTTATAACATAGCTGGTCTCACTACCCTCTTGTAGACCTTCCCTTTCACTCTTACAGGTACGTATGTATAGTTTCTTTTTATATATATATATATATATATATATATATATGTGTGTGTGTGTGTGTGTGTGTATTTTATATGTATATCACTATTTATATATATTATTTATATTATGTATATATTTGTCCATATATTTGCATCTCCATACATATATAAATGTGTATATGTATAAATATGAGGCCTGACTGATTCTATGGAAATTTTCCCTACTGTTGAATGAGCATATGTTGGAAAAAGCATCAGCAATCCCTACGGCTCAAATGGTGTCATGATACATTGCTCTGACTATGGGGTACAGGGCCCTGGGTTCAAGATTTGGCAGGGCTGGTAATTCTGTTGCTCTTACTCATGCTTATATCTGTACTAATTCTTTAAAAGAAAAGAGAAAGGGGTGATAGGAAAGTGGTGGAAAAAGGGCACACACAGGGAAGAACAATATAGAAGATTGCTACGGATGTGTAGGACAGGTGTACAGAAGGTCCATAGCTGTCTATTTCTTATACAGCAACAGCTGTGCATTTGTACAGATTTTGGAGGTGAATTTGGACACTCAAACCCCAGAGAGAGGGATGAGGTCAACAAAAATGTGTTGTTAAGCCTGCTATGCATAGCTGAGCATTGCTAACCATTGCCCACAGTTCACTCTCATAATATACCACACTAATGACTTAATTTAGTAAGTGTATATGATTTCCCTCACATGACATGGCATTATGTGCTTTCATTACAGTAGCAAGGGGTGTAACTATACTGTATAGGACACATGTATACATGGGTGTTTTCACATGTTATATGCACTCAAACATCACTCACACATTTTACACCAGCTACACTACCTTGGGTGAGAAAAACACCTTGCCACATATTTTAATGTGAACACAGCACATTTACCACTGCTTTCCCATGTAAATTTGGATTGCCTGTTGTAATTACTCGAACCGTGTACACCTGCATGTGAAGCTGGGACTCTGACCACTACACTATCTTAGTTTGGGAATTTGAGCTGTATATTTTTATTTATCGCCTATTGGATATTAATATTATATTACTATATTAAATGGAGAGTACTGCAGTTTTCGGCCATGTCATTGAGGACTGCTGTCATGACATTATGGCATACATTTCAGTTTCAGACTTGTATCCTTCTGAACATTAATAATAATGCATAACCTGTTTTCTATCAACTGTCTGTCTGTCCTCTGTGCAGATGGGATGACACTGGCGCTCAGGCTGTGGATGAGTACACTGCAGAATGGGTCAGAGAGCCCATGTCTGTGTTCATGTTGGATGCAGCCAGGAATAGTATCAGGCCTATGGAGACCTCTATGTGCTGCCTTTGAGAGGGCATTACAGAACTTGCTTCCTGATCATGAGGGGAAGGGAGCAGGTGCTGTACATGCACATGTGTACCTATGAGGGACAGGGAGGTGATGTTTACACTTCACCTATCTGCAGTCGGTTGCCTATATCCATGGCATATGTGTATGTGGTGTTATTGATGACCACTACAGAACAGATATGTGTGTTGCCTCTGGAATTGCAGACACACATCTGGAAGGCCTAGTGATTGACCTTGGTGGATGTCTCCAGTTTGCACTCAAGGACAGCCTTACAGTACATCAACTGTGACCTTATTTGCTTGTGCAGAACATGGGGACATGGCTTCTAATGAGGCACCTGTTCCTTCTTGGACCGTCCTGCTATTATTTCCACCTGTGATGGTAGTTGTGTATTGCCGCTGTCCCCTACAGGTGTTCAGCCTAACTTGAGGGGGTTGAAGTTGTCCTGTTGGGTATTACAGAGGCCATAAAGCTATGTAGGTGCCCACATAGTATTGTGGTGTGGGCCTGGACATAGCTGCTAGTTCCAAAATATGGGATGCCCTTCAAGTGGGCCTTGCCTGTGCAGGGGACATTATGGAGGTGTGAGGGCTACAGCTTCACAGACAGTAGGTGGAAATACCTCACAGGACAGGACATGTGGAGACAGGCTACCAACATGGGGGACAAAGCTCCAGAATTAGGTACAGATTGTATGTCATTAGTGCTGTTATACACATGGAGGGTTGCTAGATTGACCGGGTTAGTCTGGACATGCATTTACTGGGTGACTTGACATCTGACAGTGATATGCATCTAACATACCTCTCAACTGCCATGTTGTCCCACAGACTGGCCAGATGTTTGTCTGTTATGCTTGGTTTGTTCCTCGAATGTCTGTTTTTGTGAGGTTGGTAGGATAATGTGAGGATTGCAGTCAGTAACTGTTTACATCCATTGGTGTTCAATACATCATATCCTTCAGGGATGTTATGTAACAACAACACATGTAACACCAGCTACTGTTTCAGTTTATAACATCATTATGTGTGATATGTCCCTCTTTCCAGCCCCCTGTCCCACACGTATGTCATGCATTGTCCAGATGTCCTGCACTACAAGGTGCAGAGGTATGGTATATCATTAATTACCAACTGTACTCCAGTTATCACGCCAATGACCTGGCAGACTCCTGTCCATGGTATGCAGTGGTGGACAGGATTATGGTTCCGCACTCTGGTAAATCTAAGGACATGTGTACATATGACAGTTATGTCTGTCTGGCCATTGTGAACAGAGTGCCAAGATTGTCTAGCAGTGTTGTGTGTAGATGTTTGTTGGGTTAGGTAAGGAGAGTAGAAGATGTGAGTGCCATACATCCTTTACCTATCTGACTCTGCATGCTGCTACAGCTGCTGGTGGTCTATCATGTCTGTATGCTTGTAAGGGCTGACTGTGAAATGTCCTGTACGACCTCAGGATTCCCAGTACACTGTGAATTGGGCCAGTATATGTTGGCGTAGTATGTGACTTGTAATCAGGATATGTTTGTTCAGACAGTCGTTCTACTATAGAGTTCATTTTGGGTACTGGTATGTTGCTATGACTCTGTTGCAAATGTTTTTGGGTGGACATTTTTGCACCACTCTCTGTTTTTCACTACAGTTCCATCCCTGTAGTGCATGCTATATTTGAATATACATGAGTAATTTCCCAGAGGTGATGTGGGTGAGTGTCATGTTGGTCTTACTGTGCTTCATAAGGTCCTGGGTGACATGTTTGCCAGCTGTCAGGGGATTTCCATTCTGTTACATCACTGCAGTCATACCTTTACACTGTCCAGAGGCCTAGACACTGTCCAGATACGTGGCTCATATGTTTGATCTGTTCCCCAGACAGTTTTTGCCCTTGGCTAATCAGTAGGATACTCTGGGGAATGCAGTAAGTAAATGCTAACATCCATTGATGTTATTAACTTCATATCCCCAAAAAAAGATATGTTACAACAAAGTCGGCAACACCAGCAACTGTCTACATTTATCACAGCAATATGTCCAATATAACCCTGTGTTTGGGCCTCTGTCCCCAAATTATGTCAGGCTTGTCCAGATGTCATGCACTAAGAGGTTGAGAGGTATGCAGTATCATTATTTATTGCATTAATTCCTGCTACCATCTCAGTGATGTTATATACCCCCAGGCATGTAACAAGGAAACGGCCATAGATATGAGTTTTGTGCCTAAACATTCACTGGGAAACTGTACATTTGAGAGGTCTGTATATGTCTGCCCATTGTTAAAAGACTGTCAGGACTGTGTAGCTGTGTACTATAGTGTGTACATATTATTTGGGTTGTGTAGGTTGGGGGTATATGTGAGCGTCATGGGCCCTTTCTATCTGACTGTGCATTCTGCTCCAGTTTCTGGTTCCCTATCACCTGTATATGTTTATACTTGCAGACCATGACATGTCCTGTAACACCTCATGATTCACACTACACTGTGACTTGGGGCAGTATATGTAGGGGTAATGGGATTTTCTTGCTAACAGTCATTAAACTGTAGTGTAGAGTTTGCTTACTGGTATATCGCTGTGACTATGGTGCAATTTCTGGGGGGTATGCACTTTCACACCAATGTCTGTTTTCCAGTAGTGTTACATCCCTGTAGTGCCTGTTATATTTGCTAATGCATGTGTACAACCCCAGAGCTGGACTTGGGTAGTGTTATGTCAGGCTGTTTGTAGTTTGGACATTGCTCGGTAGCTCAGTGTAGATTCCCTACTGTTGTGTTATATCCACATATTTGTAGGATGTCCAAGTGTCTGGCTGATATCTTTGGTCTGGTCCCCATAACTGTTGTGTATTTCTGACACATCAGTGAGATGATGTGGGGATTGAGGTCACTAACTAATGGGAAGCAACTGAGTCCTGGAATTGTGATATTTCAGTCGATATATGTTAAGACATACGGTGTTACTACATCAATTTTCTCAGGTTATCTACTAACATGTTTTGGATATGTCCCTATTTTCATGCCTTTGTCCCCCCACTTTGTCAGGCTTGGTCCAGATTCATTGCACTAAGGGCTTCTCAGCATACTTCTCCACTGCCAGGACTTTCACAGAATGTCTGGATGTTTGGCCCATACTTTTGGTCAGTTCCACAATTTATTTGTTTTTGTGTGGTAAATCATGGTGATGCTCCAAGAATTTATGTCAGAAATAATGACATAAAATTTCAGTTTCCATCCTCATATTCTTCAGCAACTGTCTGCTGAAATGCACCCTTTTTCTGTAGCAAATGTATTCATTTATAACAGCAATATTTTAAATATGTCCCTATATATGGCCCATCCCCCCCTTTTATAGCCTTTGTTCAAGTTTCTTGCACTAACAGGTTGAGAGGGATGGTTCTGAAGTATAACTACACTGCATGTTATATATATATATATATATATATATATATATATATATATATATATATATATAATATATTATTTTTCTTTCTTTATATTTTTATATATGTATATCTATATTATGCCTCTATTTTTTCATACATATGTTTCATCAGACATATATATATATATATATATATATATATATATATATATATATATATAAATATATGTGACATGACTGGTTCCACAAAGCTTTCTTCCTAATGTTGTATGACTCTATTGCATGATATGTTAGAAAAAACAACATTATCTTCTGCAGCTCAGACAGTGTAGTGGTAAATTTCTCTGACTATAGTGGTCAGGATCATGGGTTTGACACTTGGAACTGCTTTTTTTTTTTCATTAATGTTAAATGACCAGAATGTATGATATGTTTGTTAAAGCATTGGAGTTTTTCACAGCTCAGATGGTGAAGTGACATTTTGCTGTGATTGTAGAGGATAGCATCCCGGGTTCGAGATTTGGCAGGGCTGACTATTTTGTTGCTGGGCAGAACAAGGTCTGATGGATACAGAGTGATGATGGCACGTTTAAGCATATTATACTTATACATTTTTATTATAAAATAATATTTATATACACATTATAATTTTACGTTTATCTTCCATGAATCCCCCTATGTTCTTTCAATAAATTATATTCGTGTGTGACTATACTGTATGGGGCATTTGTGTTTATATGGGGGTTTCACATCTTTTCTACACTGATAACTCACTTTTGGAACTGCTACACTGTGTCTATATTATAATATTGACAGCTTAGGTTGTCGAATCCTAAAACATCGACACCTAAGCGTTGAAAGCTAACAATAGTGAGAATTCGGGTGGCCATCCATAAACAAAATAAACAAACATACCCAAACATATTGGGGGGGCTTCGCCTCCCACACTTCCCGATGAGGGGGGCTGTGCACCCCCAACTAAATATACCAACTCCAAGATTGCTCTACATTGGGGAAAGGGCAAATCCCCGATAACAGCCACAATAATTCTTTCCCGAGGAAAGAATTAGATGATGTGGCCATTCGCTATTGTAAGCTTTCAACACTTAGGAGTCGATGATTAAGCATTCGGCAACCTAAGCTATTGACAGTTCAGTAGGAACCCGCTACACTATCCTGGTTGACAAAAAAAGGTTGCTACATAATTTAAGTTTACTAAAATAATTTTAACACTACTTTCACACAGGGAAAATAAAATGTCTGTTTTGGGACTCAAATTGTGAACACCTGCATGTAAAGCCACGACTCTAACAACTACACTACCTGAGATTTTAATGTCACCTGTTTATTTGCATTTAGCTCCTATGGGATGTTTAAGCTATGCTAAGCAGACAGCTATAATGTGCACGCCCACTTAGCTACACTTAAACATTCCTTAGGCTACTGGATAAAATGTTGTATATTACTATGATATTATTAGGCTATATGGGTGTGTACTGTGATGTTTTGGACTGCAGTCATGAAATACTGGCATTGATTTGGCTTTCAGGCTTCTATTGTTCAGGGAGTCCTGCTAATACAAATCTTGTTATCTATCAACTTTCTAAGTGTGTGGGTCAATTTTTCAGGTGTGTCCCTAATGTAGTTTTATTCCCCCCATCATTTGTGCCTTTGTTAACATGAACTGCTGTGAGGGAATGTTGCCATATATTTGCTTTCAGACTTCTATCTTTACATGATTCATGCTACTGTATAACCTGTTTTCTATCAACTTTCTATGTTTGTGGGGCTATGCTTGTGCTTTTTCACTTTTGGGGGATTTATCTCCCATTATGTGTGCATTTGCACACATTTCCTGTTTTAGCAGGTTGCAAAAGTGCCGTATGGCACTTTAGCAATGCAGGGGGTGTGTGACAGAACCTGTAACACACCCCCTGTATTGCTTTCTTATTGCCGTTTTTATTTCAGTGTTTGTGGACACTGAAATACTGGCATAATATTAGAGCAAAGCTCTAATATTATGCCGGTTTGGCTTAGAAAGTGCCGTATGGCACTTTTTGAGTGCAGGGGGCATGTTTAGTGTCCATACACTACTCAGACATGCCCCCTGCACTCGTTCACGGTTTGTGTTCATTTAGATTAAACAGCAGCACACCTTCGTGCATATGCAAGGTGCGCTGCTGTTCTAAACAGACACAAACCTCTCCGTGCAAGAATAGTCTTATTCTTGCACAGAGCATCGTGAATCCCAGGGAACATATCTTTTATGTTGATGCATTTTGGTCTGCCTTTTCCATTCCAAAGACCCTGCAATTTTATACCCATTGACACTGCTCACTAAGCAAAGTCTGAGGCGGCTGTTGTGATTGGCTGTGCTGGAGCAAGAGGGAAATATGAGAGACCTGGATTTTGATAAATTTGATGTCTCCATCTCAATCTCCCTTTTTGCAAATTGTAAAACTGGAATTTGAAACGTCAGTGGGTGTGAATGCTGGTACCATAGAGATTTCAGATACCACTGTGTCTTTCTCATGTGGAGTCTTGCAAGAGGTATCATGAGAATCACAGATGCCATGGGACCCATAATTCTGAGGAATTCCTCTGCTGACACTGAAGTCTGAATGGAAAACCTCAGAAATAGATATAAATACAGATCTATTTTTTTACCGTGGAAGAAAACCTGTATGTACTGAGGAGTCCAGCTGGCAACGCAACTCATGAGAAGGAATCAGGAAAGACTTCTGAATTTTCTTTTGGAATCACAGCCTGTGTGGGAGATTCCTCACCCAAGATAGGGAGATTCCTGACACTTTGAAAAAGACTCTGAAAAGATAATCAAGTCACCTAAATAAGCAAATGTGGACACTCTGCATCTTGTAGTGGGATATCACAGGAAAAAGTTTGTGAACACTCCTGGAGCAGTGCACAGCCCAAAGGGTAAGACAAAAAACTCATAATATGATCCAGACACAGAAAACCTTAAGAAATGCCTGAGATATGGATGAAAAGGAATGTGATGATATTTATTAGTTATTTACTTACCATAACTTTGTATCTGTGTTGTCTTCTTCTCATTCTGCTTCACGGATGGGTTACGGATCCGATCCTCGGATCCAATTCAGCCACCTTCTACAGACTTCAGCTTCCAGGTTTGAGCCCCTCCCTTACCCACAATCTTCTGCCCCTAGCTCAACCTCCTCAGATCGTGTTTGATGCCCCTTATAGACAGATGACAAAAGAAAAAGGAACCAAGGACTCAACTTGGAATGAAGGTTTCAACAAAAGCTTTTCTAGATCCTCTAGAACCAAAGTGTTTTTGGAGGGGGATAGCTGAGCGGGAAAGTGAAGCAGAATATGAAGCGGACAACACAGATACCAAGCTACAGTAAGTACATAACTAATAAATCTGATGTTGTCCATCTCATTCTGCCTCACTGATAGGTCAGAGTCCCAAGTTACATGATTTCTTGGGTGGCCTCAATGAAGGATATGCCGGAGCACCGAGAAGCCAAAGGATGTCCTGCTCCTGGAAACCATGTCCAACTTATAATGGGTCACAAAGGTATGAGACTTGAACCAGATAGCTGTGGCACAAATATCATCAATAGGAATTATTGATGATAAAGCTGCTAAAGCATCTATGCATCTTGTTGAATGGGCTTGGGGAGGGGGGGGCTAGGCAACTTCAAACCATTTTTCTTATGAACAAAATATATGCATCTGTTTATCCATTTTGCTACTGTCACTTTTGAAACTGCTTGACCTTTACGATTAGATGAAAAACAGACAAACAACTGCTCTGATTTCCTGAATTGTTCTGTCCTATGAAGGTAGAAAAGTAACTGTCTTGAACATCTAAGGAATGTGACATATATTCTCCTTTGTTAGAACAGTTAGGAAAGAGCACTGGTAACTGAATTAGATTCCATATTTACCTTTGGAATGAATGAAGGATTAGTATGGAAGGAAACCCTATCCTTGTGAAAAATAATATAAGGAGGCTAGGACAAAAGTGACTGCAATTCAGAAATTCATTTTGCTGAGGTAATAGCGATGAGTACAGCAGACTTCCAGGCAAAATATTTTAAGTCACAATCATTAGCCAGTTCAAAGGGTCTTTGGGTTAGAGCTTGCAGGATGACAGTCAGATCCCATGGAGGAGTCAGGTACCTGATCAGAGGTCTAAGAAGAAAAATACCTTCACAAAGGCTTTACATAACCTGGCTGAAGCAATAGATCCCAAAGGTAATCCCAAATGGAAACTGGATATGGCTTCTAACTGGAGCTTAATGGTCACAAAACTAGAACCTTCTTTAAATAAAGACTTCAGACAAGAAAGGACTGAGGAAACAGGTGCTGAAAAGGGATAAATGTGATTAGCAGCCCAAATAGAAAATCTTTTCCAATTGCTTTTATATACTTTCTTAGTGGAAGCGTTTTGAGAAGCTAGAATTATAGTTTTGACTGGCGAGGAATACCTGGACCCTCTGAAAATCATAGAAACTGGAGAAACCATGTGGTTAACTTGAGTGAGCAGAGATCCGGGTGGAGTCCTAGCATGGGGTGAATGAGGAGGTCCGGTTTGGGTTCCAGTATCCATGGAGGATGCTTGAGATGAGACCAGAGGAAGGGAAACCAAATCTGATGAGGCCAAAAAGGGGCAATGAGGATCACTGTGCTCTTTAACTGTTTGGCTTTCTGAAGAAATTTTGGGGATCAGTGGGAGAGGAGGATAAGCATAAAGAAGACCGTGGGCCAATTGTGGACTAGAGCATCTCCCGGGGAACTACCCAAAGGAGGGATCAGAGTGATGCATAGAGATCACAACAGGGAAGACCCCAATGGTTAAATATCTTGTTTGCCGCTGACTAATTGAGGGACCACTCATGAGGCATCAGAATGGATCTGCTGAGCCTGTCTGCTAATATGTTGGATTTTCTTGGTACATGTGTTGCAAGTAGAAAGTGGTTTGAAGAGATTGCCCATTCTCAAACCCACATGGCCTCTCTGCACAATGGCAACCAAGAAAAAAATGATAAAAACAATCCACACAAGGTAATGGACGAAGAAAGACACCAATTGTCTACCAAGCCAAACTTTATTGTACAAGGCTACACGCTTTCTTCCGAAATAATAACAGGACTTCTTCAGAACAACTTAATGTAAAATCACTTCCCTTGTATACATGTATTTTGTTATGACTGATGTCTGTAACCTGTTTACTATAATACCTCATGATGAAGGGTTACTGTTGCTAGAAAGGCAATTGGTTAATTCTAAGCAATTTGAAGCTTCTAGGATTACTACCTTGTTGTCTTTAATGGAGAAGGTACTTACGAACAACTTTATTTTCTTTGAAGGAAAATTTTATAAGCAGAAAATGGGGGTTGCTATGGGGGCAGCTTGTGCCCCCAATTTCGAGAACCTTGTCATATGCCATTGGGAAACAAATTATGTGTGCAACAGTATTTGTTATGAATTTATTCATTATTATACAGGATACCTGGATGATATCTTCCTTATATGGGGGGTACATTGGACAAATTAGAGGAGTTTTTAAAGTAAATTAACCACGCTGTTGACTTTTTAAAATTTACTTACCAGTATAATAGTGAGAGTATCCACTATTTGGATGTGAAGATATCTTTTGAAAAAGAGAGTAAGACTTTAGTTTCAAAAATTTTTAGGAAACCCACCTTTTTGAACTCTTACTTGGAATACTTGAGTTGCCACCCTACTTTTCCAAAAAGGTCAGTAGTTAAAGGCTAATTAGTAAGGGCAGCTAGGATGGTGACAAGGGACTGTAATTTTTTTGAAGAAATTGGTTTATGATAAGTATGTTTAAATCAAGGGGTTACCCAGAGCTGCTACTGACTCAATTGAAAGATGAAGTTTTTTACAAGAAAGAAAGATGAGTGTATTCACCTATTTTAAGTAAAGAAAGAGTGAGTGGCAATACAAATGTCATGTTAAGTTCTAATTTTGACAGACAACCATCCTTTGTCCTTACCTACAACTTGACGTCTGATGCTATATATTTCAAATAGTGAGAAAAAAATGGTCCTTGTTAAGTGGTGATGAAGACCTTCTTAAACAAATAGGGGAAATAGCCAGATTTACTTTTAGAAGAGAGAAAAAGTTTAAAGACATAATGGAGAGGGGTCATTACAACTTTGGTCGACAGCATAATAAGAGATCAGGGAATTTCAAATGTGGTATATGCAATCAATGCACCCACATTTTGGAGACAAAAGGAACATTTATTTGGGGAAAATTTAGGATTAACATCTTAAACATTTTGATTTTTATTAAAAAAACATGGTTTATATTTCTAAATGCACAGTTTGCCTCGCTTTTTATGTTGGGAAGACATCCAGGTTTTTTAAAAATAGGATTTACGAACACGTTAGATATTTCTAAAGGGGTCAAAACTAATGCTTTAAGTAGACATACTGACAAACATCACAACCACAGTTTTAAATTTTTAGTGCTGCAGCAAATTAATTATGATTCTCAAGGTAGGGCTGTTTCAGAATATTTAGAAGCCTGTAAGCTTTGTTGGCAGTTATAGCTTAATGCAATTGTAGGTCCAGGTTTAAATGAGAATATTAGCATATTTAGCCTTTTGAAATTAAAACAGTACAGATGTATGATTTAATATGTATGTTTTATGAGTTAGGTTTTATTAGATTTTATGTGCCTTTAAGGGATAAGTTATTAGCAATTGTTTAATTGGTAGTTATTGTGTCAAATGAAGGTATATAAGGGAAGCGATTTTACATTAAGTTGTTCTGAAGAACTCCTGTTATTATTTCAGACGAAAGTGCTTAACCTTGTACAATAAAGTTTGGCTTGGTTGAGAGTTGGTGTCTTTCTTTGTCCATTACCTTGTGTGGACTCTCTGCACAATGGGTATGAACTGATTCCCCCCTACTTGTTGATATACCAGATGACTGACATGTCTGTGTGAATCACAATGGTCTCCAGAGGGACAGCCTTCTGAAAGGCTTGCAATGATAACAGGACAGCTCTCATCTCTAAGACACTGATATACAATCTGGTCTCTAGGTGAGTCCACATGCCTTGGACCATCTTCCTGTTGAAATGCCCGCCCCCCAAGGTGGGAAGCATCCATGGTCACTGTGGCGATGGGGTGGATGAAAGGTCTGCCCACTGTCAGGTCCGAGTGAATCCACAACTCTAGATGAGTACTGCAAATGTTGGTCAACCTGACAGGAACAGATAGGGACTGATGCAGAACTGACCATTGAACACACAGTGTTCATTGCAGAATGCACATATAGTATCTGGCTAGAGATACCAATGTTATAGCAGCCACCATAGACCCCAGGACTCATAGAATCAATCTGGCAGGAGGACATGGATGAGATAGTATGGCTTGGACCTAAGAGTCAAGGTGTTGATGTGATACTGAGGCAAGAAGCTATCTGCGTAATGGTGTTTATCTGGGCCCCAATGAATTCCAAAGTTTGTATTGGCAATGGTTGTGACTTGCCTGGATTTATGGTGATGCCTAGGAAGTGCAATACCTGATAAAGATAGTCTCTGGTCTGAGATAGTTGACACTGTGTGGGGGCAGAAAGGAGCCAATCATCTAGATATGGGAATACCTGAAACCCTTGCAGTTGGAGATGAGCTGCGACTACTGCCATGGATTTGGTAAACACCCAGGGGGGATGTGGTGAGACCAAAGGGCAGGGTTCTGAATTGGAAGTGACTGGCTCACAGACAGAAGTGCAGATGACTTCTGGAGCACCTGTCTATTTTTATGTGATAGTATACATCCTTTATGTCCACACAGCACATCCAATTGTCTTTCCTTAGTAACAGAAGGATAGACTGAACCATCACTCTCTGGAATTTCTCTTTCTTTACCTATAAACTGTGATTGCTTAGGTCCAGGATAGGCCTGACGTCCCCTGTTTTCTTTGGCACCACAAAGAAAGGGGAGTAAGTTCAGGATCCTCTCTGCTCAGATGGGACCTCTTGGATGACTCCCTTTTGCAGTAATTTTTTGACTTCTATAACTGCCAACTACCTCTGTCTGGGTGGAACATTGGGGAGTTTTGTTTTGAATTTTTGGAGGGGGTAGAGAAAAGGGAATGTAGTAGCCTCTGGATATTATTCTTTGCACCCAAGCATTTGTTGTTATTTGAGCCCAGGCACCTGAGTGCAGGGAAAATCATCCCCAACTGCCTGCAGAGTCAGACAGTTGGGCAGCACTTCAGGAGTGCTGATAGGGCTTGTTGGAAAAGAGTTCCCTGAAGCCCTGGTTTTGCAGGCCCCCTCTGCCTCTAGGGTGGCATCCCCCATTAAAGTCTCTTCTTCTGCCTCTGGAGGAGTACTCTCCACTTTGATAAAGAAAAGAACCTTGGGATTTATGGAACCAAGTCTTCTTAGCCCCTCTTTGATTCCTTCTGTAGGTTCGCTGAGGGGTGGAAAACTTGACCCCATGACAGACAAGGTCTCACCTTCTTGCTCCCTGTAGGTCAGGGTGTCCTTAACTGATGGTCCATACAAGGAAGAACCATCAAAGGGGGCATTGACAAAAGACACCTTAAAGGCCTCCGCATAAATCAAAGCCTCATCAACGTATCGCAATGCTGGTGCCGGCTGCCCTTGAGGATCATTCCACTGAATGGGAAACGAGCTCATGGAAGAATTTGCCAGGGAAGAAAGACCGGTTAGCTTCAGGGAAACCTTATCTAGTTCCTCCATAGGCATGCACTCTGACAAGGGCTCAGAGAGTTCCTTAACCAAGCCTCTCTGCAGGCGAATAAAGTGTGCCAAGTAATTAAGTGCTCTAAGTGAAAAAGTCACTGAAGCAAAAGCGCACTTCCTGAACCTGTCCAGCGCTCTGGACTCCCTGTTCGGCGGACAGACAGTCGGGCTCTACTGAGTGAGCTCTTTCTTTGTAGCTGCTGCCACCACCATACCATAGCATCAACTGGAATGCCCTTACTCCAAAAGATTCTGTCCTCGGGGCCGAGACAGGATTTTGTCTGGATGCTCTGGTACAGGCTCTATGGTGTTCGGCTCCTTCCAGGCCTGACTGATGAAAAGATCTATTAGAGCGTCCACTGGGGGGACTACCCAAAATGTAGACAGGGCCACCCAAAAGGCCTCCAAGAATACAGATTCCACAGAAAAGGGATTCTTGAATGACCAGCCACCGCTCTGCTTTAATATCTCTAAGATGTCTGCAAAGGAGACATTATCTGGTGGTGATCTGGGAGAACCCCTCTCCCTCAACGTAATCCATATCCTCGGTAGGGGACTCCATAGGGGAGTCCAAGTGCCTCCTCTTGCATGACATCTTCCGTGGGATCTCCTCCATGGGATATTCAGGGGAGGTGTCAGAAAAAGAAGGGGCCACCTCAGGTGGAATGGTCTGGAAGTCCTTAGATGCAAGCTGACCCTGGACAGAAATGGAAAGTCCAAAGACCCAGATCCGATGCAGGAATATAGGGAGAAGCAGACATAAAAGGGTCCAGTGCTCCGCTTGCAGAGAAGGCCTTTTCTAAAACCTGGAAAGCCCAAGGTCCCAGGGATGCCCCACAAACTCCCTAGGAGCCAAAGCTCCTAAAGAAATGTTGATGTCTAAAGCTCCAAGGGGAAGGGAAAGACCTGATAAAACTGGAGCTGAAGCTTGTCCCTCGGATACAGCTGAGACATCCCAGATCCGAGACTCACTCTGATCCGAGGATCGCAGAGCAGAGGCAGTCAAGGTCATGGTTGATGTCGAGGAAACAAAGGTCCTCTGATCTGACCTCGAATCTCTCGGAAGACTGCTGCCCTGGGGGCTCCAATACTACAACTCGGATCAGAAAAAGAAAAAAAGAAGTGGGAGGAATCCAGATCCACGAGGGAATGGAAATGGAAGTACCCCATCTGGATCTGAGCCTTGATAACAGAGTTAACCATCTTGTTAATGTGTCATACAAGCTTCTAGTAGATCTGGAAGAAGCCACTGAGGAAGGATGTGAGTGTCTAGGGGTCTGTAAGATTTCTGTTCAAACCTTAGGAGAAACAGATCTAATAGATCTTCCAGGTGAATGGATTGCAGACTGTGGATCAGGGGACCTGTGGATCCGAGGAGCTGTACGAGTTCCCGGTTCCAATTTGTTAGGATCTGGCAAAGTAGATGCAGCCAGAGATTTTGAAGAAGAAGGCTCACTTGGAGCTGCCAAATCTATTGGATCCAAGGAAGCAGACATGGTTCTCGGTGAAGACGTCTTCGAATCTGAATCTTTCAGAATCTTGGCTGGAGGTTCCAAAGATGCCCTAGACTCCTTGTGGTGGCATTTCTTTGCTTCTGAGCTGAGCAATTCCTTTGAGGGGGGGGGGGGGTTGAGCTCCTGTAGAAGATAATGGAGCAGTCAGGTGGCTCTTCAGAATAAGTTTGTTTTTCCTCTCTTTAATGCTGCTAGGATTAAACTGCTCAGAGATAGTACAAGGAGCATCCAGGAGAGCTGCTCCTAAACAATACACACATCTACCATGTGCATCCAAGTGTGGGATTTTCCTTCCACAGTTGGCGCACCTTTTAAAACCCCCTGGGTTTGTCCATAATTTAAAGTACTTAAAGATTATAGTTAGTTTTTTCTTTTTTTTGAAAGGGGAAATAAGGGCCAAGGCCTTAAGGGAAGGAAAAGTGGAAAAAAAGAAGCCCTGACAACCTCAAATACACTGAGTAGATATGGAGGAAGAATTACAAGTATATGTAATTAAGAAAAATAAGAATTAGTCTAAGTTTTGAAAGCTTACATTATAAAAGAAACCACTTTTCTGCTCAAGCACTGAAAATCACGTCTGTACGCAGTGGCGGCAAACAAGATCTGAGGAGATTGAGTTGGGGGCAGAGGGTAAGGGAGGAGCTTGAGCCTGGAAGCTGAAGTCTGTAGAAGGCGGACGAATCAGATCTGTAACCCATCAGTGAAGCAGAATGTGAATGACAACATTAGATTCATCTTTTAAATCTACGATCACTAAATAACTGAAATGAGGGAAAAGGGGAAATAAGTTGTAAAGTTAGACAATTTTAAACTTGGGTACTATCACACAATGATACAGGAAGGAAAGATCCAGAACTGGTCTACAAGAATCTTCTTCTTTGGCACTAGAAACATTTTTGAATAAAAACCTTGTCCTAACTGAGGAGGATGAACAGCTTCTATTACCCCCCCCCGAGACAGCATGTGTTGTAAGACAGGAAGAAAGAGCAGTGTTTGGTCTGGTGGATGAGGAGAAATCCAAGGAAAGGAGAGAGATCCTCCAATTGCCACCAGTAACTTTAATGGATCACATATGGAACTCATTTGTGTCACACAATCTGTTGCCAAAAACAGAAATGGAAGTCCAGACTTTTGGGGAGAATAATGGGGCTGCCAGGATGGGAAGGGGGATAGACTCCCAAAATGTTGGACAGTTTTTAAATATTAACCTTATAAAGTTAGAAAGTTGTTAGAATAACAGGCTTTGTTACATTTTTTGAAAGATATGAAGTCTGAAACTCAAATGCATGCTAATTAGTTCCTTCAATTTTCAATAACTGACCAGAAAATCACAATATTATGAGGAACAGACCATAAATATGAGACAAAAATCTGGAAATTCTGCAAAAATCTGGACAGTTGAGAAGTATTCTCCCAAAAGAGCGTGAAGGCTTAGGGAAAACAAAAATGTAAATTAATATTATGGTGCTGAAATGTAAAGGATGCTATATAAGGTACACTTCTTTATGCATTATTAGTATAACAAGGGTAAACAACATAAAAAGAAAAATGCTTTTTTGTCTTTGGGTGATTATGGCAAAGTACGTTTTGAAATAAATGAACAGAATAAATAAAAAAGAATATAAAAAAACTCCTCCCCTTGCCTCCTTACTACACATCATCTGCCCTTTTCCCCAGACTGAGGTTGCACCCAGTAACAACTGCATCTTGTAATGCCAATTGACAAACCCACAGAAGAATATACTAAGGATGGGGGAAGGTGCATGGTATGTTGAAGAGACCACACATGGATCATGAAGGTCTAATGTCATGCTAAGTGCATAAATGAAAATGATGTACTTAACATAATGATAGATCCGTGTTGTCTGATTTTCATCCAGTTCAACGTATGGGCTGTAGGATCAGATCAGATCCAGGGCTCTGACTCATCTCCTACCCGTAATTCTCTGCACTCTGCCTTGGTACCACAGATAGAGTCTGCCCCAGCCAGACAGAGATCTGGAGGTATAGTAACTTTTTAAAAAGTTGATCGCTAACTTATCAGTAAGCTTTCAGGAGGGGATCACAGTCTGACAGGACTGTTTACAGACAGAGTCCACATGAGATGCATTTGGTCACAAGAAGCTAACAGTTGAGAATTTGGAAGGGGGCAGGAGAGAGGAAGGTTGAACTGGAAGAAAATCAAGACAACATGAATTTAACATTATGGTACGTATATAACTTTCATATCCAACGTTGTCTATTTTCCCCCAGTTCTATGTATGGGGCATATTCCCAAGCTGTTTTTACCTGGGTGGTTATTATAGAAGGGCATTCAAAGGAAGAAAGTGATCTAGGTTGTACATCCAATTTGTAAGGAGACACAAAGGTGTGAACGGTTGATCTTGTGGAATGAGCTTTGGGCTTTGATTGTAGGGGTAAGCCTTTTTTAGTGTATACATAGGAAATAGAAATTGATAACCATCTTGAAAGAGTAACCTTAGAGACTGTTTTGCCCAGTTTGGGTCTAGAATATGCAATGAACAATTGGCTAGATTTCCTGAAGTGTTTCGTTCTATGTAGATAAAATCTGAGTTGACGATGAACATCCAACATATGTAGGGTATATTCACCTTTGTTGGAGAATCTGGGCAAAAAACACTGGTAGATTGATGGACTAGTTTAAACTTGCTTTGGATGCCACCTTAGGAAGGAAATATGCATTAGTCCTTAAAGAAACTGTGTCATTGTGGAAAACTAGGCAAGAGGGCTTTGCAAGAAAGAGCCTGTAATTCTGAAATTTGTCTGGCTGATGTAACAGCCACAAGAAAAATTGTCTTCCAAGAGAGGAACTTCAAATCTCCTGAAGCTGTTGGTGCAATGGGAGGCTGAGTTAATGCTTGAAGCAAACTAGTAATATCCCATGGAGGTACTGGTTCTTCAACTGGCAGTTGTAGAAGGAATGTGCCCCTCAAAAAGGCTTTAGAGACCTTTAGAAGTGTTATGGAGGTGTCATTTTGACCTACATGGAAATATGAAATTGCAGTCATTTGCACCCTGTTAGTGGAAAAACTGGAACCACTATTAGAAACTCCAGTATGGAAGGGATGGGAGCAGAAAAGGGATTTATTCCTTTTGACGTAGCTCAGGTAGAAAATATTTCCATTAGCTAGGATAAATCTTTTTTGAGGATTGCTTTTGGGAGGCTGAGATAATCTGAATAATCAATGCTGGAAGCCTGGCATCTCTGGCTAAGGTTGGAACTGGAGAAACCAAGTGGTTTGATTCATGGACTTCTGATCTGGAGGAGGCAATCTATCCAGGGAGTCAAAAGATTTGTATGCTGACCCAACATCCATGGAGGATGCACTAGTAGAGGTCACAGGAATGGGAACCATGTTTGCTCCGGCCAGAAGGGCACAATGAGGATCACTCTGGCCTTGCACATTCCTGCTTTCTGGATGAATTTGTTCATTAGAGGTAGTGGAGGAAATGCATAAAGGAGACCTGTGAGCCAATTGTGGACTATAGTGACCATCTGTGACTGTTCCTGAGGAGGGGACAGAGCTCAGTAACTGTTGAATTTGTTGTTCAGGTAGGATGTAAAAAGGTTATAGCAAGGCTGGCCCCAGAGATGGAAAACTGTTGTATTCAGGGAACACTCATGATGCATTAAGATAGTTCTGCACAATCTGTCTGCTAACACACTGGACATCTCTGAGATGTGCGCTGCTATTAGAAATCAGTGTAAAGACATCGCCCATTGCCGTACTCTCATGGCATTCAAACAAATGGGGTATGAACGGGTTTCTTCCTTTTTGCTGATGTACCAGACTGCTGCCATGTTGTCCATCTGTATGGAAATCACACCCTTGGGGAGAACATATTGAAATGCCTGCAATGCTAGGAAGACTGCTCTCATCTCCAAAATACTGATGCGAAGATTGGCCTCTAGCTGTGACCAAGAACCTCGGACCATTTCCCTTTATAATACCCCCCACCCCAGAAAGGTGGCATCCGTGGTTATGACAGATGACAGCGGGTCCATGTGGAAGGGTCAACGTGCACTCACTGAAACTTTTAGTTATGTACTCACCATAACTTTAGATGCTTGGGATCCATCTTGCCTACATTCTGTACTGATGGGCTCGGAGCCGATCCTCGGCTCCGACTCGGCACGCTATGCTATAGAGCGAAGCCTCTTACTGGCTGAGCTATTCTCTATCCCGGGATGCACCACCACTAATCCCCCAGATCTTGTTTGTCCGCATTCATGCACACACACATAACTTGTTTATATAACATTGCCAGATGTTTCAAGATGAAACAATAGAATTCGGACCGTCCGATCTCTTCTGATCTCCAAGGTAGGGGGAAGGAGGGTGGGTTATTAGGAATGTAGGCGAGATGGATCCCAAACATCTAAAGTTATGGTGAGTACATAACTAAAAGATGTTATGTGATCCTATCTCGCCTACATTCTGTACTGATGGGACAGCGTCCCTAGCACCTAAATCCTGGGTGGCTCACTGGAAAACACTCCTGAGCACTGTGGAACCAAATGAAGCTCGCCCCCAAGATGCCACATCCAATTTGTAGTGGGAAATGAAAGTGTGCGGGGAAGACCACGTAGCTGCAGCACAAATGTCACTAATGGCAAGCTTAGAATGGAATGCTATTGAAGTAGCCATAGCTCTTGTAGAATGAGCTTTGACAGAAGTCGTAAGCTCTTTATTAGAAGAGGAATAAGCTTGACTAATACAGTCCCTGATACATTTGGCAATAGTGACCTTTGTGACGGCTTTGCCCAATTTATTATCCGAAAAGGACACAAACAATTGATCTGTTTTCCTTGTTTGTTTGGTCCTGTCTAAATAAAAACGCAATTGCCTGTGGACATCCAATGTGTGGAATATGTATTCTGCTTTGTTTGAGTACTTTGGAAAGAAAACTGGAAGTTCTAATGACTGTTGCAGGCAAAAACTGGAACAAACCTGAGGGGCAAAGGATGGATTAGGCCTGGGGGATACTCTATCTTTGTGAAAAAACAGGTACGGTGGTTTTACAGATAGAGCTTGAAGCTCTGAAACCCTTCTGGCAGAAGTAATCGCGACCAGAAAGGCAGTTTTCCAAGATAGAAATTTTAAATCACATGTTGCTGCCAGTTCGAAGGGGGAGATGGTTAAGGCAAGTAATACCACATCGAGATCCCACGGAGGAGCAGGATGAGAAATCGGAGGTCGTAAAAGCGCAGCACCTTTCATGAAGGTTTTACACAATCTGTTGCTCATTAAAGGTGGGTTTATAGATTCATGAAAATTGGAAATAGCTGCCAATTAGACCTTGATAGTAGAGACTGAAGAACCTTGATTGAATAGGGAAGTTAGAAATTTCAGGACTTCCGATACAGGAATAGTGATGGGATCCAGACCCCGGAGTTGAGCCCAAATAGCGAATCTCTTCCATTTGCTAGTACACAATTTCTTAGTGGCAGACTTGTGGGCCGAAGATAAGATATGTATGACTTCTGGGTCTAAGGTATGATTCCTGACTATAGTCGGAAGAGGAGGAGCCAAGCTGTTAACTTCAAAGTGTGAAGGGACTGGTGGAGTTGTCCCGACTGATGAGTTAATAGGTCTGGGATCTGATCCAGGAACCATGGACTGTCCAGTGCATATTTCCGAAGATAGGGGAACCATACCTGAAGAGGCCAATAAGGGGCAACTAAGATCATTTTGCTCCCCAAGTGAGACGCCTTTTGGATCACTCTGGGAAGGAGGGGAACTGGGGGGAAGGCGTATAGCAAGCCAGTGGGCCAAGGATGGGCTAATACGTCCATAGGACTCTCCCCCGGAGCTGGAGTGAGGGAGAAGAACTTTCTGCACTTCGCGTTCAGCGGGGTTGCGAAGAGGTCGCAACAAGGAGTTCCCCATCTGCTGAAGATCTGAGTTGTCACTGCATTGTTCAGAGACCACTCGTGAGGAGAGAGGATAGTTCTGCTCAGTCTGTCGGCTATCACGTTGGATTTGCCAGGGATATGAGTTGCTATCAGAAAACGTCTGGTCGCCACTGCCCATTCCCAGACTCTCATGGCCTCTCTGCAAAGAGGGTAGGATCTGGTTCCTCCCTGCTTGTTCAGATACCAGACCACTGACATGTTGTCGGAGTGAACGGCAATTACGCCCTGAGGGAGGTAATCGTGGAGGGCTTGTAGAGATAGAAGCACCGCCCTCATTTCCAAAATGTTGATATGAAGAAGACTCTCCTCTGAATGCCATTTGCCTTGGACTGACCTGCCCAGGGAATGCCCCCCCCCCCAATCTGGGAGGCGTCCGTAGTCAAAGTGGCCATAGGAGGAGGTGGAACAAAAGGTCGACCCTGATCCAGATTGGAGGGCACCAGCCACCAGCGAAGGTCCCGTTTGCAGGTTTCCGTGATCCGTATGAGGTGACTGAGAGGGAGATCCTGAAAGGACCACTGTGTCGAAAGAAGGCACTGGGGAATTCTCATATGCAACCTTGCTAGGGGGACCAGAAGAACAGTGGCCGACAAAGATCCCAATAGCTGCAGGACCATCCTGGCTGGAGCTTTGGATCTGAGAAGCAAGGCTCGGACTTGAGCCTGTATAGTTTGTATCCTTTCTGTAGGAAGATAGACCCGCATTCGGTTTGAGTCTATCTCTACTCCGATGAATCTTATGTGCTGAGATGGCAGCAACACAGACTTTGGCCAATTGAAGGTGATCCTAAGGGAAGTGCCTAGTGATATTGTGGCTTGTAGGTTCTGCAATAGTAGACACCTGGAGGTGGCAGTTAGGAGCCAGTCGTCCAGATACGGAAACACCTGGAATCCTAGACTCCTCAGGTGAGCAGTCACGACCACCAAACATTTGGTGAACACCCTGGGGGCTGTGGTGAGACCAAAGGGCAGCGCGGGGAACTGAAAATGACTGTCTCCTAGGCTGAAGCGCAAATGTCTCCTGGACGCCTGATCTACCAGGATGTGGTAATAAGCGTCCTTGAGATCTATGGAGCACATCCAAACACCTTTCTCCAGCAGTGGGAGAATGGATTGTAAGGTGACCATTCGGAACTTGGACTTTTTGACTGAACGATTTAGAATGCTGAGATCCAAAATGGGCCTCAAGTCCCCGGTCTTTTTTGGCACCAAAAAGAATCCTGAGTAAGTCCCTAATCCGATCTGGTCTGCGGGGACCGGTTGGATGACTCCTTTTTGAAGCAGCTTTGAGACTTCTAAGGCTGCAATTTCCCGTTGACTGGGTGGCGGGTCCGGGATTTTCTTGGACGGAGGTGGGGAGTGAGAAAAGGGGATGGCGTAACCTCCGGCGATAATTCGAAGCGCCCATCGGTCCTGAGTGATACCTTCCCAGGCTTTTAGGTGCCTCGAGAAACGACCCCCGACTGGCTCCGGAGCTGCACAGTCGGGCAATCCTTCAGGGATTGTGGAAGGCTAAAGAGTCACGAAAGGACTCACGGTCTCCAGTGTTGTGGGGGCCTCTGCCGCCTCTGGGACGGCGTCTTCCAGAAAAATTTCCCCCTCCTCTGCCTCTAGAAGGGGGATCGTCCTGCTGCGAGGGATAAGACTTCTGGGATCTACGGAACCACATTTTCCCTCCTATTTTAGCCTTGGGATAAGGCCGAAAGGGAGTGGAAAATCGTGCCCCTACGGCAGTCAAAGTCTTACCTTCTTGCTCGCAGCGGGTCAATGTGTCCTTTACCTTGGGTCCAAACAAAGAGGACCCATCAAAGGGAGCGTCGGCAAAGGAAGACTTAAAGGCTTCCGCAAAATGACACAGGCGGAGCCAGGCTTGCCTCCGTAGAGCAATACCCATACCCGCCGCTCTACTCGCCCCCTTGGCCGCATATGAAATGAGCCTCATGGACGAGTTTGATATCGATGACAGCGTAGCCAACTGAGAGCCAACCGTCTGGGCCAGCTGCTCAGGTAGGTTACCCAAGAGGGTATCTGAAAGCTCCTTGATCAGATTCCTCTGAAACCTGGTGAAGTGCGTTAAATAGTTCAGGGACCTTAAGGTAAAGGCCGCTGAACTGAGGGTGCGCTTTCCGTACCGATCCATGCTCCTAGACTCCTTATTAGGAGGATGGATGGACGTCGAAGCCTCTGCTACATCTTGTTGGGTAGCAGATGCCACCACCAAGGCATCTACAGCCACACCTTTGGTCAAAAACTCCTTCTCAGGGGGTGCTGATAGGAACTTATTTGGGCGAGCAGGCACCGGTTCCACAGAGTCTGGATGTTCCCACGCCCTTCGACAGATCAAATCTAGGAGCTCGTCGAAGGGCGGAGACACCCAGGAGGCGGAGGGCTGAGCCCCAAAGGCCTTAAGGAACACCGACTCGTCAGCAGAAGGGGGTTTGGAATGCCAGCCGCCTCGTTGTTTGAGGGCTTCCAAGATGTCTGCAAAGGAGACATCATCTGAGGACGACTTAGGGGACCCTTCCGCATCATCAAGATCAGTGTCTGACGTGAGAGACTCATCGGGGGAGTCGACGTGCTTCCTCTTGCACGATCTTTTCCTTGGGGGTTCCTCTGAAGAAGCTTCAGAGGGACCTCCAGGAGGGGGGGAACCCCCAGTGGGGGTGACCTCAGGCCCCGGGGCTCCGCTGTCTAAGGACAGGGGGACTACCAAAGACCCAGTCTCCGTATGTAGTGAAGGTGCTGGTGAGACCGTGGAGGTAGCCAAAGAAGATTTGGCTAACGCACTCCTCATGGCCCTGAAGGCAGGACCACCAGAATCCTGGGAAGGTCCAACCCCCGTGGCCACAACAGTAGACGGTACCCCCGCAGCCGACGCACCGAAAGGAAGGCTCGGAACCAAAAACATCAGTCTCGAAGCGTCCCCCCCGGGGCCGACAGAGGAGGTCCGTGTACCAAACTCCGACTCGAGAGCCGGGGTTGGAGTAAGGGTCGGGGCCGACCCGAAAACCTCCATCAGCTCCACCAGCACCGGCTCCAACGGTGCCGAGGCTGTTGGAGGAGGAACCAGAACTACAGGGTGGGCCATCGGCTCCGAAGCCGAATGGGCTGGAGCCGAAACTAATTTCTGGAATACAGGAGACTGAAACAGTCTTAGGAGCACCCTGTCGATGTCCGAATCCGACATCTTGGAAGATCAAGAGGAAACCGATCGGGTCCGAACCGACTTCTCCATCGGCTTCGAAGGACTGGGGGACCGGCTCCGAATGGACTCAACCAGTATCGGTGCCGAGGGAGATCCCAAAACAATTTCCCTCGGTGCCGAGGAGGGCTTCGGCGCCGAAGGGGAAGAGTCTGAGCCGGCAACCCTCATCGGCTCCAAAATCAGTGGAGCCGATGAAGGTGACCCGCCTCTCGAAGCCCCAGTCATCGGCTCCGAAACCAGAGGAGTCGAGACTGGGGGCATCGAGGCAGACCATTCTGCCCTCGGCTCCGAAGTCCGTGGAGCCGATGGAGAAGCCTGCCTGGATTTCTTAGTAGTCGGTTCCGACGGGCTGGTCGGAGCCAACGCTTTCTTTTTCTTAGTTGGAGAGGAAGAGGAAGATAAGGCCTCCTCGAAGGAGGGTTTAATCAGCCCTTTCCAGATTAATTTATTCTTCCTCTCTTGGAGGACCCTAGAGGAAAAGGCGTGACACACGCTGCAGGACTCCTGTAGGTGCTTGGCGCCTAAACAATATACGCACGAGGAGTGATCATCGGTTATAGACATTTTATAATTGCACCTTGTGCACTTCTTGAATCCTGAGGGTCTATGTTCTTTGGACATAATGCCTCTAAACACTCACTATCTAGTCAGAAAACAAAGATTTTAAACAACAATAAATCCTTTTTTTTTTTTTTTTTTTTAAGATAGATCAAAATTAACCAGTACAATACAAATATCACAAACACCAAAAAGGAGGGCCAAGAACCCTCTAACTTAAACAGGTACTTGACCTCCTTAAAAAAAGAGAAAACTTGCTAAGGAATAGGGGAAGGCCCCTCTAACTTAAACGGGAAACCTTTCCCTAATCAAGCACACAATTTACCACAAAATTATACCAAAAAACACGCCGTACACAACAATAGCTGTTAAAACAGCTTTTGGGTAAGAATAGAGAATTTCCTGACAGGAAAACTTTAGGAAAAAACAGCACTTAGCTCAGCCAAGTTTGAGACCACGTCCTAGCTTGTAAGCGGCAAATGAGATCTGGGGGATTAGTGGTGGTGCATCCCGGGATAGAGAATAGCTCAGCCAATAAGAGGCTTCGCTCTATAGCATAGCGTGCCGAGTCGGAGCCGAGGATTAGCTCCGAGCCCATCAGTACAGAATGTAGGCGAGATAGGATCACATAACATCAGATGTTATCCACCAGCTGACATGATCTCTGAATATCTGAGTAATGTGAATTCTTGCATGTAAAGAATGAATATGCTGAGACCACTGTACAGAAACAATCCACTGGAGTACCCTCATGTAGAACCTGGCTAGAGGGACTAGTAAAATTGTGGAGTCCATTAGGCCTAACAGTCATAAAATTAACCTTGCTGTGGATGAAAGATGCTGAAGCACCTGAATAACTACCAGTTGTAGGGAGAATATTGAGGACTGGGGCAATTTGGCAATTTGTAACACTGAGCAAGGTGTCTTCCAATGAATTCTATTCATTCACAAGGCATGTGACTCTTGGATAAATTTATTGTGTTTTGCATTAGATGGAGCAGAAAGTACATATAGTGGATCAGAAGTTGCTTGGAGGTAACAGTATGGAGTCAAACATCAATATATGGGAAAACTTGGATCCCCTGCAGATACAGATGAGCTGCAACCATTGTCATTATCTTGGTAAACACCCTGGGGACTGTAGTGAGACTGAAGGGCAGTGCTCTGAAATGGTGCTGACTGACTCCCAGATGGAAAAGGAGAAATCTCCTGGAATGCTTCTCTATCTTTACAAGATAGTGTGCATTATGTGTATTATTGAGCACATTCAATCATTCTTCCTTAGAAGAGGCAATATAGACTAGATTGTGGCCATCCAGAAATTTGTCTGCTTTATGAACTAGTTTAAGTGACTCAGATCTAGAGTGGGTCTGAGGACCCCTGTCTTCTTGAATACCAAAACAAACCTTGAATAGACTCTGGACACTAATTAGTCTCTGGGGATGGGTTGGATGACTTTCTTTTTGAGAAGTTTGGACATTTCTGGTCCTGCTAGTTCCAAATGACTGGGTGGAATGTCAGGAACTTTCT
The DNA here is from genome assembly GCF_019279795.1 of Protopterus annectens. Classification (NCBI taxonomy): domain Eukaryota; kingdom Metazoa; phylum Chordata; order Ceratodontiformes; family Protopteridae; genus Protopterus; species Protopterus annectens. Next base: position 98,105,335 of record NC_056726.1, on the reverse strand, counting down.
TCTTTATTATTGGGGGAAAGGAAAAGGTAACTGAGTAGCCTCTGAAATTATGTTAGCACCCAGGAATCTGTTGTTATGTGTTACCAGGCTTGTGGGTAAATGGAAAAGTACCCTCCCACTGCCTCCGAGTGCACTAGCCAGGCAACCTTTCAAGAGTGCTGGAAAGGCTGTTTGGTAATGGGACCACAAAAGCACTGATTTTGCAGTCTGCTCTGCCTTTTGCGACATCTCCATTAGAGTTACCTCTTCCTCCTTTGTCATGAGGAGGTCTATCCCCAGGAGTGTTGTGAAAACAACCCTGCAATTTGTGGAACCATGTCTTCTTGTCACTCTTCTGATTCATAGAAAAGGTCCTTTGAGGAGTGGAGAAATGAATTCCAACAGTAGACAGGGTTTTACCATCCTGTTGACTCCTGGTTAGAGTGTCTTTTATCTTCAGCCAAAAAACTGTGGATCTGTCAAACAAGACATTAATGAAGGATGTCTTAAAGCTTTCTACAAAGTCACAAAGACACATGCAGGCATGATGGTATACAGTAATACCGTTGGCCACTGCCCTTGCTGTATCATCATCTGCATTAGATAGCAGTCCCATGGTAACGTTCGATATGGATTCTAAAGTAGTAGGTTGGGAGTCCACAATCTTCTGGACAACTGCAGGCAAGTTATCTGAGAGAGATTTGGACAGCTCCTTAGTCAAGTCCCTTTCAAATTAGGTTATATGCGTCAAATAATTCAGTGCTTGAAGGGCAAAGGTCACTGAAGCATATGTCTGTTTCCAAAGCTTATCCAAAGCCCTAGACTCTCTGTTGGGGGGGTGGACAGAGGAACTTTCCTCCAATAGTTCCTTCTCGGTGGCTGTCACTACCACCATGGCATCTACTGTTGGACCCTGGCTCCATTTCCTTCTGACTTTGGGTGCTATCAAGATCCTATGTTGTTTCTTTGGTATTGGTTCCACCATGTCAGGGTCCTTCCAAGCCCAATGAGCCATCAGTCAGGGGATCAACAGGCAGTACTACACAGGATGAAGGTGAACTGGAACCAAAGGCCTCCAAGAACACAGTCTTATTCAGTGAAAGTTCATTTCTGGACCACCCCCTTGTTGTTTCATCAATTCTAGGATCACACTGAAGGCAACATCTTCCAAGAGGACTCGGGGGATCATTCACTTTCATCCAAATCTGTGTCTTCTGTGAATGACTCTGGAGATGAGTCTATGTGCTTCCATTTGCAAGTCTTTTTCCTGTGAACCTGAATTGTTGCATGATCAGAGGTGTCAGAATTAGACTGGGAACACATGTAGTGAACCATCTCAGATGCCTGTGGTGCCAACTCCCCCTGTTGGATAGAATGAAGGGAAGAAGAAGCAAAATCCTCTTGAGGTTAGGTTGAAGCCAAGCTGAGTGGTAATGGCTTTTCTCTTGGCACAGCCAAGTCTTCGAAAGGAGATGCTGCCATTGGACCTGAGGGGGATCTCTTCCTGCTTAAAGCAGAAAGGAACCCCTCAGTCCTGATGGTCACCAGCCCTGAGACCGACCTCAGACTCAAGCTGTCAGGGGATGAAAGCCCTGAGAGGAAGAGACAGCTCCAATAACTTTGGAGTCGACCCATCCCCATGGGTACCGGCACCAACACTTCAGATTTGAGACTCTTCCTGATGGGTTTGTTGGACCAGTAGACTATGCATTCAGGGTTGACAGCATGGAGAGACCCTCAAGATAGATTTGCATTCTCAAGAACTTCCTCATCATTCTACTGACATCTTGCCCGGTGAGGTTTCTGGATGACTGAATTGAAGATACCACCAAGGATGGTCTCAAAAAATACCTTCTCCTAAAAAACAACAGTGCAACCTTGGCCTTGTGAAAAATGGAGCTGAGGAGAGGAGGGTTGTGTCCAAGGTACTGACAGATCCCACCTCCTTGGAACTTTAGGTTCTGGACCAGCCACAGCAGTGGGATCTGGAGGCCTCTCCTTAGATTTCTCAAGCTTTTCTTTTTTTCTTTCTTTCCCTTCTTTTTTTCTTTCTCTGTCTTCTTCTTCAACCTCTCTTCCTCATTAAACTTGTCTTTTTTTCCTTTGTCTTGGCCTTGCCCTGTTTCTTGGCTGCATATGTTATGGCAGTTGATGATGATGACGTAACAAGAAGGGAAGACCCTGTCTGATGTGGGAGAAGACCTTCAACTATTAACTCTTTCATTTGAGTTTGAAGGACCCCAGCACTGAAAGAGGCACAAGCAACACAAGTGGCATGAGATAGGCACTGCCCAAGCCGTAAACACATAATGAACGTGGATCTTTAATTTCTTACATCATATATGTTCACTTTTAAGGAATGAGTCCTCAGCTTAAACTTCTTAGGAGGCATTAAGATGGCTCCTTATCAGAAGTTCACAACTTGATAATACAAGCCTGAAAATACAAAAAAAGTTGTCACAATACAAATAGCAAACTTCAAAATTTGCTATTACATATTTCAAGCGTTGTTTGCAAGGGGAGAAATCCTTCTGTATCCCCATGCCCCCACTACTTACACATAATAACCTTAAGACTGCTATATCTCAAGAAGAGAGAATACCCTCAAGATAATGCAATCTGAAGAGTTAGCATTTATTTCCATATAATCACCCTTAAACTCTATCAGTACTGAGTATCAAAATTATGGCCCTCATAATCACAACAGAAATGCCATCAAGACAGAATGCCCAGCAATATGGTAGCCCTGAAGGGAAACCTGGACATTGAGATAACATTCAGCTTACAGTGTATTGTAAAACTGTGCAATGAAGCCTGTGTCACAGCAGCACAGATGCATACAGTGGGATTTCTAAAAAAGACCATAGCTCTTGCTGAATATGCTTTGAGTTCATCTGGCAAAGACCTGTATTATTTTTCAAACAAAACATAATATATTATAAGAGTCACTTGGACTTTTTGTCCCCCACTTTACTGTTGTCAGCACCGAAATGAAAAGTAGGTCACCCTTCCTAATATTATTTGTTCTCTCCAGATAGAAAAGTAGCTGATGATGAAGATCAATGCAATGTAGTAAGTACTCTCCCACAGTAGACTACTGAGGGGAAGAGAACTGTGAGGTTAACATACTGGTTGATGTCAGTCTCCAAAGCTACCTTGGACAGGAAGTCTACATTTGTATGTAACAAAACTGTCTTTGTGTAAAATACTACACAGAAGTTTAGGAGAGACAGCTTGATGTTCAGAGTTTTCCATGGTACAAAGTTGAGAGCCACTCTAGCAGCAGGTTTAAATGGAGGTAGTATCAATGTATCAATGTCTCCAACATAAAATTCAGATTCCAGGAGAAGTACACTTTCGGGGGGGGGGGGTCTCAGCACCTCTGAGAAAAATCTTAAAAACCTTTAATGATGCCAGGGGTGAATAATTCATTCCTTGAGGTGAAAGTTAAGAAAAGCTGGATGGATCACAGGACAACTAGGGTCCTGATCAAAGATATTAACCAAGAACTGTAACACTTCCAGAAATGGAGCTGATTATAGATCTATACATTGATCAGTTGTCCAGATGGAAAACGTTGCCCATTTACTACAACATGTTTTGTCTAGTGGTTGATTTCTATGATGCTGTAAGGCTATGGACCACCATTTCAGGTTAAGACAGGTTCCTGGCCATTAATGGAACTGGTGAAATCATGCAATTAGTTTCAGGGAATGAAGGTTTAGATGAGGCTTTCCAGAGGGATTAAAGAATAGACCTTTGAGAGGCCTAAGAAGAAGTGGCTTCTTGAACAGGGGAAAAAACAGTGCTACAGGAATAATCCTGACCTTGTTCTGTTTCACCTTCTGCAGAAACTACATAATTATGGAAATGGAGGAAATGCATAGAGAAGACAATGACGCCATTTCTGGACCAGAATGCTATGGGTTTTCTGACCCTCTGAAGGAATCAGAGATTAACAGTTGTAGCATTTTCTATTGGCATGGAATTAAAACAAGTCTCAGCAAGGCTTCCTCAGGCAGAGAGAAACTGATTTTACTATAGACTGACATAGAAACCACCCACGGTATATCAGTAAACATTGACTGAACCTGTCTGCTAGCAAACTGGCCTGACCAGAAATGTGAGTTCTTATGAGAAAATGGTAGCGTGAATGTCTCATTCCCAAATCTACACTACTTCTCAAAACAAGGAGTAAGAATGAGTCCCAGTGTACAAAACCACTGCCTACTTGTTTCAGTGGATATCAATCATATCCTTAGGAAGAAAGTCTGTTAAGGCCTGTATGGTAAGGAAAACTGCCCTTAGCCCTAGGACATTTATGTGTAATGAGGCCTTTTAGCATGATCAAGTATCCTGGACCACCTCCCTCAAAAAATACCCTTCCACCATTAGGCAAAAGCATCTACTGTGACTGTCACTTTGGGGGAGCAGGGAATGAATGGATAACCCCAGGCACATCATAGTGCAGCTACTACTGTACATGCTGGGGGCAGTATTTAGATGGTCATATTACCATGGACACTGAGTCATAATTCTGATTCCATTGGACCCTGAATATTTACTGGAGAATCTGCATATGAATGATAAGACGTAGCATTATGGTAAGTATGTAATGTCTATATCCTATTCATCTAATCCGATCTGACTAATAGGTCAGAATTCCAACCTACCTACCACCCTGGGTGGCATCATGAAAGGATACCCCTGAATTATGGATCCAAAGGAAACCCTGGACTAGGCCACCACCAGCAACAGTTTACTAGGCAAGTAGGGAACACAAGTCATTTTCAATCTGACACATATCTGTTTCCTTTACTGTTATCTACTGTTATCTGCTTTAGAGGGAAGATATTTCTTTAGTATCACACATACACCACAGACACATCTAGGAACAATTTAAATTTGTCAATCCACCTACTGTATGTCTTTGGAAGGAAACAAGAGTATCCAGAGAAAGCCCACAGGAACAAAAGAAGGATATGCAGACTTTGTACAAAAGGCACTTAAAAGACAAATTCATCTATATCCCTCTCTCTCTCTCTCTATATATATATATATATATATATATATATATATATAGATAGATAAATTCATACAGCTTAATATTTAACATCTGCTGTGTAAGATTATTTAAAATCAGAGAGAAGTCATAATTTACTAGTCTAGTTTAGCATAAAATACATATAAAATAGCTATTCAAATCAATAATGGTAATTGCTAGGTCACAGTGTTATGTTATGGGAAAAAAAAAGCAGAGACTGCCAAGTACATAAGAGGCTAGCTTAGCTTATGTGAATGCCTCTACACTGGGGAATGTGGAGGTGTGTGAATAGGACTGCCTGACCATCCCAAACTAAGACACTAAAAGAAGCATTATGATTAGTAATTATGCAGTAAAACAGCATTCTAGCTAATGAGAATGAAAGAAAGAAGAAAGAAAAATAAAGAAGGGAACTGAGCAAATGAGTGAGTGAGTAGCTCTTTTTAAATCAAAGTATGTATAACATACTGCTGGCATTAAGCCCTAACTGTCATGTTACACTAATTAACAGTCAACCTTCTTATAATTTTAAAATACTGAATATTAGCGCCTTCTTGACTGTCAATCATATAGCTTCTTCTTTTTTCGGCTTTTCCCGGTTAGGGGTCGCCACAGCAGATCATCTGTCCACTTATGATTGGCAGTGGAGTTTTACCGTGTTGAGTTGCCAGCCCAGCGCCCAACCTTCCACAGACGGCACACACACACCTAGGGCCAATTTAGAGTGTCCAGTCCATTTACTGCATGTTTTTAGGATGTGGGAGGAAATCGGAGTACCCGGAGGAAACTCACGCGACCACAGGGAGGACATGCAGACTCTGCACAGAAGGCACCCTAGCCGAGACTCGAACCAGAGAACCTCTTGCTGTGAGGTGGCAACTCTAACCGCTGCTCCACCAAGGCCACCCCATCAACCATATGGCTACTAGTATTAAAAACAGAAATGTAATATTACAGTAACCTTTTTGTTTACATGAAAAAAAAAACAGATGGAAAGACTAGAAAACATCCCAGTCATACCTCTCAACTTCTTACAGCAAGAGATCTGGACAAAGTCATTAATAAAAGTGGGACAAAGGCCCAAAAATATGGACATTTTTTAATATTGCACTTACAAACTTAGAAAGGTGATAGAATAACAGGTTTTGCTTTATCATGAATTTTCTGAAGGGTATGAAGTCTGAAACTCAAATGCCTGCCATTATTTTCTAACTTCAGTCTTTAATGATTTGCCACAAATTTGCAAGAAAACTACAATTTTATGAAAAATGGACCAAAAATATGAGTTATAAATCTGGATATTCTGCAAAAATCTGTACAGTTGAAAGGTTTGAGTCCAATCTTTCCTTCACCATTAATCTTCTGTGAAGATCATCTTTTGGAGTCGGACCCAAAGCTAACATGAAAATGTGTATTCAATTTGACACGTATCTGTTGGCATTACTGTCATCTGCTTTAGAGGGAAATTTTCCAGAGAACTGTAATTTCTCTAGAAACCCATATTGAGATTCAAAACAGCTGTCATCTCAAATAATGGCATTAACTTTGCAATAATTGTCTTTCTTTACAGAGATAAATGGAAATTACCTCAAAGAGCTATAACTGACGTCTGATACAGAATGGTTAAACTAGGGAATGTGTGCTCGGTCTTATTAATTCTACAAAAAAGGGTGAATCTGAACATGTTGCCTTGTGTTTATCTGTCTGGTCCCTTTCTTTGTAGTACAGGAAAGCAAACACCCTAAAAAAAAACCAACTGAGAAAACATTCTTACTGAACAGAGACTGTAGTCCAAAATGAAGACACCTTTAATGATATCTCATGAATAGGGTCCCACTATTAATAAACTAAAAGAATGATTCTTCTTTGAGTATTTTGTTTGCTTTTTATGCTTTTGTTATCTCACAATGCCTCTGACTTGCAGAATGCCATGTAATGTTATTTTAATCACTAAAATTGATACCAGTGCCAAATAGTCCTTAGCATGTCTGTTTAAATAAGCGGTGCCGTTCTCTGCAAAACAATTGTTTATGCAGTTTTTAAAATAACAATACATACACTCATTCTAGCGAGAGCTGGATAGTTTTTCACTTTATATTAAACTAAGTCACTGTAATTTGAAGAAAACAGTCAAAAGTGAAAAGGCCATTTTGAGGGGAAAGTCAGCAAAGGATCACTGCAAGTTAAAATAAGTTTAACAAAATGATTGCTTTACAATGTGCATGCATCTTTGATTTTTGTAGATCACTATGCCCTCAAAGAAAATGGTAATGCAGAATTTGTAATCTAGGGACTCAATAACAATATACCATAATTTGAGGGTTTGTGATTTACAGGCATGTTTTAGATCATCAACACATATACATACCTATCTGCATTGCAGCTGGACCACTGGACTCACATTTAGTTATACAATAAACTGATCTGGAAGACTAAGCATTTAGTTTGGTTGAAAGGTAAAACAGCGGAGTGGCTTATTGACAAACATTGTTGCTGGGATTTTTGAATCCCTTTTGACTTGCATGAGCCATCTACTCTTAAGATGATGCAAATTGGAAGGACTAAAATGGAGGAACATAAGTCTTGAGTCCTAACTCCACCATTATTTGACTAGGATATGCAAAATCCTTATTACGTACATGTGGCAGTTGGAGGCATGTGATTCCTGAGCACCTTCGGTTCTTGGAGAAGGTTTGGCACAGTAGTCCAGGAAATCCTGAAGTGCAGTCCATCTATCAACCTTCTACCAACAGAATACACCCCTCTGTCAAACCAACAATGTGTGGATCCCCCCAAAATGATGTCCTCAGGACAAGTGACAGTTACCCCCTACCCTACCCACCAATGACTGGACCCATTCCTGGTCCACCATCCTTACCTATCAGTGAATGGGGACCCCTGGTAGCCTCCTTTACCTACCTGTCAGTTATCAGAGACCACTACAAACCTCCACCATCAACCTGATGGGAGATCCTATTATCTACAGTGTTTTGTCAGCAAAGTCCATAAATGCATATATTCCCTTCCCACCAGTGAATGAGATCTGCAGCCCCCTCACACATATCCAGCAAGTAAATGTTACATTCCCTTCATATGCAACTGGTATTCCCTGCCAGTCTACCTTTCCTATCTGTCACTGACTGAAATCAATAGCTGCCTCCTTCATCAGTACTCTGTAAGCCGACAGTGCAGCCTCACCATCTCAAGCTATCTTCCTCTTGATGATCAGTGCTGTACCCCCACATACCACTACATCCTTCCTAACCCAAGGAGGAATATTTTGGTCACATCTTCTACTTGCTCATAATTATTACAGCCTCAGTACTGAAATGACATGCAGTTTTTACTGTGAGCACAACATACTGAGCATCCAATTGCTCAGTCTCTGTACTAAGATTCATCTTAATTCTGTTCATGAATTGCACCTCACTACCATAGGTTCAGTGAATGGTAATGGGTTCACTGGACAGAAACAGATACACCCTATATATTGTCTCTATTACAAGCGTTCCTGCACTCTTCTCTGCTCCCAGTCCAGTATTCCCCAACAGGCTTGCAGCACCACCATAAATATTCCTTTATGATTCCTAAACACCTAAATTAGAATGACCCATCATCACATGTTATTCATCTTTGTAAGATTAAAATGGACCTGAACTCAGGTTATCTGTAAGTCTTTCAAAACGAATACTTAAAAGTGTTTTGTTACACTTGGTTACTGCATCACGGTATCTAGTCAGTTAAGTGCTGAGATGCATTTTACCAGAGTCTATAGTATTGGTATTTATTTGGATCTTTGTTTCAATAAAAAGCTTTGAAAATGTTTTTTGAAACTATGGCCCAAATAAATGTAGTGTTTTCCCCAGTGATGTCATGTGAGGAACAGCTCCATAGACTTTAAAGCACATGTCTGTGCACATGCAGTAATCATCCATTAAAGTCTATGGACACATCCTATGTTTTTCCTGAGTTAATGTAAACGAGGTTAAAGATCACCCTTACTCCTCAGTACCATCAGCATGGGAAAAACAAATTTTGAAGGGATTTTGTCTTTGTGGGTTTTTTTTCTCAATAGATTAAAAAAAATGCCATTAGAATGAAGATCCTAATTGGCACTTTCAGTGGCACATACAGTGGTGCAAACGGTAAGTCACACAAGTGTGACAAAACACTTTAAAAACTGATGCAGTATATACATCACTATTATACAACATTTTAGTCATAATACCAAAGCTATTAGGCATTTTATGTAGAATAAAAATAAATATATGTATTTTTATCTTATATAAATGGCTTACAAACAATTTTATAATTATGCCAACAATGATGCATGTTATGATTTCTGCATAGGAAGCCTAAACAGAAAAAGGAGATTTTTGAGAAAATCATGGGTAAACCAAAGAAACACAAATCTGGACAGCAGCTAAGCAAAGCCCTATTCAGTCATTTGCACAAATGCAAGGAAGTCCATACTAAACTGCAAAGGATCCTATTTTACCTCCAGTTTCACCTTATGCACCAAGCAGCTAGAAATGTTTACATATATCAAATAGGTTCATAGGTTCATAGATTGTTACTAGGCTAATGACCACTAGAGCCTTTATAAGCCTAGCTGTGCACCCCAACCCGATTTTATCCCTGAGTACCCTAGGTATCTATTAGAAGGAGTAGGAGAATACTAATAAAGAAGTAGTTATGGGACTTGTGGGGAGGATGTTAATTTGAGAAACATTATACTTACTGATGGCCTCTGTCCATCAGACATATGGAAGACAGAGTGAGGGTGAATTTGCGATTTCCCATCCAATGGTCAAGATTTTGTTTGAATAGGATTAGGGATGAACTCTGTTTCGCATGGATGGAGAGTAAATTCCCTAACATGATGATCTTTTGAGTCACATATCAGTCTTTCTGGCATGTTCGATTTATGTCACAAGTGAAGTTCAAATCTTTGGATCTAGCATTTCTACTGCTGTTTGTTTTGCAGATGTGCAAAAAATCCATCATGGTTAAATCTGAGGATGCCTTATAAGCCAGGCATAGATCACCTCTCAGGACACAGTAAGATAATGAGTATAGAGACAGGGTCTTTAAGTGATCTGTACAGGACAGGGTATTTGTGCCCTGGATTTTCCTGGTGAGGAAACTTTGTGGGCATTCCACGTATTGCAAGTATCTGGTTAGGTACTTGCCAGATGGGGCACTTGTACTCAATGATGGGTCTGATAAGGGCTGAGTAGAGTGGTACTATAACTTCCTTGGACCTGGATACCATACCCTTACCTATAGCTGGGTGACATAGAATATTTTCTTACTACCTCTGTCATGTTGGTCAAAGGCCAGATTACTATTTATGTTCCCAGATCCCTGATTACCAGATTGACTCTTAGGGGTGTTTTATCAATGGAGTAATTAACCTGGGTGGACAATTTCCCAAAAGGAATTATAATGCATTTTTTGCACTGATAATAAAATCATGGCTTTGGCACCAGTCATTTGCCTGTGTTAGACCCATTACAAGATGTTCATGTCATGAGGGAAATGTAAGATAGCTCCCAATTTACTGTCATCTGCGAGCTTGGTAAGCCAATGGCTTTTGACATTAGTCTTGAATTCTGCAAAGTAGAAGCCAAACAGGAGTGGGCCCAGCAGACAGCCCTGAGGTACTCTGCTGGTGACTGGTCTCTTGCTGGAGGTAGTCTCATCGGTTCTAACTTCTTGAGTCCTATCAGTGAGCCAGCCAACAATCCAATGAGCTATTTAGAGATTTATGCCTAGTTTGGAGAGTTTGCCAACAATGCCTGAGAGAGATACTGTATTGAATGTCTTGGCCAGGTCAAGGTATGTATGTGGTATGCACTGTTTTACCCTCATCCATTGCCTTGGTGACCTTCTCAAAGAAATCAACCAGGTTAAGTAGGCAAGGCTTTCCCTTAACAAAGCCAATCTGGGATGGGTTCAGTGTCTGTAGATTGCCAATGTCCTTGTTGATCATTTCCAAGATAATCTGTTCCATGGGTTGTCATATTAGACTTGTAAGACTGATGTGTCTGTAGTTCCTGGGGTCAGTTGATGGTCTGCTCTTAAGAAGAGGGAAGACCATTGCAGTCTTCCATTCATTTGGTACATAACCTGCTTTTTGGCTGTAGTTCAAGAGTTCCTCAAGTGGTCCTAGCAGGTCATGTTTTAAACTTTTCAGGAGGCGGCCTGAAATACTATCTGGGCCCACTGAGACAGTGTTTTTTGGCTTTAGCGAGCGTCGCCATAATTTAATCTCTTTGTAGGGATTTCACAGGGAGTAGCCGGGGGGGGGGGGGGTGAGGGTTGATGTTTCAGTTGAATTTATCGGCCAGTGGATTCACTGTGTTTCCTTGATTAGCGAAGCTGGTGCCATTAAGCACCAATTCAGCAAACTGCTGTGTGTTACCTTTAAGGTTTTGGACATAGCCTTGTGATTGTCCTCAGCCTGAGAGGCTATCCTGACTTCGTAGTTGGCCTTGTTAGACTTAATTAGTTTTCTTAGTTTCTTGTATCGTTGAATCAGACAGCTCTTTTCTTTATGGAAGTTTCTTTTTCTGATTTTGGCCATGGCTTTTTTCTTTTGTTACATACCCTGTTGAGGTGCAGATTCCACCAGTGGGGTTTGTTTTTGGTGTTTGTTTTGGGCTTACTTTTGGTAAGTATGGAAGCCTTTATGCAGCCATTTACAAAGGTTTCTGTGAATAATTCTATAAATTCTATATAGTTAGCTGTGGTCTTGGGGTTAGGGGGAGTCTTGAATTTTGACAAACTGTTACTTAATAGGATGTAGTTTGTTTCAGAATAGTTCCTAACTAATGTAGATTTAGGTGGATTTTCCGAGATGATTTTTATTTCTAGATTACAGCTTTGTGCTATGACCTCACTAGTGAGGATGTAACATGGGGGGGGGGGGGGGTGCAATGCTCTCCCATGTTGGTGAGTACTAGATCCAGTATATTTGATCCTGTGGTTGGAGCATGTATTATCTGGTCCAGGGTGTCCGTGTTAATAAAATGCAGAAAACGTTGTGCCTGTGAGAGTGAAGCAGTGTATGTTCCCCAATCTATATAAGGACAGTTAAAGTTACCCATGAAAAAGGTACTTGATTGGATGGTGAGTACCTATAATAGGTCAAGGTAAGAGTTGTGAGACTCTTGGGGCATACATGTGACCTATACCTAGCTAGGATATGGTAAGGGACCTAATCTACGGTGAACTGGACATGGATGAACTCCAAGGCATCATCCTGTTTGACCAACCTTGAGGTATTTGTTGTTAATGTAAATAGAGACACCTCTACTTTTAGTCTCTATCTGTGCTGTTGTTGGTCTAAATGTGTGGAAGGCACTGTAACCTTGCCCTGCTGGAGTACTTTGTAAGGCTTTAAACCAAGTCTTGGTAATGGCACAGATGCCTACTTTCTCCATAGTGTGAAGGGTTTTTAGGACATGGAGTTTTTGTTTAGGCTCTGAATTGCTGTAGTCTCCCTATGTTTTTCTTACCTACCTCTACTATAAAGCTGTTCTGTGCTTATTTTGCCCCAGTCTGAAGAAATGCCTTCTCAAAATATACATTTTGTATGAATGCTTGTGAAACATGTTTATAGTTTTTTTGGGCAGGTAATTTTATATTTTATTACATAGCAGAATGTTATTCTGTACTCTTTTAGGCCTTTAACATCAGAACATAGTAGAAAAAGACAGTAGGGCACCCCAAGTACAGGCATTACAAACTTAAAATTTTACTGGGCTCACAGGAAATTAGATCAACTGGAATCTATACAATTGCGTTTTAATAAACGGTTTCATATACAGCACAGACTGATGCGGCTATGCAGCTGGAACAGGAATTGTAGCATGCATACAAATTCAGATTATTCCTCCACACAATGACAATATCAGTAACTATGGAAACATATTTCAGAAGTACCTATACTATCATGAAGACAGTTATGGTCTTAAGCTTTGTCTCACAGTTACCTGACTTCAATAATGAAACAAAATATGCTATCTTATTTTGTACATAGATCTGATGCAATGCAAATGAGATTGTCATTACTGACTTAGCTACACTCTGTGAATCACAAATGCCAAGTAGCACTTTACACAAATCTAGCTCACAAATACCATCATGATCTGAATGATTCTTTTTCTCCTGGTAAAAAATTCCCTCTACAAAACACTTGCAAAGAAATGTGACAATTCTAAACACACACTCAGACACGCATACACAAACACACACACACACACACACACACACACACACACACACACACACACACACACACACACACACACACACGCACACACACACACACACACATAAATATATGTACATACACACCTCAGGCTTTGTGTTCTTCTTGGTGTAGGTCTACTAATGCACACAATTAAGAACACGGTCCAAGTTATATATTACAAATACATATATAACTTACTTCTTTAAATTTGATAATCAGGCTACAGCACTAAGATACATGGACTCAGGTCAGCTTTGGAACACTGAATACTATTTACTTACTTATAGGGTTACCACCTGTCCCACTTTGCGAGGAACAGTCCCTCTTTGGGCAGTTGTGTCCTGACTAAAAATATTAAAAGTGGCAAATGTCCTGAGATTGTAGGACATAATTATGTCCCATATTTTATGTAATACTTGCATAAAATAGTTACTTCTCTATCTATAATACCTAAATGTTACAAGAAATAGAATAAGCAACTAAACTGCTACAAGAATAAGCTTTTATTTAGGCAAAAAAGTAAAGTTCCATCCTTTGTACTGACCATGGGTATGTGTCAGCCTGTAAAATCTGATGTGTGTCCCGAAAATGTCCCACTTTGGCCATTTGAAAAGGTGGCAACCCTACTTACTTACTTTATTCAGTTATGATAAATCATTTTGTTTGTTGGTTAACCAGTTAGTAGGACTTTTCAGTCACAACCAGCAACCACACAGTAATATCTGTACATACATGAATATGCACACATACAGAAAATACAATTTCATATCATAATGGTTACAGTAACGTGAATAAGAATGTCAGCCACAATCTTGTAACATCTTAATGACAAATCCATTAATGTTACTTACAAGGGAATATTTATAAGGTTTTTCAATACAGCTTACACAGTATTTACAGTTCAAGAATTGTTTGTTAGCTGGTCTCACCTAACACTGTTTTCAAAATGAGCAATTTCATAGTTATAGGCCAGCACACATAGTTAAAATTTACTAGCCATTGCTGCTAAAATGCTTATTTTTGAAAAGAGACAATAATTTCTGTGTGGGAATCTTTTCAGGCATGTGATTCCAGTATGCTGTTCAATTTTTAAAAAGCATTTTCACATATAGTTAGACAGTGAGACAATCTAGTCAGCATTTTGTTATTTCTGAAAGATTATAATATAATCTCAATCGCTAACTTACTGTGCAAGGATAGGCAGTAACTTGTAATTTTAATATTTTGTACAGCAAGACATCAACCAGAAGAATAGCCCTGCCACTGACTGGAAGATGATGAAAGTTGTCGAGGAGCTCACAGTGCTGAGTTGGTGAACTTGCAGGGTAAGCAAAGTGACCTATTAACAGTTTTCTGTAGTAAGAGTGTATTGCAGGCTGAGAGTAGTGTGATAACTAGAGGTCCATTCCTAATGTGGGTACAGACACGTTCCTTACAGTGGCTATGCATGCTTTATGTGATAGGAGTTGTGACACTTTTATAGCGTAACTTTAATAGTAAAAGGGGTTTGCGTGTGCCACTGTCTCAGTGTACAGTGTAAATGAAAAGGAGTGATCAAGAATACGACCAAGATATCTTTGCTGAGTCATCACTGGAAGGGAATTATGTTGCCCAAAAGATGCCAAGAATTAATTGTCATAAGGGAGATGCAGCTTTATTTGATTATTTTTGAATTAAAGCAAAGGGCATCACAGACGATTTCTTGGAGTTCACTACAAGTTAACTTTTGCTTGTCCATATACATAGTTGATGGGAGTCCACTTGAATCCTTTTCCTAGTTCTTTTATCAACCTATCAGACTGGATTAGTAGTATATCATCAACACGCATTATTAGTTTAAATGATTAATAAATACTAAAAAAAAGGCAGGGCTACTATTTACCCTTGTGGTACTCCACAATTAATTGTTCTGTCAGATAGAGACAAGGTCAGACTGCCTAGGAAAGGCTGATTCTGTAACTCTTAAGAGCAGGCTCAAAGTTAAACTCATCTAGTTTATTAACTAGGAGGAAATGGTCTACAGTTTCAAAGGCCATGGGAATCCATCCATCCATCCTCAACCCATTTTCCCATTTTGCACATGGGGTCAGGATGTCACTTCAGCAGTGACAATCACCTTGAGCCTAGGTTTACACCACCAGGTGGCTAGCCATGCTGTGGCAGTTCATTCGTACCACTCACTCACGCACACACTCTCACCTAGGCCAGTTTAGAGTGTCCAGTCCACCTACTGCATGTCTTTGGAATGTTGGAGGAAATCAGAGCACCTGGAGGAAACCCACGTGACCGCAGGGAGGACATGCAGAGTCCACACAGAATGCACCCTAGATGAGAATCAAACCAGAAAACCTCTTGCAGTGAGGCGACAGTGCTAACCACTGCACCACAGTGATGCCTGTGAATAAAACCAGTTGTAAATAAAAATTGTTTAAACTGTATAGATTTTGACAGTTGCCATATAAACAGCAGTTAAATTTCCAGAGCCTTTTCAAAGGACATGCTGAAAACTGCAGAGCAAACCAGTGCAAATCTTTTTTTTTTTCTTATTTTTCCATTTTTTAGATCAATGTATATTTTCTCAGTGGCCATACAAAAAGCAGTTATAGTTCCAAGACTTTTTTGAAAGCCATCTGAGTGTCACAGAACAAACAGAATTCATTTGATTGACTAGTTATTTATTTATTTATTTATTTATTTCAGTTTGATTACCGGGGAGGTCCACTGGGCTTGGGGGCCCGTTTTCAGTGGAGGCCCGGGGAGAAAAGCTCCACATAAACAACAATTTTAATTACAAGAAAGAGTTCAGACACAGATAACATTACAGTTAACAGGTGGCTACAAAATAGTCTACAATACCAATATCAGATTGCTCAATTAGCAAAAAGTATTAACAATTTCAGTTAAGTTCAGCGGGAAAAAGATTGGCATATTGTATAAAAAGCAATGAAAAAGTAAAGAAGAAAAATTAAAACATTAAAAATTTTAACATTTAGAAGCTTATGCAATTAGTATTTTAGAAGAGATGAGGAAGGTAAGGAGGTTTGCCTGTGTAGCTTAAGCATATAGTGCAAAAATGCTTTAGTAGCTAATACATTTAGAATTTTAGGTGAGCTTAGAGGAGGATTAGGAAGATATAGAGGTTAGCCTGGAGAGAAGGGGGAGGATAAGTGGACTGGTATAGGTTGAAGAGTACCGTTGCATATCCTATTTAGATAAAAGTGAGAATAAAGTTGGGTTTTGAAGTTGGCTAGGTTGTTGCAGGTTCTTAGGGAGGTGGGTAGGGCATTCCATTTTTTTAGCAAGGGTAAACGATAAGAGAAGTTGACCTGCTGGGCGCTTTGGTTTTTGTACTGTGATCCAGTTTTGGTGAGAAGATCTAAGGGATCTGAGGGGAGTATAGGGTTGAAGAATATTGGAAAGAGCAGGACAGTTAGTAGGATGGAACACTAGTTTATGGGCTGTGGACAGTTGGAGAAAGTTAAGATGATTTGGGAGTTCAAGCCAGTTTAGAGAGTGAAGGGAGGTGCAGTGATGAGTTGGCTGTTTATTATTATTTTTTATATATATTTTTGTTTTGAGGTATAAACTAGGAACAGAAGGCAATGGTACTATAACTGCATACTTTAACAAGTCAGGGATTATACCTGAAAGACTAAATATATAAACTAGAGATTGACAATATACTGTGATGGCATTCCAAGGCACATAAGATGCAGCTTGCTTAGTTTAGCACCTGATTTTCTGTCCATTTTTAAGAGGTTTTGGACTTTTTCATTTAAACTTGAAGTAGAATATAGGAATGATTTCTGCAAAGTAGGTACTTCTGTGATGGATCATAGGTATGATCCTAAGCAGAGGTGGCTGACACAGCAGCCTTTTGACTTTGGATGGTAATTTGTAAGATTAGCAAATGCTGTTTGAAAACATTTGTTGTCAGATTGTTTTGATTTCCAGAACAGTATGGGTAAAACTGTGAAAGCTAACTGCATGTTTCTTAGACGTGCTATATTTATTGTTATTCTGCATTTTTTCACAGGTCAAGGTAGGTGTGATAAAGGTTATTGCTGACTTAGTTATTTTCCACATTTTCCAGGTTTGTTCTGTTTCTCTAATTAGACATTTGATAACTGTGATTATCCAGGGGGAAAAATCTGTAAAAGATAAAAGTACATTTCCCTGTCAGAAGTATAATTTCTGTAAGTACATTTACCAACAGAAAAGTATTATACATTCCAGTACATAGACACAAGTGATTTTAAAAGCATATGCTGACTGTGAGTCTGAAAAAAATGTTCAGTAGGACTTAATAAACTCTGTGTAGGCTTTGCGCGAAGCCTACACAGTGTTTACATGTTTGCAAGGTGAGCAGCAGCAATGATTCCATATTCATGCAGCTCACTGTGTTTAAATGTAAACAAGTGCAGTTTTGCAGCTGGCAACACTGTTACCAGCCAGGAAACCATGTAAAGCAACACAGACAGCAAACATGATTACCTCAGAGCACACTAGGTTAGTGGGATCATGTGGAATGCCACAATGATTACCAGGTTTTAGCATACAGCAATGTATATGGTCCAAACACAGTACAGGACAGTGTATACAGTGCAGAGTATTGTGGATGAGGAGCATCAGGATGTATGTACACATACATGCATCAGGTACTGTCCCTCCCTCCCCACACTTAGATAGATGCATGTTGAGGTACGCCCTTGTATGGGAACATAGTCCTTCTGGAGGGTGTGTTGAACTGTGCATCAAACTGTGTCAGTTTGATGTATGTTCTGAGTCATGCTATAAGTGATCTGTGATGTTGTCACAGCTCATTGATTATGCATGACAGGCCTGGATGAAGGTAAGACAGTGCATACTGCCTATCTTGAACTGGCCTAGGGTTTAGACACAATCTGCCACCCAGGTATCATTGAGAAACTCTACAAGCTGGGGATTAACTCTTACATCACTAGATGTTTAACCAACTCTTTCACCAACACAACATATATTGTGAAAGTTGGTGAATCAACCTCTAACAGTAGACTTGTCACCATTGGTCTACCCCAAGGATCTGTGCTTGGCCCTTTACTGCTTGGAATCTGTTTCTCGACAGTCCAGGTTACAGTATATGGCCTTTGGCTTACCAAGTTTGCTGATTCTTGCATACTGGGTGAAATCAATGAGTCCACCAAAGATGTTACCATACGACAGGAGGGGCTAACACAGACAAATGATTGGTGCCAAAGCCACACAGTCTACAAATAAACTCAAAAATGTGTCATTATTTTGGCCTTCTGAAAAGTGGAATTCCCTACTAATCACAACACTGACAACACTCCCCCTGTTCTGAAACCCAGTGGTGCAAGACCTGGGAACACACACAGATTGCAATCTGAACTTCAACCACCAAGTGTCCACAGTGGTATGGAAAGGCTACATTATACATCTAATAAGTCAGACCAATGTATCCAGACCTGAGGACGATATAACAGCACTGTACTCAAAACTCATCAGAATACTAATAGCATATAATGCTCCCTTTTGCATGTACCTCACCAGACACATGCAGCAGCTGGAGAGACCACAGGGGTTTCTCACCAAGAAAATACAAGATTTACAAACCTGGTTCAAGGCTCTAGAGAGCACCCCTGCATTAACAGGCTAAAACTCATACCACACTTTTCGACCATCTAACCTGGACCAGAACACCAAAGGCGGAGGTGTGTCCATATTCATTAAGGATATCCACACCTCCAGGCTAGTTGTGCAGCATAATGTATCTGTGGTTATCCAAGTGCGACTAACTCTGAGCAAAACTGCAATCCAAATTGTAGCTTGCTACAGGTCCCCCCATCATTTCCCAGGATTCCCACTCCTCTTTTCTAGATATACTGGAAAATATTAGGGTTTAACCACACACCCTAATAATGGGCGATTTCAACTACCACACCATTAACTGGGAAAACTACTCATGTACCAACTCCTTCGCTCAATGCTTTCTGGAATTCATAAATTCCAATACCCTGGATCAACTTATTCACACCCCCACCAGGGGCAAAATAATCCTAGACCTAGTCATTACCAGCATGAGTGACCAGTGTTCCACACATGAAATCAACTCCCCGTTGGTCAAATCCGATGATAAGCTAATCACCCTAGATATTTGCATCCCGTCCCCACCCACCATTAAGGAAACCATGGTAAAACATTTCTCCAAAGCCAACTTCATGCTTCTTAAGACAGAAGTGGTGAACATCCTGACACCCATGCAGATGGACAATACAGCTACGACTGCTGAATCCTTCACAAATGCACTCTACAAGCACTTACACGAGTGCATGGATCATGCTATCCCAAACAGAAGCCAATCTGGTGGTTTCCTGCCATAAACAAACTCTACAACAGAAGGAAGAAACTATTGCAAAAGAGAGTAAAATCCCATGAGTGGAGGAGCTCCCTGGTCAGCCTCAGTAAGAAGCTGAGATCCCTTATAAGATCCTCCAAAACTAGCTACGAAAACAAAATCACCACCAATTCTAAGGGCATCTACAAAGCATTCTATAGCTATGTCAAGAATCTCAATGGCAACACCCAGATCTGCTCTGAGTTACAGCACAATAGCACGAAAATTACAGAACCAACTGATATTGCCAACATCCTGGCAGATAGGTTCAGTGCTAACTTTACCCCCCTCTCACCCCCTAAAGGGCCCATATCTATACATGAAGAATGCAGAATCCCTGTAATCACATTTATGCAGGTAAAAGCTGCACACTCTAAAAACAAAAACACAACATCCATGGGACCAGACAACATCCCAGGCTGTGTTTTACAAGAACTTCAGAACAAACTGGCTCCCCACCTAAGCACCATGTTCAATCAAAGTCTCATGTGAGTATTTGTGCCCACTGAATGGCGCACAGCAACAGTTATTCCACTCCACAAAGGGGGAGCCACCACCGATCCTGGGAACTATTGCCCTATTAGCCTGGTCTGCAAGGCCATGGAACGTATCATCATGGAACTCATAAACAAAGCATTGGTAACCTCCAAACTCTGGACCCCACCAAATTTGGGTTTGTGAAAGGCAGATCATGCCTTCTGTATCTGATCGACTTCTTTGAGCCAGTCACCAAATCCGTAGACGAGGGTAAGGTGGTTCACACAGCCTATCTTGACCTCACCAAGGCTTTCTACACCATCCCCCATTCTGGAATTATAGCTAAACTCACTAAACTAGGTATAAATCCCTATGTCACAAGATGGGTTGCCAACTGGCTCACTGACAGAACCCACACTGTAAAAGTTGCAGACTCCAAATCTGACTTCAAACCAGTGACAAGTGGAGTACCATAGGGTTCAGTCCTGGGACCTCTCCTATTTGGTATCTACTTCTCTGAAGTACAGGCTAACACAGAAGGCCTCTGGCTAATGAAGTTTGCAGATGACAGCAAACTAGGAGTCATAGTCAAGCCTCCAAATGATGTTGACATCATACAGAAGGGCCTCATGGAGACAGATGCCTGGTGTCAGAGGCATGGCCTCAAGCTCAATGCCAAAAAGTGCATTGTCATCCCCTTTGGTAAAAACTCTGTACCCATGAACTACCACATAAAAGGCAGTCTACTTAATGCCGAATGTGTGATAAGAGACCTTGGGACGCAGGTGGACAGTAGTCTCTCCTTTGATAATCACATCACCACAGTAGTCAGGAAATCCTTATATGCGGCACACCTCTTCACAAAAGGGTACTCATCCAGGAAAAAAGAGGTCATTGTTCCCCTCTACTTGGCACTCATTAGACCCATTATAGAGTACAACGCCCCTTTTGGAATGTACCTCACAAGACATCTGCAGCAGCTGGAAAGGCCACAGAAGTACCTCACAAAAAGGATTACTGGCCTCAAACAGATGCTCTACTGACCGTCTCAAAAAACTCCAGCTTTACTCTGTAGCATACTGCCTACTCTGAGGAGATCTCTGCCTAACATATAAAGCTATGTTAAACCCAGAGCTGTTGGACATGCTACATCTAAAGAAACCCCAATCCCTCTGAGGTACACGCTCTAGGGACCTAAACCTTGTCACCACAATAAACAGGACATGCTGGAGGGATAGATTCCTGTCCCAGAGACTTCCTATACTCTGGAACAAGCTACCCATCTATGTCAAGCAAAGGTCCTCATTAGCACTCTTTAAGAAAAATCTTGATGAGTGGATGGGAAATAGGAAATATACCCGGGGGGTCACTTCTGTGGCTCTGCTCAACAGGGGCACAGGAAATTAACTTTCTTGGGTGGCTTAAGCCAGGGAACCTTGTTAGCTAGGCTTACTTAGGCCCTTGGGCCGTTAGCCTAGTACCTACCTATGAACCTGTGTCATGACATATGTGGATAGATTGAAAGCCCTGTCACTGTAATCTGTATTGTAAAGGATGAGGTGATGTGCCTGGCCTACAGGCCAGTCTCTGACCCTGCCCTAATGGGAATACTGCACATTTGCAAATCAGCTACAGCTAATGACATCAGCAGAGTGTGGTGAGAGAAAGATGGAAATAACAGTGTCCCATGGTGTAAACACACACACACACACACACACACACACACACACACACACACACACACACACACACACACACACACACACACACACAGACACACACACACACACACACACACACACTAGTTGACTGCAGTGGGAAAAGAACCACTCATATCTAAGTACATTGACTACAGAACTCTGTATTTAAGGCAGGGTCTATATCAGAATCTTGAAGATGCATTTCAGTGAACACCTCTTCATTGACACATGACCAAACGCACTAAACCGAGATCATTCACAACAGTGATTTCTTTCCCTGGGAAAGAAATCACTTGTCTGTCCATTTTAGTTTGCAATTTTCTCCACTGTAGTGTGATCTCAGAGTTGGAATATTTAGTCAGGAGGGGTGGAGGGCACAGCCCTCCATATTGGGGGTTATTGGGGGTGAAGGGCCCCACTTTGTTTTGTTTAAAGTGGTGTGTTTGTGGTTTCAGGGCAAGCAATTTCTTTCCCAGGGAAAGAAACCATTGTTGTGAACAATTGTGGTTTAATGCATTCGTTCAGTATGTGTCAATGAAGAGGCATTCACTGAAACGCCTGTTCGAGATTTTAATATAGACCCTTTAAGGCAAGCACCACAGCTGAAGTCTGACTTGAGAGTGTCAGACAACACTTTATAGGTGATGAGATCAGCAGTGTCTGTTGAGGAGAAAATGGCAATAGCATTGTCCCACATGCTGGTGTAAAAATGATCTCTCTAATGTCAAACATGTACAAACACACACACACACACACACACACACACACACACACAGCTGACTGCAGTGAGAACAAAACCCCTACCTTTCTAAGTACACCAACTAGAGAACTCAGTATTTAAGGCAAGAGCTACAGATCAACTCTAACTTGGAGAATAAAATGCTCTCTCCAATATCGAACAAATGTACAATCACGCACACACAGACACACGCACACACACACACGTGCACACACACACACACACACACACACACACACACACACACACACACACACACACACACACACACACACACACTTACACACACACACCAGTTGACTGCAGTGAGATCAGAACCCCTATCCATCTATGTACAAAGACTACAGATCTTTGTGCTTTGCGCAAGTACTAAAGCACAAGTCTGACTTTTACAAGGCCTCCATGAAATGGATGTGTAAGTATGTGCAAGTGTCAAAATATTGGCAATTCAAGGGAATGGAGTGGTGACTGGAGAATACACACTTTTTAGTTTTAAACATCTTTACTGAATTATCACTTGTAACATAGGCACATTTACATTTATATAAAAGTAATCAACACTTATGCTCCTCTAACTAGAAAGACACACAGACACACACACACACACACACACACACACACACACACACACACACACACACACACACACAGACACACACACACATACACACCTCCCGGTTGACCGCAGTGAGAACAGAACTGATAACTAAGTACAAAAACTACAGAACTCAGTACTTTACACAAGCACCATGGCACAAGTCTGACTTTTATAAGGCTGCAGGACAACATATAGTTGATGATATCAGCACTGGATGTTGGAGAGAAGATGTTGGGAGGCCTGCATGTTCACCTGTCAATATATTAAAATTTTGCATGTTGCCAGATTGATGAGTGTGCAATGTCTAGTATTTGGTGGTTGTGTTTCAATGTGCAGGTATATTTTAAGAGACAGCATTACAAACTACATGCAAACAGGTGTCCACATTACTACAAGTATTGTGAAATCTGAATGTATATTGATATTCTAAAGATGCACATGGTATATAACACAACATTTGTTATTAAGTAGTGTAGATGATATATTTGTGAACAAGTACTGAGATGCCAAGGTTGCAGTGTATGGGGGAGGTATCAGATGGCTGCACTGTAAATATGTGAGATTTTCTTAAATACGGCCTTCATTTTTCTGTTTCCACATGTAATTTCATGTTATGTACACTAAATGGACATCAAACAAACGTAATATATGCTACTGTCCACTCTGTATAGAGCACAGTGGAGCAGTGAGTTTGAGCGATGGGTGGCCAAGTGTTTGTGCATGTGAGATGCACATTTCTACAGCTTTCCCTGTTTTCTCATAGTTAAGCACTGAGCAAATGCGAGCCTCAGTGCTAAAATTATATGACTTCTCAGTACTGAGGGCATGGAACACAGCAGCTGCTAAGTTGACTCTGTGGCAGCAGGTATAACTGCAATGACACATTTCATTTTTAGTCCAGATGATTTAGGGTTCAAATCCAGGTATACATAACAATTGTAATTAGTGATAATGCAAAGAAATAAATCTTTAAACTACATTCACCATGTGCTACTGTGTGTTGACATAGTGCAGCATATTTTAGAGGCATTGGCTGGAGGTAACTGCACCACAGAAGATCTGTTCACCATCGTTTGGCATTGTTGAAAGAAGCCAAACTCTGCGGAAACATAGAGGCCAAAAAGTGAAGGGCTCCATTTGTTTTGGTTTTTTTTTGGTACTCGTGTGTTGTGTGTGATTCCATTTTTTTACCAGATTATAGGCATTAAAATGGGGTAGATAGGAAAGTGGTGAAATGGGGGGGGGCAGCATAGGGAAGAACAAAGGGAAAACAATATAGGAATGTGTGGGAGGGAGGAAAGAACCATAGGCTATCCATTTCAACAGCGTAAAATTAAAATGTATACAGAATATTAGCTGAATTTGGACTGTCACCTCCACAAAGAGGAGTGACAACAACACAATCATGTTGCATAGTCAACTGGACCAAATTTTGTGGGACAGGTGCCTGTTTTTTTTCCACTTCAGTAAGACAGGAATGCTGGATAAGGGATGTTGGTATTTCTGGGTCAGGTAAGTTGGGTAGGTGAGGAAGCAAATGCAGACAAACAGGACAAACAAGACAAGACACAGGGATGGTGAGGGATACAAAAGGTTGGGGCACTCCATGATTGGGTGAGGGAGGGGACAACGCAAGCCCATGCCTGCCAAATATGGGGAAAAGTGAGAATCTAGTCCTCACCCGCAGGACTGTCATCAATATCCCCTTACTCTGCTGGCTGCTGTAGTGCTTGGCGTCTTCTCCTCCTACAGACTATGAGAGAGAGCAGCCTCTCCATCCAGCATAGGTGTACAACAATGGTGCAGTGCACGATCCTACCCACCAACCCTGGAAGGTGATGAAATCCCCTCCTCCACCAGTACTCCCAGAAGTATCACAGCACCAGCTGCCAGGGTAGTGCTACCTTAGGGTGCAGGGGCATCTCAGTGTAGAGGCAGTACTGCCAGGTTGGGTCCCAGACATGCTGGGAGTCGGTGATGGAGCCAATGGAGTGGGGGCAGGCTGAGCCACTCAGGTTGGCCTACTTTACTGTGCTGTGAAGCATTACGTGATTTATTACAGATGGATGACATGGAGACATTTTAATAACACATAATGGAAAATAAAGAAAGAAAGAGATAAGGGTTGGGGTGAGAGGAAAAAAAGAGATAAAATTATTACCATCATATGTGACATAAATGCATTATCACAATAATATAATTATTTTGTCTAAAGTTTTACATTTGAGTATACTTTCTAACAACTACAAACTATAAGTACGGATTGCTCAAAGTAATCCTTGTAATGTGTAGATACTGCACATATGCTTGGTCAGTTATACAGATTACAGTTAACAGCAGGGCATTTATGACACTTGTGTAGAATTTAATTTATGTAACATTATTAAATAATTGCAGTACTGTATAGTTATTTCTCATGGTATTTGAACCCACAACCTCTGACAACAGTCTTACACTTGGCTCCTAAAATTGGTTTGTGCTACGGACTTATGCATGCATACTTGCTTTTACACTTAGGATATGCATGCTTACTTTGCTACTATTGCACAGAAAATAAAACATTTTTCTTTAACTTTTAAAGCTACAATAAAAGTTATATTGTGCAGCATACATAGCACATGCTTCCTTCAGTCTCTCCAGATGATCAGCAATGGCTTTACTATTCACTACTATTACAGAATTAGCTAAGAAAAGACAAGAACAGAACTGCATTATGCACACCAGCCTTGAATATATTTAGCTTTCTATGTATTAAAATTCTCTTTATTAACATTCTTACACAACTGTGGTATGTTGCTAGTTTGAAACTCATCCAACCACTAGTTAAGCTTATCGCTCTTGTGCCATTTTAGGTCACTGAAGTGGTGTCTACACTGTTCTCCAGTGAGTGGGATGCCAGTCACACTGGATACAGCCTTGGCCACACTATTCCAAGCCTCACACTAGTAGTGGGGGCCAGAATAGTCCCCTTGCAGAAGCATTTGGCTGCGGTGGTTCCCCAGGAGTCCAATAAATATTCTCGACTCCTCAATACCTCACCTCTGCACCCAATCAAAGTAACACTTGGATATTTTACTGTCCATTAATATAAACTGAACTGTCACAACAGTAGAACTATATTGTACTTCCTGTATTAGAACCCAGAACTATCTGTATTACAGCCCTACACTTACACCTGCTACCACAAGTATAGTTACATAACGGTTGCATAATTCCCTATTCATTCTTAACTTCTGTGTGTTAACTGCAGTGCAACGTCATTTAGCGTGTTTATGTGGTGCCCAACAGAATTAACAGAATGTATCCATTCTGAAACTGTTGACTGTCTGCAGGAGCTGGGGAAGTTTGCTGAGCAATGCCGCTTAGCGGTGTTGTGCAATGGAAAGCAAAAACTACAACACTGTAACCTTTTTAACCTTTACACTGTCTATGCCCTGCCTGCAGGTGTTATGTCTGCTTCCTGTCTAGGCCACTACTTCAGGTGTGGCAACTGCTAAGCATCGCGCAAATGAGATAAGCAAAGCTAAACATAACATTCATTGTATTTCTCTATTTCCCCTGTTTGTGCTAAACTATGCACCATGCAAACACTGGCACTTAGAAAAGGAAAAAATTATGAGAAAGGAAGAAAATAAATCTATTAAATCAACAACACTACAAAAATTTATGGTGGTACATATGAAATATTTTCACACAGGTCTGGATTTGAACTCACTCCAATGAACCATCAAAACACAATAAGGGTGTCTCATCCCTCTTTGCCACAGAAACAGCTTTGCAGCAGAGAATGAAAATCACTGTGCATATAATCAAGTGCAGCATCATCCACAGTATTAACAAAACATATGACAGTTTGCACATGTATTAATTCCAGACGTAGTGCACTGAGTGATCACGCAACCATTTATGACTCTCTCTGTTTGTTGCTCACTTTTGTTTTATCTGACCAGTAATCCGAAACATGCAGTCTGTAAGGCATTCTGTAACATTATCCTTAAAATGAGTGAGGATATTAAATGGCAAAAATATACAGTTGTCAAGAAATGAAGGGGAGGATGGATGTGATTGAACAGAAATTATATGTGCCGCTTACTTATATTTAAAACCTTGATACAATTACTTCTTCACTTTTTAAGTCTAACCTGGCTGACACACCCACTGGAGGTAAGGGAGCATGAATTGCTGTTGAGTTTTCCTTCTCCCTACCAGTAATCATTCACAAATGCAATCCATTAGCAAAAAACACTGAGGGAGGGCCTGCACTATATTTACATCTACTACACGGAGCCAAGTATTTGGGAGTCAGCAATTCTAATGAGTTCACATCTCATTTGCATCTTCACCATGCTCACAGCCCTGAATCTACACTACAGAAAGGAAACTATGCAGCTAGGGAACATGAAGATGAGGAAACTTGTTTATGTGGATAACACAGAAGAAGATATTACTTTGGGGTTTATCTGTACTGATCTTGAGAAGGTATGCTTGCATTTTTTCAGCTATATACTGGATATCACCAACAAAAAAAGCCGCAAAGGAATTCCAGAGACAAGGCAGAATAAAAAACGTAATTTAATTTTACAAACACAGAAAATGTAGGCACTTTCGAACAGAAGTAGAACTTTGTTCGAAAGCACTTACATTTTGTGTGTTTGTAAAATTAAATTACGATTTTATTCTGCCTTGTCTCTGGAATTCCTTTGTAGCTTTTCTTTTTTTGGTGATATATTTCATTTTAAGAAATCCAGCTTTTGCCCACTGGAGGTATATTTTATTCTACTATATACTGGATATGCTGAAATGTCAGTAAGAAAAATATGTATGTGTATATATATATATATATATATATATATATATATATATTTATGTTTATATATATATATATATATATATATGTGTGTGTGTGTGTATATATATATATATATATATATATATATATATATATATATATATATATATACATACATATATATATATATATATATATATATATATATATATATATATATATATATATATATATATATATACTGGAGCGCCTTCTGTGTGTAGTCTTGCATGTCCTCCCCACGGTCAAATGATGTCTAAAGACATGCAGGTAGGTGCATGTGTGAATGGGTGTGCCTTCCTTGAAGGTTGAGTGTTGGGCTGGCAACTCGGCACCGTAAAAATCAACTGGCAATCACTAGCGGACTGGAGTTCCACTGTGATGACCCCTAACCGGGAAAAGCCGAAAGACATACTACACACATACATATATATATACATGTGTGTGTGTGTATGCATTAGCAAATGCTACTTTTATTTGTATGCATTTCTTAGAGTGTACTGTATTGATGAGACAGGCATGTTTGGCAGGGCATTTTACTTTCTCAGATTCACAGTCTTATTAACTGGCATCATAAGTGCTGATGTTACAACTGTTTTCCTCTTTATACTCTTCCATTGTTATTTCCATGAAATATAAATGTCTTATATTGCCAATGAATGCAAAAACCACACTGTAAATTCAGAACTGAAAAAAAAGCAGTTCACAGACTCCACTGGCAGCAAACTAGGTTAAGGATTTTATGTGACAATTCAACCTTCTAGGTTTGTTCCTTAACCTAGTTTGCTGCCAATGAAGGCTGTGAACTGCTTTTATTTCAGTTCTATATTGCCAATGACACAGGGGTGATAGCCATCTCTATGGGATTGCTCACCACAGGTAGATGTGACTGGCAACTGAATAAACCTGAATGCTCTCTGGTAAATATGTGTACATGTTTCAGGAATAGTTTGTTTGATAGCACATTTAGCAGTTCACTGACAGTTTGTTAGCAAAATGTGTAATTTGCCTTTTGTTTTCGGGGTGTGGAGTCAAGTTCCATTTCTGTGTTGGCACAAACAAAAATTGCTATTGTTACTTTCCTTGTTTTGAAACTAGCATTGCTTTGTGTGTGACTGTAATATGTTACAATTACATAATTAATGTTTTATATTTGAATATATTGATTGTTTTATATTTCTCCAGTAGGTAATGGTGAAATACCACCTTTTACGTGTTATAGCTAAGCAAGCCTTTTATTTATGTGATACTTATATGTATTATTATTCTTTTGTGTTTTATGTCAGCTAGGACTATGGCACCTAGGCATCCCAATCCCTGCAAACCCCCTTCAGTGACCCTGATAATGAAGTCACTGTGGAAGCATTTCAGCAATATGGCGCCTTTCTGATTGAGAGGGGATGTAGGGATAGTGGGAATATGTCTGACAGAATGCAAATTTGGCAGCAGATAGTGACTGATATGAATGCAGTAGGTGGCCAGAGCAGGACATATGATCAGGTGTGCCATAGGACAACCTGCCATGATTTAAACATACCGGAGGAGAGCAGCTGCAGTGGCGCATGTAGAGATGTCTACCAGGGGGGGCTGCTACAGAGCCACCACTGACACTGAATGAAGAGTTTCTTTCCACTGTCAGGGGGTCCAGATAGGTCATGGGAATGTGCACAAGAGCAGGTCACTGATGTTTGTGCTGCTGTTTCAGGGAGAATAAGTATGTCCTAGGAGGAGCTTCCAGGTAGGCTTACCTATATAAATTGTTAAATACTTCCTGTATGGTAAAATATTGATAGCAGTGTGATGCCCAGCAAACAAGGAGCCTCAGTCCTCAGCACTAACACCAGAGAGGGCGTCTCATATATGAGGAAAGGATAACAAATACACACAGTAAAGTGCAATTTTCCTTAAGAGCACACAGAGATCACAATCAGTCCGGGGCTGGTCGCTCCCTTGCTTCCCAGGTCCCCAATAAGAGTCCCCACTGGCACAGCTATAGGTTCCAGATCTCAGCCTAACTGGGTAAGCTAAAATCTCCAGCAACCTCTCTGTCCAACCAGTGATTTGTATCCCTGCCCAAGTAGCTGACACACAGCTGTGACCCTTTTTCCCAGACTATACGGTAGTAATTACTGCCACCACCCAGCTAATATTTATCAGTTACTCAAAGGCCCTTAAAAGGGTGTCCAATTATTACTGTGCAATATTAATTTCCAATTGGTAGTATAGCACAGGGCTAAAGTTATTAGAGTGGCCCTGTACAGTTTTACCAAAGGCATGCAAGTACTTGTAAGAGCTTAACTTATCTCTACACAAACCAGCCACAATTAAAAGGTTTTAAAATATTTAATAATAAATAATTAAAACCAAAAGACAATACTTTCTATGTACAGTGCTAGTCAAAAGTTTAGAGATCACACAGAAATACTTAAAATAATTCAGTAGTACAGTTCTGACATAACAGAAAAACACTTAGTCTAATCTTTTCTAATCTCTGGCTACTTCTATGAGAAAACGCAGTTCTAACATACTACTTACATAAAGAGATCATAAGGCAGGGCTGAGTTGGATGTCCAGACAAAAATGCTTAATAATCTATAGTTATCGCTGTTTAAACTGAAACTGCAGTCCTGCTAAATATTACATCATCTTTTACACTTTCCTGTTTGCTGTTCCCAGGCTGACAGAAACTGCATTTACATTCCTTTACACTTAGAGCAATAAAGGACATTCCACATGTACAGTCTGGTCATTAACTTTAGCCTTAAAACAATAGGCAGGAAGCCTTCATCTAGCTGGACTGGAGCTGACTTTAGATCAAAGGATCACAACATGCTTTTATTGGGTCAGTAGAGAGCACTGTTGCCACATTTTTGTAACAGCATTTTTTTCATTTAAGACAACAAGCCTTTGATTCACATTCATATTTACAAATGATAGAATTATCTATAAAATTCTATCTGGTAGGCTGGCAGCCTTCACCCTCCTCTACCAGTCTTCACCCCCCCCCCCATGGAGAACTCAAGCTAGTTTTTCAAGTGCCCCTTGAGAAATGCCGCTTGAGAGGGTTAGGTCTATCTGAGTGTACCTCACCCCATTCCCTGTCTTGAGAGCCCATCTGAATTGGCACTGCTAACCCAACTGCGCTGCTGCACTGAAATACCATATGCTTGCAACCCTAGGCTCCATCTTAGCAACCTGGAATTTTGCTGGCTAGCTCTGTTTAACCATGTTAGGGGGTTGTGATCTGTCATAACAGTAAATTTCCTTCCATACAGATAAGGCTGAAGTTTCTGCAGTGCCCACACTTTGACTAGATATTCCTTTTATACAGCTGCATAGCATTCCTCCCTGGGTTGGAGCCTACAACTGAGATAAACCACTGGGTGCTCTTCTCCCTCTGAAGAAATCTGGCTAAGTACAGCCCCCATCCCATAGTTTGAAGCATCCACCTGTACAACAAATTATTTGCTGTAGTCTAGACAGGCTAACATAGGGGGTCCTCCCAAAGCTTATTTAAGCTTTTGGAATGCCTGCACACATGCTGGGGTTCACACTACCTTATCTGGCCTGTTCTTCCTTGTCAGGTCTCTGGGAGCAGCTATGGTATTATAACCAGGGATGAACTTTCTGTAGTACCCTGCTGTCCCTAAAAATGCCCTCACCTGCTTTTTAGTAACAGGTGCAGACCATGCCTGAATGGCTTCCACTTTGGCAGGTTCTGACCTTATCTTACCACTCCCCACTCTATGTCCTAGGTAGGAGACCTCTGCCATACCCACCTGACATTTGCTCAGCTTAATGGCCAACCCTGCCCTTTGTAGTCTGCCCAGCACCTCCCTGACATGCTGAAGGTGCCTCTGGCCAGGAATGGCTGTAGATGGCAATATCACCTAGGTAAGCAAAGACAAACCCTCCTGCTCCTGCTAGGATATTATCTACCAGCCTCTGGAAAGTTGCTGGGGCATTCTTCATCCCAAAGGGCATCTTTGTGAACTCATAAAAGCCAAAAGGAGTTACAAAGACTGACCTCTCTAGCACTGGGAGTCAAGGGCACCTGCCAGTAACCCTTGGTAAGATTAATGGTTTTAAGATACTTAGCCCCACCAAGCTGCTCTAAGGCCTCATCTGTCACAGGCATGGGGTAAGCATCTGACTGTATGACTATTTAATTTCCTGTAGTCCACACAGAACCTGGTGCTGCCATCCTTCTCTGGCACCAGCACCACTGGGGTAACCCAGGGACTGTTGGAGTCTTGAATCAGCCCTAGTTCCAACATCTCCTGTACCTCCTCCCTTAGAGTCTGTTTGACTCTCTCAGGCACCCTATAAGGGGCCTGCCTAATAGGCTTTTGGGGTCCTGTATCCACCTGGTACTGCACTAGGTGGGTGGACCCTGGTTTCCCAGTGAACATGTCTCCAAACTCCTGCCACACTGCTTGGATTTCTCAAACATGGGTAAGACATAGCTGCTGGGACACTGCTACCCCTTCTACCGAGATGTCAGCCCGAGCCTCACTGAGGAGATCAGTCTGCAGATCTCCCTCAGACTCCTCCTGCAATCCACTGAAA
This sequence comes from Protopterus annectens, assembly GCF_019279795.1. Lineage (NCBI taxonomy): Eukaryota > Metazoa > Chordata > Ceratodontiformes > Protopteridae > Protopterus > Protopterus annectens. The sequence goes on along the minus strand of NC_056726.1, from coordinate 98,072,747 downwards.
ATGCTCAGCACAAGGGCCTTCCTATCATGGTACGGTTTCATCATGTTAACATGGTACAATTTGTGCCCCTGCCTGCTGCCTAGCAGTTCCACCATGTAGTTAACATCACTTACCTTTCTTATCACCTTGTAGGGACCCCCCAAGCTGCTTGCAGCTTGTTGTGTCTGACAGGAATGAGAACCATTACCTGCTGCCCCACAGCATACTCTCTAGCTCGAGCATTCCTGTCATACCACACCTTTTTCTGTTGTTGGGCTTCTGCCAGGTTCTCCTAGGCCAGCCCATGTGTTCCCTGAGCCTTGTCCTGAGGTTTAGGACGTATGCCACAACAGACTCCTTGTGAGACTCGTACTCACCTTCCCAATCATCTCGAATTAAATCTAGAGGTCTCCTCACCCTATGCCCATATAGCAACTCAAAAGGTGAAAAACCTGTGGATTCCTGGGGAACTTCTCTGTAAGCAAAGAACAGATGGGGCAAATGTCCATACCGGAAGATTGCCAAATTCCAGTAATAACGGCCACACAGGTACAAAACGCACTCTCTAAAGCCAAGAATACAGCATCCATGGGACCAGATGACATCCCGGGCTGTGTACTACATGAACTACAATATGAACTGGCACCTCACCTAAGTGTCATGTTTAATCATAGTCTCACCTCAGGTTTCGTGCCCACTGAGTGGCGCAGAGCTACAGTTATCCCAATCCACAAGGGGGGATCCACCTTGGATCCCGGAAACTACCGTCCCATCAGTCTGACAAGCCTTATCTGCAAGGCCATGGAGCGTATTATCATGGAACTTATAAACAAAGACATTGGCAACCTTCAAACACTGGACCCCACCCAGTTTGGGTTTGTGAAGGGCCGATCTTGTCTCCTGAACCTGATTGACTTCTTTGAATCAGTCTCCAGAGCCATGGACAAGGGTAAGGTGGTCCACACAGCCTATCTAGACCTTGCCAAGGCCTTTGACACCATCCCCCACTCTGGAATCATAGATAAACTTACTAAGTTGGGTATTAATCCCTATGTCACCCAATGGGTTGCTAAATGGCTTACTGATAGAACCCACACTGTAAAAGTAGCCGACTCCAAATCCAGCTCCAGACAAGTGACAAGTGGAGTACCTCAGGGTTCAGTCCTGGGGCCGCTCTTGTTTGGCCATCTACTTCTCTGAAGTACAGGTCAACACTAAGGGACTCTGGCTAACAAAGTTTGCAGATGACTGCAAACTGGGAGCCATTATTGAATCCCCAAATGATGTGGATACTCTACAAAAGGGCCTTACAGAAACAGATGCTTGGTGCCAGAGCCATGGGCTCAAGCTCAATGCCAAGAAATGTATTGTTATCCCCTTTGGGAAAAAACATGTATCCATGAATTACCATATAGGTGGCAGTACACTAAACACAGAAAATGTGATAAGAGACTTAGGGACACAGGTGGACAGTGGTCTCACCTTCGATAACCACATCGCCACAACAGTCAGGAAATCCTTCTATGTGGCACACCTCATCACGAAGGGCTTTTCAGCCAAAAAAAGGAGGTCATTGTCCCACTGTACTCATCCCTCATTAGACCCATTATAGAATACAACGCCCCATTTGGTATGTACCTCTCAAGACATCTGCAACAACTGGAAAGGCCTCAGAAATACCTCACTAAAAGAATCACAGGCCTAAAGCAGATGCCCTACGCTGACCGCCTTAAAAAACTCCAGCTATACTCTGTCGCATATCGTCTACTCAGAGGCGATCTCTGCTTAACATACAAGGCCATGTCAAACCCAGAGCTGTTGGACATGCTACACTTAAAGAAATCCCAATCCCTCAGAGCTACACGCTCCAGGGATCTAAACCTTGTCATCACAATAAACAAAACATGCTGGAGGGATAGGTTCCTGACCAAGAGACTCCCCAGACTCTGGAATAGATTGCCCATACATGTCAAGCAGAGTGCCTCTTTGGACCTCTTCAAGAGGAACCTTGACGTTTGGATGGGAGAAAGGAAATTCACCCCAGGGGTCCAGGAAAGTAAATAATGTGGGAAGAAATAGCCAGGGAATTATTATGGCTAGGCTTGTATAGGCCCTAGGGCTGATAGCCTAGTACCAACCTATGAACCTATGAACCTATGAATATTTGTCCCACTCCTTAAACTGATCTGCAAATGCCCGTAGCATGGACTTGATTGTAGAGTTTAACCTCTCAACAAGACCATTAATCTGGGGATGGTAGGGGGTAGTCTTCATGTGCTTCACCCCACAGGACTTCCACAGACAAGACAGCAGGTCTGACATGAAATTGGCACCTCTGTCAGACAGTATTTCTTTTGGGAAACCTACCTTGCTGAAAATCTCTAACAAAGCATTTGCCACCTTCTCTGCCTCAATGAAGGACAAAGCTACTGCCTCAGGGTATCGTGTAGCACAATCCACTACCACTAGGGTATACTTTTTCCCTGTGGAACTTGGGATACTTAGAGGACCCACAATATCCATAGCTACCCTCTGAAATGGCTCCTCAATCACAGGCAAAAGCATCAAAGAAGCTCTCACCTTGTCTCCTGCCTTGCTTACCTTTTGGCACTGCTCCCAGGTCCTGCAGTACCCTGTTACATCTCTGGGAATTCCAGGCCAATAGAAGTTCTGCATAATACACCTCTTTGTATGTTTTATGCCCACATGACCTGCAAAGGGAATATCATGGGCTATGGCTAGAAGCATCAGATGGTAGGCTCTAGGCACTACCAACTGTTGTACTCTCTCACCTTCTAGCCCTCCCTCAGGGGTCCACTCTCTATATAATAACCCTTTGTCCCAGTACACAGATTCCCCTTTTCCTTGAGAATCAGGTGCCTCCCTAGCTACTTGCCTCAGGCCTTGCAATGTAGGGTCTCAGACTGTCTCAACTCTCTCCTTCTAACCCTTCCCAGCTCCCCTTCCACAGGAAGTCTGGCATCCTCTGACTGTGGTGCCTCACTGTCAGTCTCGGTACAACTACTCACCTCTACCTTTGCAGTCACTTTGTCCAAGGGACCATCAGTACCCACAAGCAGCTGTGGTTCACCTTCAGTCTCACTGCTACAGCGTATCTCACTCCCTGAAGTAACCACCTCACCAGTTCTGGCTGCAAGTATGCAGTCTGTCTGGGTCTCCCCCAGGCTACCAGACCAACATGCTTGTCTCCTAGCCTCACTGCGTGTAACTGCATAAGCACATGGTACTGCCTCATCCAAATCCTTCCCTCTCAGGAAATCTGCAGGGTGGTAGTTTATTACCCCTGTTGTCTCAAGACAACCTACTATTGGCATGTTGTCTTTCCCACTTACTTGCTCCCTCAACTTTGGTTCCTCACCTTGCCTCTGTGGACACCTGTATGCCACATGGCTCCACTGGTTGCATTCAAAATATTTAACCCTAGCTCCTGGATGTGTACCTGGACTAGTGGCTTCCGCTGTTACTGGCAGATTCTGTTGGGGCAGTCTGTGCTGCCTACCATGAGTTACTTTAGACCTATGAGCAGTACTGGGGATCTCCTTCCTGTGCAGGGCTGCCCTGCTTGCCAGTAATAGGTCTCCCTTCTTCCCCAACTTATCTGAAGTAGCAAATTGTCTATCAGGTAACCTGATCCTCATGTCCTCAGGCAAAGTGCTAAGGGCTTGTTCCCTCAACAAAAGGTCTGCCAGCCCTTCAAAAATAGTGACCTGACATCCACTCACCCACCTATGGAAATAAGTGCTCAATTCAGCAACATATTCACACACACTTTCAACTGCCTTCTGTCTATGCTCACGAAATTTTTTCCTATACGTTTCAGGTGTTAGCTTAAACAGTTCTAAAAGACATTTCTTTACAGCAGTATAATCAAAACATGCAACGTCAGACATTTTAGCTAATGCAGCTACAGCTTTACCATGGAGTAAGGGGGTCAGGAACCGTACCCAGAACCCTTGGTCAACTTCATACTGTTTACATACCCTCTCAAACATGTGAATAAAACTATCAAAATTAGCCCCCTCTTTAAACTGCGGAAGAAACTTACTGACCTTTTGAGCTTCTGGGGTCCAGTTATTCCCTTCCCCATTACCTCCATGACTCCGGCAAAGAGTCAGCATTTCCTTCTCATGCTGCCTCTGCTTCTTTTGTTCTTCAGCTTGCAGACATAACAGTTTCTCATTCTCCTCAGCCTGCAAACATTGCAGTCTCTCATTTGCTTTTAATTCCACACGCCTGGCCTTCAACTCAAGTCTCTTTAGCTCCAGCTGGATTTTTAAGTCCACTGCAGAAGGGTTAAGCTGTCCATTCTCCAAGGGAATTATATCTCCACTGCCAGTCTGACTGTCCTCCTTGTTGCTGTTTTCTGATGCTGCTGTAACCAAGGCTGCAATCAAGTATGCCTTAGTCAGGTTTCCATGCATCAGTCCCCTAGCCTGGCACATCTCTGCCAGCTGGCTCCTTGTCAGCTTTCCATACTCCTCTGCTGAAATGCTGCCTGCTCACCTTGACTAACTAAGCTAACAAAAGAAATAAAACAATTGTGATCTGAACTCTGAATATTCACTGCATGGCTTTTTTTAGAGTACAAAACACCTTCAAAGCTCACGGTACACAAGCTACAGGATTCACTCTACCCACACCACTACAAGCCAATTAGTATTTGCCAACTAATTAATATGTAGTGTGGATATCCCACCACTGCCAAACAATTGTTAGGTGGATATCCCAACCACTGCCACCAATTAATATGTGATGTGGATATCCCAACCACTGCCACCAATTAATATGTAAGGATATCCCAACCACTGCCACAAATTAATATGTGACATCCGTGCCCTGGCCCAGCAATCAAGGAGCCTCAATCCTCATGATTAACACTAGAGGGAGAGAGGGAGTCTCATATATGAGGAAAGGATAACAAATATTCACAGTAAAGTGCAATTTCCCTTAAGAGCACACAGAAATCACAGTCAGTCCAGGGCTGGTCGCTCCCTTGCTCCCCAGGTCCCCAATAAGACTCTCCACTGGCACAGCTATAGGGTCCAGATCTCAGCCTAGCTGGGCAAGCTAAAATCTCCAGTACCCTCTCTGTCCAACCAGTTCTTCATATCCCTGCCCTAGTAGCTGACACACACACACACACACACACACACACACACACACACACACACACACACACACACACACACTCACACACACACACACACACAGACACACACACACAGACACACACACACACACACACACACACACACACACACACACACACACACACACACACACACACACACACACACACACACACACACACACACTCACACACACACACGCCCTTTGAGAAGAGGTTATACAATCACACATACACTCCTGGGGAAGGCTGGCACAGGTTCTCCAGCTGTGCCCCTTTCTCTCAGACTATATGGTAGTAATTACTGCCACCACCCAGCTAATATTTATCAGATACTCAAAGGTCCTTAAAAGGGTGTCCAATTATTACTGTGCAATATTAATATCCATTTGGTAGTATAGCACAGGGCTAAAGCTATTAGAGTGGCCTTCTACAGTTTTACCAAAGGTGTGCAAGTATTCTTAAGAGCTTAACTTATCTCTACACAAACCAGCCACAGTTAAAAGGTTTTAAAATATTTAATAATAAATAATTAAAACCACAAGACAATACGTTCTACTATACAGTGCTAGTCAAAAGTTTTCAGAGATCATACAGAAATACTTAAAATAATTCAGTAGTACAGTTCTGACATAACAGAAAAACACTTAGTCTAATCTTTTCTAATCTCTAGCTACTTCTAGGAGAAAGCACGGTTCTAACATACTACTTACATAAAGAGAGCATAAGGCAGTCCTGAGTTGGATGTCTAGACAAAAATGCTTAATAATCTCTAGTTATCACTGTTTAAATTGAAACTGCAGTCCTGCTAAATATTACATCATCTTTTACACATGCAAGTACTCTTAGAGCTTAACTTATCTCTACACAAACCAGCCACAGTTAAAAGGTTTTAAAATATTTAATAATAAATAATTAAAACCACAAGACAATACTTTCTACTATACAGTGCTAGTCAAAAGTTCAGACAAAAATGGTTGTAGTCCTGCTAAACATTACATCATCCTTTACATTTTCCTGGTGTTCCCAGGCTGACAGAAACTTCATTTACATTCTTTTACACTTAGAGCAATAAAGGACATTCCACGTGTAAATTCTGGTCATTAACTTTAGCCTTAAAACAACAGTCAGGAAGCCTTCATCTAGCCGGACTGGAGCCAAATTTAGATCAAAGGATCACAACATCATTTTACTGGGTCAGTAGAGACACTTTTGCCACATTTTTGTAACAGCATTTTTTTTCATTTAAGACAACACGCCTGTGATTCACATTCATATTTACAAATTATAGAATTATCTATAGAATTATATCCGGCTAGGCTGGCAGCCTTCACCCTTCTCTACCAGTCTTCACAAGCAGTACTTAAGTTCCATTTAACATTACATTTATTTTTTGGGGGGGACAGTTGTAGATTGATACAGTTAACAACACATTTTGGTTGATTACACATGTGCCTGGGGTGTACATGTCATCCAAGTTCTTGTTAAAAGTATGGTTAAAGGACATATAAAGGGCAAAAAGTTTCAACCCCCTGTATGACTGTTAATTGTGATAATGGTGTCCTTAACTTTTGCTTAACTTCTTCTGGGACCATCAGCCATATGGAGCTTACAATCATCTGCACATGGTAAGCCAAACATTTTATGTCAGTACTGATGAACAGTTCAAATAAATATTTCTTCTGTGATGTGGGTATCAGGATTGTTGTGGGTATTGTTGAATTGTTTGTAATAGTGGCAAAACTTTTAGTTTGTTAGTATATACAGGGCTATAGTAGTGTAGGTATTAATTTCTTTCCTGTGTTTGTTGTTTTTTGTCACAGGTGATCCTAACATTGGAAGTGTGGGACTCCTACCACCTGATGTCAGAGTAAGAGTAGACGCTGATGATGATGGTGGTCAAACAGAAGCGCAGTCGGGTGGTGCAGAGGTCGACTCTGATACTGAGGTTAAGAATCAGACATCCTCTGTAATTTCATCAGACACAGTCAGTAGGCCTATGCCAACCCATTCCAGTCATCCCTCAGATATTGGATAGGTGGAAGATGAGACACTCAATCAGGATAGTGTGGTTACTGTGGCATCAGTGCCTGTTGACTGTCAGTAGCCAAAGTGTGGGTGAGGTGCCATGCAAGGATGGTTGTCAGGGGTGCTCAGAGGAGGCATGCTGTCCATCCTCTACGTGATCTAGATGTGTCTTCCTGTGCCACTCTACATATGCTTAGGGCCATGATGGATGAGCAGGCATGTTCCAATATGTCCTCCAGAGAAATGTTTAGGGTTGTAGATGTGGCATAGGCTGATATCCATGACTGCCTCCACCGTGTTGCCAATTCAAATGATCAGATGAATAACACTTCGGAATGGACGATGTCTGTGCTGGAACTTCTGCTGGGAGGGGGGCAGTATTCACATGGGAGTAGGTCAGCCACATTATCTGATGTTAGCCAATGTGACCAAGCTTGATCATGGTCCCACAGTGGGATTACTTCCACTACTCCACTAGTGGCTGAGGTGTCCACACCCAGATGTGGCAGGCCATGGGGTTGTTGTCCTGGGCATCCTCGTCAGAAGAGCTCATCCAGCAGGCATCAGTTATGTCCAGGTTGCAGAAGTGTTTCTAACAATGGGCTTGGGTGTGCCATTGCAATTCCTGGCAGAGAAAGTTTTCTGGGTCAGGTACGACAATGTTGAACTGCCACCACTATCATGCATGGCTCACACCTGTCAGACATACCAAGATGTAGACTCACACACCAATTTCACCTGGAGGCCCTATACAGACACACGCGCGCGCACACACACACACACACACACACACACACACACACACACACACACACACACACACACACACACACACACACACACACACACACACACACACACACACACACACACACACACACACACACACACATAGACACACACGCACACACACAAAACAGTTACATGGTTCAGCTGTTAGGCTTAAAATTAATTCTGTCTCAGTGGCCATTTGTTACGTTATTCAAATGCCTGCCCATTTCTCCTTCTTACTGACATGCATTCACTTACATTTTGTGTCAGGCTAGGCTTCTTGCCCCCCCCAACACACACACACACACACACACACACACATACAAAACACCCTGTGTAAGTGACAATAACTGTGCCTTATTATTGTTTTCTGTCTTTTGGATTCCATTTGGATTCAGGGATACATAAGTTTTGTGTATGAAGCTCAGTGTACATAACTGACTTAGTGCTTAGTATATCTGCGTTTGTAATGTTGTCATGCTAATTGTACTTTTGACATATTCTGGTCTTAGAAAGTTAGACGGTTGATAGAATCAAAACAGTTTTTTGCATCAGTATTTTTAAGAATTTTCTGAAGGTTTTGAATTCTGAAAGTGAAATGTGTCTCACTACTTTCTAACTTCTCTCTTTAATGATTTTCCAGTACAAAAGTTTGAGGCTGAAATGAGGACATTCGGTGACCATCTGTACTTTTAAGAGGTATGAATATGTGAATCTTTGATACCTGAGGTCTATTACTTGATAGAGGACACATGTATACATATAAGTATTCAAATAAGTCTCTACTGTCACATGTTAAAGTCATTGCTGCACAAATCACCCATCTTTTACTTACTTACATTACCAAGTAACAACATGCAAGGATATGCCATTCATTTGTATTATTATACAATTCTGTTTTAGCACCACAGGTTCAACACTTACCTTGTAAATCCAGCAGCTGGTATAGTTTTAGTTCAGGGCTGAGGCTGTCTGATGTTAGGAGTATACAGCCAGTACATAGGTAGGTAAAGGTTGTGAGCGTTGCCTAGCATCAATGTTACTATATGTATGTGCATAAGATGAAGATTTTAACCCTTTAGGTGCTGAGTGGGTATGTTATGCTTTACCTCTTAGCCAATATGTGGGCATATTGAACACACCTATGTCTGCCTACACCCACAGCAGCTGTTGGTTCCCCTTCTGACTCCTCACCTGCATGTGGCTGTGGTGACTTTGCCATTGGTGGTGGGATGTGTGCCCCTTCCCCTTGCTGATCCTGTTAAAGATGTTTTCTCAGGATGATGCTGTGAAGCATGGCACAGATGGTGATAATTTCAGTACATTTTTGTGGATTGTACTGCAGGGCTCTCTCTGATGTATCTAGGCAGCAGAACCATGAATTTAGCCACCCAAACACATGCTCTATGATATTTCTGTTTTGAGCGTGTGCCTCATTATGGTGTTCTTCAGCAGGTGTGTGTGCATTTCTGATGGACGTCATCAGCCATAGTACCACTGCATAATCTGCATCCCCCAGTAAATGACCCTGTGGGATATCACCCCTAGTGAACATCTGCTACAGTTGGGAGGTGTCCCAGATATGTCAGCTGTGGTAACTGTTTGGGTTGCCAGTATACACATTCAAGAGGATTCCCGCAGCATTACACATGACTGGGCAGTTAATGGAGTGGAAGCCCTTTCTATTTATGTAGACCCTTCCCTGTTCCTTGGGTGGTGCCTTGATTTCAATATGCATACAATCTCTTGCACCCAGTACTTCAGGGTAGTGTGCTACAGGGTAGAACTCTTGCATATTTGTGGCCCTATCTTCAGGAGTACGGGGAAAATATATGTAGTCACTGGCATGTTGGAGCATAGCATTCAAGAAGTGATGGAGGATTCTGGATTCTGATGCCCGTGACACCTCCAGCATGTCCCCTGTTGGTCTCTGAGAGATTCCTGTAGCTAAAATTAGAAGTTATGTACTCACCATAACGTTCCATCTGAGTAGGTGGATTCATTTGTCTGCAACCTGTGGGTTATGGATCCGATATCGGATCCAAACCGGCATGGTTTTACCAGCTATGGATCCGAGCTCCTAGCTCCTCCCCTCACCCATAATGCCCTGCTCTCCCTACATGACCTCAGATCAAGTTTGCCCTGAATCAAAATACCCTGAAAAGGGTAACATATAATATGCAGGAAACTGACAAGGCCAGGGGGATAGGAGGGCGGGATGGTTGCAGACAAATGAATCCACCTACTCAGATGGAACGTTATGGTGAGTACATAATTTCTAAATCTGAAGTAGGAGATTCATTTGTCTGCAACCTGTGGGACAGAGTCCCCAGCTACCTGAATCTTGGGTGGCCGTCATGGAAGGATATTCCGGAGCACCGCGGAGCCAAAGGATGCTCTACCTCTAGATGTGATATCCAGCTTGTAATGAGAAATAAAGGTATGGGATGAAGCCCAAGTGGCTGCTGAACAAATGTCATCCAGAGGAATCCTAGCCTTAAAGGCCGCTGAGGTAAAAACTGACCGAGTTGAATGGGCACGGACTCCCTCCGGTACGGGCCTCCCAGAGGCTTGATAAGCTAGAAGAATACACTGTGAAATCCAGCGAGACAAGGATACTTTGGAAATTGGCTTACCCAGATTGAATTTGGCAAAGGAAATGAACAACTGGTCGGATTGCCTATGACCAGCTGTCCTGTTAAGATAAAAACGAAGCTGCCTGTGAACATCCAAGGAATGCAGCTTGTATTCACCCTTGTTTTGATATTTAGGAAAGAAAACAGGGAGGTTAATGGACTGATTAATATTTGTTTCTGGGGCCACCTTAGGAAGAAAGGAGGGATTGGTCCTGAGGTATACGCGGTCCGGATGGAAGATCAAGTAAGGAGGCTTTGAAGATAAGGCTTGAAGTTCCGAAACTCTTTTGGCCGAAGTAATGGCCACTAAGAAAGCAGTCTTAAGGGATAAGAATTTAAGATCTACTGTGGCCGCAGGTTCGAATGGGGGAGCGGTCAAGGCCTGAAGAACCAAGGACAGATCCCAAGGAGGAACCGCTTGCTTAACAGGGTGCCCTAAGGAGAAAGGTGCCTTTAAGGAAGACTTTACACAATTTGGCAGACATAAGTGGTCCAGAGTCATGACCAACATGATAGTGAGAAATGGCCGCAAGCTGCACTTTGACCGTGGAACTACTGGCACCATCATTAAAAAGAGTGGTGAGGAAGTCTAGCACCAGAGGAAGGGGAACTGTGAAGGGATCTAGACCTTGCCGCTCCGTCCAAATGGAAAACCGTTTCCATTTACTGCGGTAAACTTAGATGGCTTATGAGCCACTACCAAGATGGCCTTAACGGGAGACGAGATACCGGGAGTCCTAATTAGGAGTGGAACTGGAGCAGCCAAGCCGTTAGCTTCAGGCTGCCCAGATTCGGAGTTGGTAGGTTCGATGGATACGAAATCAGATCCGGAATGGGATCTAGAATCCAAGGTGGATTCACCAAGTGAGACCTTAGGAAAGGGAACCAGATCTGTCGAGGTCAGAATGGGGCAATGAGGATCATTCTGCACCCCAACCAAGAGGCTTTCTGAAGAATTTGGAGCATCAGGGGCAAAGGGGGGTAAGCATAAAGAAGACCGGGAGGCCAAGCATGCACCAGAGCGTCTCTCGGGGAATCCCCTGGAGGAGGGATTAGAGTGAAAAAACTGTCGCACTTGGTGTTTAAGGGAGATGCAAAAAGATCGCAACAAGGAGTTCCCCACCGTGCGAAGATACGTTTCGCTACTTGAGCATTGAGAGACCACTCGTACGGGGAGAGAATGGTGCGACTGAGTTTGTCCGCCAGGATGTTGGACCGACCCAGAATATGCGTTGCGATGAGAAAGCGGTTGGTGGAGATCGCCCGTTCCCACACTCTCATGGCTTCTCGACATAAGGGATAAGACCTGGTTCCCCCCTGTTTGTTGATGTACCAGACCACCGACATGTTGTCTGACTGAATCGCAATTGTTCCCAGGGGAAGAAAGGCCTGAAGTGCTCGCAACGCCAAGAGCACTGCTCTCATCTCTAGAACATTGATATGCAGGGAGGTCTCTGAGTCGTTCCACGTGCCTTGGACTGTCCTGCCTGCAATATGCCCCCCCCCACCCGAGGCGGGAGGCATCCGTGGTCACCGTGGCGAGAGGGGGAGAAGCACAAAAAGGGCGGCCTCCATGTAGATCCTGTGAGTGGAGCCACCACAAGAGGGACCGCTTGCAAGCCTTGCTGATCGCAATGGGATGATGCAGAGGTAGAGCAAGGTAAGACCACTGAACCTGAAGTGTCCACTGAAGGACCCGCATGTTGAATCTGGCGAGAGGAAGAAGAGATATTGCTGCCGCCATGGACCCTAGAGCCCTCAGGACCAATTCCGCCGGAACAGAGCTGGAGTGTAGGATGGCCCGCACCTGGAGTCACAAACTCTGAACTCTGTCGGTTGTGAGGAAGGCTCTTAACTCCCTGGTGTCTAACCTGGCACCTATAAAATCTATCAACTGAGTAGGGGCCAGGTTGGATTTTGCTACATTTATCGTGATGCCCAATCGGGGAGCTAGATGAAGAAAGGAGTCTCGCGCCAATGATAGTCGATGCCTTGTTGGGGCGGTAAGAAGCCAGTCGTCCAGGTATGGGAAGACCTGCACCCCCTGAAGCCTCAGGTGGGCCACAACCACTGCTAATACTTTGGTGAACACCCTGGGGGCTGTGGTGAGACCAAAGGGAAGGACCCTGAACTGGTAGTGACTGGCTCCCAGCCGGAAGCGAAAAAACCTCCTGGAACGTCTGTCCATTAGTATGTGGTAGTACGCATCCTTGAGGTCTATAAAGCACATCCAGTGGTTCTTTCCCAAAAGGGGAAGGATAGATTGTAGGGTGACCATCCGGAACTTCTCTTTGGGAACTGCCAGGTTTAACAGGGACAGGTCTAAAATTGGTCTTTAACTAGAAAAATCACTTAGCTGAAGAGCTCAGAATCCAAGGACCTGGTTACCAGTGCGGCAAACTAGATCTGAGGTCATGTAGGGAGAGCAGGGCATTATGGGTGAGGGGAGGAGCTAGGAGCTCGGATCCATAGCTGGTAAAACCATGCCAGTTCGGATCCGATATCGGATCCATAACCCACAGGTTGCAGACAAATGAATCTCCTACTTCAGATTTCTAAGTTCTACATGTACCTTTGTCTCCACCAGTATCGGTTCCCCTCAGTTTGCTCTGGGTCTGAGTTTCTGTAGTGTGTCTTTATCTACCCTGTAGTGCTCTATAATTTCCAACTCATACAGATTGTGATAAGTTAACCGGGTTTAAAAACTCTTCTCCTTCCTGGCTGTGGTCTACTAGCAGCAGCAGCATAGACTTCAGCCTGTTGTACATATACATTAATTAAAGCAACTGCAGGTCCTAATATTGTTTCTGTGTAGACTCCTTTCTATGGCTGTAGTCCAAACAGTTTTGGAATTTGCAGGGAAAATCAGCACAGAGTCTGCACGGTTGCTTTATAGCTTGCTGAATAGCTCCTCCATCTTGGGTTGGTTGATTACATACAATTCCTATGCTTATGCTGTAATTAGCATGCCATGGTGTTCACTGTGGTTGTGCAGCTCTACACACTGTGTAAAGCCATTTACTGAATACAAAACTGTGTTCTACCATGTGCACATTACAGCACGATTCACATACAGTCTTAGCGGACTGTGCAGGGTTTATTGAATCTGCCCGGTTATTTATATGGGCATATATATATGCTGTCCAGCACTGTATATTGGAAAGAGAAATAGAAAACTAAAAGAGTAGATTTAAGAGCACTTATCGAGCATAAGGAGAGGATAATGCCAATGCACTCTTTAAACATATAAATGAAACTAGCACTCATTTTAATTTTGCTGTTTTACAAAACATATATAGTAATTTTAAGAGGGGGTGATATTAGAACAAAAACTGTATGTGCTAAATATAAATGGATATTCACATTTAGAGCAGATACACACAAAGGGTTTAATGGGTGTATCCATTATGCCAATTTTAAAGCGTGGGCAACTAAGAATGTGATATTGGAAATGACTGGCTGATTATGAATATGTAGTTTTGTAACTGAATGTATTTAAAGTTATATTTGGAAGTATGTGTGCAGAAGCCCGAAGAAGCACATTTTATGTGAAAGTTTGCTGTGTATTATGGCTTTTAGGAATAGATTCACTGTGTTTCCTGAGCTGGAAATCTTGCTTTTTACATAAAACATATGCCTGTTATTTTAGTTAATATACAATCTATTAATGTGTTGGATCGAAGATCTGTTTAAAATGTCAGGACTTGAAATGCTGAGTCCCAAAATTTGAAGACTGAATGACAGACTATCCAGACTTACATATAGGGTTCAAGATTGCCATTTTTGGAATACTCACTTCCCTGAGACATGGTGATTTTGAAATTGGGTATATAACAATTCAGAAGTGTGGGGGTTCCTTCAGCACAAACACATACATTGGGGGGTATGGGGGTTCACCCCCCCCCAAAAAAAAAACAAGTTTAAAGGAGATGAATGATGTTTGGTATTCACTCTTCTCTTTTTAGTCTTTTTTTTTTCTGTGTTTTGGGACTCAGCATTACAAGTCCTAACATTTCAGTGGAGAGCTGTTGAATCCCATGTTGGGGCTATATCTTGCAGGTTCTTTTTATCAGTTGGTTTAGATGACTTAGACTGAGGTATCTTTGGAAATGAGGAGCTGCTGGGCCAAGTTCATTCAGGTTAAAATCACGCAGGAATATAATGTTTTTCTTTACTTTTGCAGACCCTACTGCTATTATTTGCTTAAACAGTGAAAATAAGGAAGGCACAGGGATTGTTAAGGGCATCTCATCGTATCCAGATATATCATGGAAAGGGGTACAACTATTAAATCCTACAATACTGCTACTAAAGTGATGAGGAAACAGGAATTACAGAACCCAAATCTGTATGACTGCTAGCCCTGTAAGAGGGTGACTGGACTTGACAGTTTACAGCAAATGTGTCCTACTGCCTTGTATTATGACCAACACCTGTCACACTCAAATAGGTTGTACCTTGTCAGCTCCAGAAAAGAGCAATTACTAACTCCCCATGATGTCTCCTATCTCATTCTGAGCTCCATGTCTTACAGTTCAAGCTTATCAACAGTAACTGAGACTTAACCAAATTATTTTTCAGCCACATACACACTCATAATACTTCACAGGAGGGGCTATTGATACTGCTCCAGTGACAAACCTGTATTTGTGATACTCAGCCACCAGTCAGCCTGTTAATGTGATACCAAGATCTCAGTCACTGATCACTCTTTTAACAAGCCAACATTATGTTATGATTGCTGGTGGACAAACAGTGTTTCTCTTCAAAAAGACCAGGTAGATACCACTCATCACACAAATAATGCATTAGGCACAATATTTGTTAAATAAACAAATAAAAACTCTTTTAATTTTAAAAATGATTTGAATTAACATGCAGAACAGTATAAGTGGTAGTGTAATGCTAGAAAAAAAATAATTTAATCTGCAGTTGTTGCTTTCAGGTACCTGAAGCTGATGACTGAAACATCAGGATATGGATAAAGTACAGTAAGTCTATAATTCAAGCATCTTCCTCTGCCAGTTAGAATTCCTAAAGTCTATATAATGGTGCCAGACAGACAGAAGAAAAAGGACAGCAATTACTTTGATACACTACATTCTACAGAAACTAGAGGAGATTTAGGAGTAATTCATAAAGGTTACTGAGAGGTATACATAATGTGTATACCTTGAGGTAACCTTTTTGAATTCACAGAATGCCTTATCACAGTGCTTTTGCATGCAGCACCGTGTTGGATTGACTCCATGGCTGTGCTAAATACTAATAAGGCATTCTGAGGGAGAGGTACATGCTAATTATCCATGTGCCCCCCCCCCCCCCAGGAACTGCCTCGAGGAAGGCATCTACTTGCCAAGCAGTTTACAGAATAATTTAGCCTTGTAGATTAGTGCAGCTGCTCTTTGTCTCTAATCATACCTCTCAACCTGGAGACATCAAAATCTGGAAAAAGGCCCATGAAAAACTGGCCAAAAATTGAACAGTAATCAAAGTAAAATTTCACTGCATAGTAATGTAGCTCCGCCCACTCCAATGGAATTGTGGGATATCAACATTCAAATGATAATTATGACAATGTTCCCCAATTTAACAATAACTCTGAAAATATACACTCCACACAGAACCACCAGTTAAAGTCCCTTTACAACATTAATAAAGTCTTATTGGAAGTAGTAGGCAACAGGCACATGAAACAATTTGCATTCAACTTTCTGCCCTGCCACACTTCAAAAATGTATACATTGACATCCTGGTAGCTGTACCCTTACATAAAATCATTAAAACAACATACATTAGTAACTGTATCATCATATATAAAGGAACTCTGCACTCAATTTTAATAGGAAACTAAAGTCTGTCACAATAATCATTGGTATAACAAGCCACTGTTATTGTCAATATGTGGGTATCACATCATTCTGATCAATGGATGAAATACATTTAATTCTGAAACCTTATGCTCTTGTTGATATGTAAATACCAATGTACATTAGTAGGTTTTGTAAACAAATCTAGTAGCTGCTGATGCTGGAAACTGACTCATACCTATAACTGTCCCCAAATTAGACTCATGTTTTAGCTCTATCATGTCTCTCTTCTTAATCCCAATTCCCTCCTAAAACTGGTGACTTTTGGAGAAAAGGTGGTGAATCACACAATATATAATGACAGTAATTAGAGTTATATACTTATTTCACTTCAGAAAATGTATATTAATTCATAGGATCTTATTCTGTCAATGTCTCAAATTAACATATATATATATATATATATATATATATATATATATATATATAGGTCCAAAGGAGGCTCATAGGTTGGTACTAGGCTATCGGCCCTAGGGCCTGTACAAGCCTAGCCATAACAATTCCCTGGCTATTTCTTCCCACAATATTTACCTCCCTGGACCCCTGTCTAGCAGGGCAATTGACGTGATCCCCGGGGGTAAATATCCTATCTCCCATCCAGTCATCTACGTTCCTTTTGAAGAGGGTCAAGGAGGCACACTGCTTGACATGTATGGGCAGTATTTTCCAAAGTATGGGGAGTCTCTGAGTTAGGAATGTATCCCTCCAGCATGGTTTGTTCATTGCGATGACAAGGTTTAGGTCCCTGGAGCTTGTGGCTCTGATGGATTGGGATTTCTTTAAGTGTAGCATGTCCAACAGCTCTGGGTTTGCCATGGCCTTGTATGTTAAGCAGAGATCGCCTCTGAGTAGACGATATGCGACAGAGTATAGCTGGAGTTTTTTTAGTCGGTCAGCAAAGGGCATCCACTTTAGGCCTGTGATTCTTTTAGTGAGGTGTTTCTGCGGCCTTTCCAGTTGTTGCAGATGTCTTGTGAGGTACATACCAAATGGGGTGTTGTACTCTATGATGGGTCTAAAGAGGGATGAGTACAGTGGTACAATGACCTCCTTTATTCTGGATGAAAAGCCCTTAGTGATGAGGTGTGCCACATAGAAGGATTTCCTGGCTGTTGTGGCAATGTGGTTATCGAAGGTGAAACCACTGTCCACCTGTGTTCCTAAGTCTCTTATCACACTTTCAGTGTTTTGTGTACTAAAACCTATGTGGTAATTCATGGGTACATGTTTTTTCCCAAAAGGGATAACTATACACTTCTTGGCATTGAGCTTGAGCCCATGGCTCTGGCACCAAGCATCTGTTTCTGTAAGGCCCTTTTGCAGAATATCCATATAATTTGGGGATTCAATAATGGCTCCCAGTTTGCAGTCATCTGCGAACTTTGTTAGCCAGAGTCCTTAGTGTTGGCCTGTACTTCAGAGAAGTAGATGCCAAACAAGAGCAGTCCCAGGACTGAACCCTGAGGTACTCCACTTGTCAGTTGTCTGGAGCTGGATTTGGAGTCGGCTACTTTTACAGGGTGGGTTCTGTCAGTACGCCAGTTGGCAACTCATCAAGTGACACAGAGATTTATGCCCAGCTTAGTAAGTTTATCCATAATTCCAGAAGAGGGGGATGGTGTCGAAGGCCTTGGCGAGGTCAAGATAGGCTGTGTGGACCACCTTACCCTCGTCCATGGCTCTGGAGACTGATTCGAAGAAGTCAATCAGGTTCAGGAGACATGATCGGCCCTTCACAAACCCAAACTAGATGGGGTCCAGTGTTTGAAGATTGCCAATGTCTTTATTGATAAGTTCCATGATAATACGTTCCATGGCCTTGCAGATCAGGCTCGTCAGACTGATGGGACGGTAGTTCCCAGGGTCCAGGATGGATCGCCCCCTTGTGGAGTGGGATAACTGTAGCTGTGTGCCACTCAGTAGGCACAAAGCCTGAAGTGAGGCTATGATTAAACATGACACTTAGGTGCCAGTTCATTTCATTTTGTAGTTCATGTAGTACACAGCCTGGGATGTTGTCTGGTCTTATGGATGCTGCATTCTTAGCTTTGGAGAGTGCAGTTTTTACCTGTGTGGCCATGATTACCGGAATTTGGCAATCATTCGATATTGAGATGGGCCCTTTAGGGGGTGAGAGGGGGGTGAAGTTGGCACTGAATCGATCTCTGCCAGGATATTGGCAATGTCCTTGGGATCAGTATATTTAATACCATTCTGTTGTAGCTCAGAGCAGAACTGAGCATTGCCATTTAGATTCTTGACATAGCTATAGAATGCCTTGTGGTTGTCTTTGGAATCACTGGCAATTTTATTTTCGTAACTAGCTTTGGAGGATGTTATGAGGGATCTCAGCTTCTTACTGAGGCTGGTAAGGGAGTTTTTTGCATCCTGGGATTTTCCTCTTTTCTGCAACAGTTTCTTCCTTCTGTTGTATAGTTTGTTTATGACAGGGGACCACCAGATTGGCTTCCTTATTTTTGGAGGAGAGCATCTTGGTTCTATTTGTGATGGCAGGATTCATGCAGGAGTGGATGTGCTTGTACAGTGCTTTAGTGTAGGATTCGGCAGTCGAACTTTCAGTTCCCGTCTGCATGGGTGTCATGAAGTTTGTCATTTCTGACTTGAGTAGCATGACGTTGGCCTTGGAAAAGCTTTTTACAGATGTTTCCTTACTGGGGAGTGGGATGTAGATGTCAAAGGTGATTAGATTATGGTCAGACCTAAACAACGAGAGGGTGACCACTGGTGTGGAGCATCAATTTCCCATGTTGGTAATGACCAGGTCCAGGATATTGGATCCCCTGGTGGGACTATAGATTAGTTGATCCAGGGTGTTGGAATTTATGAATTCCAAGAATCGTTGGGCAAAGGTGTTGGTACACGAGCAGTTTTCCCAGTTAATGGCAGGGTAGTTGAAGTCACCCAGTATTAGAGTGTTTGGTTGTATCTTAATATTTTCCAGTATGTTTAGAAAGGTGTAGTGAGAATCTTGGGGCATGGTGGGGGATCTGTAGCAAGCTACAATTTGGATTGCAGTCTTACCTAATGTTAGTTGCCCCTGGAGAATTTCAGATGCATTGTGTTGGGCAACTTGCTGGAGGTGTGAATATTCTTGGTGAATATGGACATTCCTCCACCTTTAGTGTTTTGGTCCTGGTTACTAAGTTAATGACCCTAGGGCCTTTACAGACTTAGCTGTGTAAAAGCTTGTGTACCCTAAAGGACCAGAGTTAGATGGTCATTGTTAGTAAAGTGATTCTGTGATCAGCAGTGACTACCCCTGCCTGTGACAGACATAGGTGCCACCCCGGGCTGAATTTACGGTCACCCATCCAATTGTCAAGGTTACGCTTAAATTGAATCATTGTGGAGTTCTGCTTCATTTGAAGTGAGAGCTTATTTTAGAGGAATGGCAATCTCAGGGAGATATACCTGTCTCTCCAACCTGTTCTGTTAATATCACAGGCTAGGTTGAGATCCTTGCAGTGAGTGACTCTTGTCCTATTTGATTTGTGGATGTGCAGCATTTCCATTAGGGCAGAGTCATAGACTGCTCTGTAGATCAGTCACAGATCACCTTTGAGCAGCCTGTATGACACAGAGTCCAGTGGCAGGGCTTTCAGTCTTTTCATGTAAGTCAAGTTTTGGAGGCCCTAGATTCTCTTGGTTAGAAACCTCTGTGGTCTTCCCAGTTGGTGCAGGTGTCTGGTGAGATACACACAGAAGGGAGCATTGTACTCAATTAGTGGTCTGATAAGGGTCGAGTACAGTGGACATATAACCTCCTTAATCTTGGACGTGATGCCCTTATTTATGAGATGCACAATGTAGAAGGCTTGTCTTACCACTATGGACACATGGAGATCGAAGTTTAGACTGATATAGGTTCATAGGTTTATACTAGGCTATCTGCCCTAAGGCATTTATAAGCCTAGCCCAAAGTTTTGTGGCTTATATGAAAAAATACTGTGCCCATTAGTTTGTTGTGCCTCTGTCCAGCAGTGACACAGAGATGATTCCCGGGGTAAACCTATGATCTCCCATCCACAGGTCAAGATTTCTCTTGAACAGGGCCAGCGAGGTGCTCTGCCTCACATGGACCGGGATTTTATTCCACAGCATAGGGAGTCTCTGAGTGATAAATCTATCCCTCCAGGACATCCTATTTATATCCGTGCTAAGGTTTAAGTCGCTTGCTCTAGTGGTTTTGGTGGATTTGGATTTTTTGAGGTGGAGCATGTCCATTAATTCCGGGTTGGACATGGCCTTGTATGTCAGGCATATGTCACCTCTGAGCAGACGGTATGCGACTGAATAGAGCTGGAGTTTCTTCAATCTGGCAGCATATGACAGATTTTGGAGTCCCTTTATCCTTTTGGTGAGGAACTTTTGGGGTCTCTCCAATTGCTGCAGATGTCGGGTGAGACACATCCCGAATGGGGCACTGTACTCGATCATTGGTCTGATAAGTGAAGAGTACAGGGGAACAATGACCTCACTAGATCTGGATGTGAATCCCTTCATGATCAGGTGGGCAATGTAGAAGGTCTTTCTAACCACTTTAGCAACGTGAGTGTCAAAAGAAAAGCCACTGTCAACCTGGGTCCCCAGGTCCCTGATAACCTCTTCTGTGCTTAGTGGATTGCCACCTATATGGTAGCTTGGGGTTACCTTGTTTTTCCCAAAGGGTACGACTATACATTTTTTGGCGTTTAACTTCAGGCCATGGCTCTGGCACCAGCTGTTTCCTTCTGAAGGATATCCGTGTCCGATGCACTTTCCACTATGGCGCCCAGTTTGCAGTCGTCTGCAAACTTTGTCAGCCAAAGTCCTCCCATGTTGGCCTGTATTTCTGAGAAGTAGATGCCGAACAATAGGGGGCCAAGGACCGAGCCCTGTGGGACACCACTTGTGACCGGCTTGGAGTCTGACATAGCGCCAGCAACTCTAACCCTGTGGGTTCTGTCCTTAAGCCAGTTTGCAACCCATCTTGTGACATATGGGTTTACATTTAAGCTGGTAAGTTTTTCTACAATATCCGAATGGGGTATTGTGTCGAAAGCCTTTGCAAGGTCAAGGTAGGCTGTATGGACTGCCTTTCCCTCATCGATGGCCTTGGTGACTGTTTCGAAGAAGTCAACCAAGTTCAAAAGGCATGATCTGCCCTTGACGAAGCTAAACTGGGTCGGGTCCAATGTCTGCAAGTCCCCTATATCTTTGTTTATGAGCTCCATTATGATCCTCTCCATAGCTTTGCAGACTAGACTTGTTAAGCTTATGGGGCGGTAATTACCAGGGTCCGTAGAGGCACCGCCTTAGTGGAGTGGGACCACAGTTGCCGTACGCCACTCCTTGGGCACGTATCCTGTGGTAAGGCTGAGATTAAACAGCTGCCTTATTGGCGGGTTTAATTCCTCATTTAGCTCGTGTAGCACACAGCCGGCGACACCATCCGGTCCCATTGATGCTGTGTTTTTAGCTTTAGAGAGAGCAGCTTTCACCTGCGCATTTGAGATGTCTGGGAGGCTACACTCCGCTGGGATAGTTATCTCTCCTTTAGGGAGCGAGAGGGGGGTGAAGTTTGCACTGAACCTGTCTGCCAGTATGTTGGCAATGTCTGTGGGTTCAGTGATTTTTGTATCATTTTGGACTAATTCTGAGCATATCTGGGAGTTTCCACCCAGGTTCCTAACATAGCTGAAAAAGGCCTTATGATTGTCCTTTGAATCCATAGCAATTTTTCTCTCAAAATTGGCCTTAGTTGATTTTATGAGTGCTCGTATTTTTTTACTAATAATGATCAGGGGTGACTTCCCTTTTATGGATTTTCTTCTATCATGTAATAGCTTTCTCCTCTTATTGTAAAGTTTGTTAATGGCTGGGGTCCACCAGAATGGACGTTTGCCCTTTGTGGAAAGAGTCTTGGTTTTATTTGGGATTGCCTGATCCATGCAGTCCTGGAGGTGTTCATAGAAGGCATTTGTAAGGGCTTCCGCAGCTTGGGTTGTGGTTTCCACTGGCTCAGGGACCTTGAAGGATAACACACCAGTCTTGAGTAGTGTGAAGTTTGCTTTAGAGAAGTTCTTCACTGTGGTCTTTTTTGTTTGGGGTGGGGGCGGGATGTGGATTTCCAGTGAGATTAGTTTATGATCAGATCTCACCAATGAGGGATATACCTCCGGAGTGGAGCATTTTGTCCCCATCTTTGTGATAATGAGATCTAGTATATTTTCTCCTCTCGTGGGAACAGTGACTAGCTGTTCCATGGCATTTGAATTTATGAACTCCAGGAACCGTTGGGCTAGAAAGTTAGGGCTTGAGTAATGTTCCCAGTCTATATTCAGGTAGTTGAAGTCACCCAATATGATGGTGTTTGGAGATGGTTCTACGAAACAACCTAATCACACCACACACATATTCGACCGTCACACGACACAACACATACACGAAACCAATAAACATATTGGGCCACCACAAACCGTACGAAAACAATAACCAAAAACGAAATAACCCCACAACAAAACAAAACACATCCCCAACAACACAACACACACAACACACAACACACACCACAATCCTACACAACCACACTAAACCTTACACTACTTACCTCGTCACCTAAGCGCTACCTACCTACTGCTCCCCCTGCTAACTCCTAACCCCCGCCCGCCCCTAACCCCCTAACTCCTACTTCCAACTCCGCCCCTTCCCCTCCCTAACTAACTCCTAACTCACTTACCCCACCCCTATCCCCACAATCTCCACCACCTGCCTTCGCACCCGCCTAACCGTCCCTCACGCATCATCATACTCACAGCCTTTCCCCGGTCGGCATCCTCGGCGTTGGTGTTTGTCATCCGTCGTGTCGGTCTTCTGCATTGTCGATGTATACATTTATACCCTCCAGTGTCTTCAGGAAAGCTGTGTGGGGTTCCTGAGTTTGAGAGGGTGGCCTGTAGCATGCTACAATTTGTAGAGCAGTTTTGCCTATGGTTAGTTGCACCTGGATGGTTTCCGAAGCTTCGTGCGTTGCCACCAACCTGGAGGTGTGGGTATCCTTTATGAATATGGATACACCCCCTCCTTTTGTGGTGTGGTCCGGGTTTTGGGGCCGGAACGCATGATATGAGGTAAAACCTAATAGTGCCGGGGTGCTCTCAGGAGCCTTGAACCAGGTTTCAGTTACAGCACAGACATCGATGTTCTCCATACTGAGAAGGGCCTCGAGTGCGTGCATTTTGAGATTTAGACTTCTGAAATTGAGAAGCATTACCCTCAGTTTTTCCCATTTTTGTTTTCTAGGATGGTAGGTTTAGAATTTGAGCCTTGCCTAAAAAAGGCACTATGGGGGTGGCAAGAGCCTTAGCCAATATCCGGAATCCCAGGGGTGACAGGTGCAAGCCATCCCTTGCGAAGCAGCGTGGCTTGTCAAGCATGTCATCCCAGGCAGACAGACACTGGATCCCCTTTGAATGACACCAGACATTAAGCCAATTGTTAAAGCTGATCATCTTGTCTCTATATTGTGGCATCATTCTTGGTGAAGGAAGGATACTGCTCAGGGTCAGGGTCATACCTGCCTGGGCTACATAATCAGAGAGCTCCTCTATGTCTCTTTTCATGTAGTCCAGGGAGGTACGTCTCAGGTCGTTCACACCAGCATGGACAATGACTGTGTCATATTTGTACTTGCCGTGGAGTGACCAGTGCTTGTGTTATGTGGCGGATTCTAGCGCCCGATAGGCAGCTTACTGTGACCCTCTCATTGTTCAGCCTGGTGAGTGGGACGTCAGTGTGTCTGACTATGGAGTCACCTATGACAAGTATGTTTGGTGTTGTATTTGGCCTTAAGGGCTGTGACTGCTTTGCACACTGATTTTGTGGTTTATGTGTTGCTTGTGGGGTGTCTTGAGGTAGCAGTTGTTTGGCTGTCTGCTTTGGAGGCCTCTGCTGTTTAGGTAAATTTTTACTCAGAGCCTCCGAGTATGTCTTTGTGTGTTTATGTGTTTGATTCAGTGGTGAGGTAGCATTATGTGAGGCTGGTTTTGTGGTGTGTGTAGTTGCCTTCTCCTCCTGTCTGGTCTTGCCAGTCCTGAGTTGAGAGAGCTCAGCCTCCAGTTTGGCTAAATAGCTGCATCTTTCGCAAGTATTTGTGTTATGTGGGAGGAGGAGAGGGTTGTCTGTGTACATGAGGCAATTGTAACATTGCCTCAATATTCCCAGATTCACCAACTGGGCAGGAGAGGACGCCAGCATCTGGCCCTTCGACATGCTAGAAAAATTAAGAAGTTAGGTATGAGACTGAATAAGAGAGGACTTAGTAAGGAAGTGGGTACTCCTGGGGGGGTTTTGCAAGTGAGGGACTTTGTATAATATAGAAGTGACAAGTGCTGAGCTTTTTTTTTTTGAGAAAAAAAAAAAAAAACTTTTAGGAACAAATGCTGCGCTTTTAGTCAAGGGATATACTGTTTAGGTTACTAGTAGAGCAGTTCTAAGGGAAAAAATGAAGAACAGACTTTATGGAGCCAGAAAATTTTAACCTTGTTAAACCGGTGCTGCCCGATGCTGCTCTAGTGGCAACTCCGCGCTAAATCACGCTAAAGCGTGCTTTATAGCAGGGGGCTGGAAAAGGCAGGAAATGACCCAAAATGGCCACCGAACTACAAGTTACTGTCTTAAACCACTCCTCTGAGGACAAACAGGCAGCTCAGTACTCCCCACTCCCACTGGTGAGTAAAGAAACTTCCCCCTGATCAAACAAAGAAAATGGAGAAGTACAGGAACCAAGACAAAGCCCAGGGATCAGCAAAATCTGATCACTGGAACAAACTAGCCAGGAAGGTTAGGAGAACAAGAATATTTTTTTGTTTTTTTTTTCAAGTTTTTTTCACAGACAGAACAGAAAACACAATAAATGCTTTGCTTTTCGATTAAATGCTATCAAAAGCTAGTACACTTGAGTGTATTAGCCTGTAGTTTAACTAGTGTATTAGCCTGTAGTTTAACTTTTAAGCAAACTTAAACTAAGAAGTGCAACCAACAATTAAAGCTTATAAAAACAGGAAAAACAGGTAATACCACTATAAAATAGACAGAAACAGTCGTCGAATAACACAAATGGTCGAAAAATGCAAGAAAAAATACTTAAAATCTGGAAAGTTGCTTTTTCTGTCCTCTGCTGCTCTAGGAACTCTGCTGGATACCACGAGGAGCTGTGCTGAGTTCCCTACAGCCAGAAAAGCCTGCCAAAGTGTGCTTTATAGCAGGGGGCTGGAAAAGGCAGGAAATGACCCAAAATGGCCACTGAACTACAAGTTACTGTCTTAAACCACTCCTCTGAGGACAAACAGGCAGCTCAGTACTCCCCACTCCCACTGGTGAGTAAAGAAACTTCCCCCTGACCAAACAAAGAAAATGGAGAAGTACAGGAACCAAGACAAAGCCTAGGGATCAGCAAAATCTGATCACCGGAACAAACTAGCCAGGAAGGTTAGGAGAACAAGAATATTTTTTTGTTTTTTTTCAAGTTTTTTTCACAGACAGAACAGAAAACACAATAAATGCTTTGCTTTTCGATTAAATGCTATCAAAAGCTAGTACACTTGAGTGTATTAGCCTGTAGTTTAACTTTTAAGCAAACTTAAACTAAGAAGTGCAACCAACAATTAAAGCTTATAAAAACAGGAAAAACAGGTAATACCACACAGTCTGTGTCCTCAGGTCTGGCACTGCTGGGTCTGAGCTTAAAGGGTGTTATGTATCTTATAATTAGCAGGGGTTACTTCTTTGCCAAAAGGGATAATGAGGCATTTTTTTGCATTTAGTTTTAGTCTGTGACTTTGGCACAAATTATTTGTCTGAGTCAGCCCATTCTGTAATATGTTTACATCATTGGGGGACTCGATGACTGTGCCCAGTTTGCAGTCATCTGCAAACATGGTAAGCTACAGGCCATCTACTTTCACCTTGACCTCAAATAAATAGATTCCAAACAGTAGAGAGCCCAGCACAGATCCTTGTGGCACACCACTTGTAACTGGTCTACTGGTGGAGGTGGATTCCACAACTTTGACAGTGTGCATTCTGTTGGTAAGCCAGTTGGCTACTCATCTAGTGAAGTATAGGTTAATCCCCAGCTAATGGAGTTTCTCAATGATCCCTGAGTGAGGGGGTCATGTCAAAAGCTTTGGCTAAATCAAGATAGGTGGTATGTACTGTTTTGTCTTCATCCAGGGCTTTGGTGACATTCTCAAAGAAGTCCACCAGGTTTAATAAGAAAGATCTATCCCTGATGAAACCAAACTGGATCAGACCAAGAGTCTGAAGGTCGCATGTGTCCTTGATGATAAGGTCCATGATGATTCTACCCACTGCCCTGCAGATAAGGCTGGTTAGGCGTATGGGCCAATAGTTTCCTGGGTTGGTTGATGGACTTTGGAGATACTCGGTAGTGGACTGGTATAAGGAATGCTTTTGGTTATAGCTGGAGGGGATAGGGGTTGATGTTAATGCCAAATCTGTCAGCTAGCAGGTTGGCAATCTCCTCAGATTAAGTGTAAGTGGTGCCGTCCACTATAAGTTCTGCACACAGCTGGGCATTCCCTTTTAGGTTTCGGATGTAGCTAAAGAATGCCTTATGGTTGTCTTTAGCTAGGGATGATAACTTAGTCTTGTAACTAGCCTTAGAGGACTTTACAATATATCTGATTTGCTTGTTCAAGCTGTGAAGAGTATTCTTCCTCTGTTGAGTAAGTTCTCTCTTGTTCATAGATATCAGTTTCTTTTGTTATATAACTTATTTATACTTACAGTCCACCAGGGTGGCTTGCTTTTTTCTGGAGGACCTGTTTTTAGTCCTGTGAGGTACAGGTGAGTCAATAAATTTGTTTAAGTGGCTATATAGGACATTTGTGTACTCTTCTGCATAGCAGTCGTTGTTGGCTGCGTTAGCAGGGGCTTTGAAACTTTTTATGCCATCACTTAGTAGACTATGGCTTGCTTTGGAGATGTTTTTCTTTTTTTTTTTTTTTTTTGTTCCTTTGGTGGTGTCAAGTGGGGGTGTCTTTACTTCAGACAAGAATGATTTATGGTCTGACCTTACCAGAGTGGGCAACACACAATGGGTAGTGCAGTGACCTCCCCCCCCAAGCTGCTGAGCACTAGGTCTAGGACATTTGAGCTCCTTGTGGGGGTGCAGACCAACTGTTCCAGGGCATATGAATTAACAAAATCCAGGAACCTCAAAGCAATTGTGTTTGTGTTCATATAAGTTGTCCAGTTGATGGAATGATAGCTGAAATCTCCCATGACTAAGGTGTTTGTTTGTATACTGAGCGACTCTAGCAAGTCCAGGTAAGCAGTGTGTTTCTCTTCGTTCATGTTGGGGGATCTGTAGCTAGCAATGATGTGGGAGGGTATTTTACCTAAAGTTATTTGGACCTGGAGTAGTTCAAGAGAGTCGTACAGTTTTACCAGTCTCAAGCCGTATTTGGATTTAATGAAGATGGATACACCTCCACCTTTGGTTCTTTCATGCTCGTTTTGAGGTCTGAATGTGCAAAAGGCATTTTAGCCTTGTATGGCCGGGGTGCTTTCTGAGCCCTTGAACCAATTCTTAGTGACTGCACAGACATCAGCATCTTCCAAAGTAAGGAGTGCTTCCAGGGAGAGCAGTTTACTATTTAGGCTCCATAGCATTAAGCAGCATGACCTTGAGTTTGTCTCTAGTGATTTCTTTACATCTGAAGTTTTGTTGTTTTCACATTGCCTAAAAAAGACACTATGGCAGTATCTCAAAGCCTTGAGGAGACAGGTGAAGGCCATCTCTGGTGAAGCAGCATATATATATATATATATATATATATATATATATATATATATAGAGAGAGAGAGAGAGAGATACCTATAAAAAAGGTATGAAACTACGTAGGGAAGACTTAAGAATATAGAGACTATATAGAGCTCAATCTGAAGGACAGTTGTGTCTTTATAGCCTCCTGTTCTTCCAGAAGCGAAGAAAGAAAAGGATGGGGATTGGTGGGTGGGAAGTTGAGGAAGAATTAAAATGGACAACACAGATGGAACATTATGGTGAGTATATAACTCCTTCATCTGATGTTGTCAATTTTCATTCATTCTTCAACAACTGGGACACGGTCCCCAGGTACCTAAATTTCTGGGTGGACTCTAAGGAAGGATGATCTTGAGCACAGTTGAGCCAAAGGCTGCTCTTCCCCTACACACCAGATTCAATTTGTAATGACTGATAAAAATATGAGGATTTATCCATGTTGCAGCTGCACATATATCACCCATGGAAGCTTTAGACATAAATACAGTGGAAGTTGCCATAGACTTAGTCAAATGTGCTCTTATAGGTTTTGGTAAGGTTAAGCCCAGCTTGTTGTAAATAAACATTATGCAGTCTGTCACCCATTTGGCTAAAGTGACCTTTGCAAATGGTTTGCCTGATTTTGAATCTGCAAAGGATACAAACAACTGGTCTTTCTGATTTCTTTTGTTCTACGTAAATAAAAGTGTAATTGTCTGTGAACATCCAATATATGTAACATACATTCAGCGTTGTTTGAAAATTTAAAAGCTTGAAGTTCTAAGATTTTTCTAGCAGAAATAATGGCCACTAGAAAAATAGTTTTCCAGGTCAAGAATTTAATTTCACATTTAGCTGCTGGTTTGAAGAGGGTTGAATTAAGGTTTGTAGTAGCAAATTTAAGTCCTATGGTGGAACAGGATCTTTATAATATGGTCTGAGCAGGAGGGTGCCTCTTAAAAAGGCTTTACAAAGTTTAGATGAAGCAAAGGAGGAAATGTCAAGTCCAGTGTGAAAATTAGAAACTGCTGCTAACTGGACTCTTAATTGCTGAGGAGATAGCTCCCTCATTAAAAATTGTTGCCAACATTTTCAGGACACTTTGTACAGGAGCTGAAAAGGGGTTAATGTGTTTGGGTTTAGGGGAGCCCTTCTTAATATAAGATGGCTGGATTTGAGTTCAAGTGCATGAAAAAAAGGCTAGATTCAGCAAGTCTGGATCTAGTCTATGCTAACTAAGCAACATTTCAGTGCAAAACAAGTACAGGTAATAAGCAGGCACAAACAGTAAAAACTGTTTAAAGGGGACAAATTGATATAGTAAAACAGGAAAATACAGATGAAAACGTACGGATCAAACTCAAAATTAGCTTAATTTCTTGTTCTTAGCTTTGGATGGCTTGGATTCAACCAGAAACACTCTGGACCTTTGGCAAAGGACGCCAAACACAGAGCAGCTCCAGTTAATTGAGCTTAAACCAGAACAAGGACATATATATGTATGGGTGTATACATTATATATATATATATATATATATATATATATATATATATATATATATATATACAGAGAGAGAGAGACAGAGTGTGTATATATGTACACATGTAGATATAGTGTGTAAATACGTGTATATCTACATAGTGTGTGTAATATATTGCTAATATTGTAAAAGTGTCCCTGTCTGTCATTGATTATTATACAGAGGCACAGTATACTAACCTCGAAAAAGGGCATAGCAAAATTAATTTAAAATGGGTGGCGAAAGCCAAACACACTCTGGCTAGGCTTATAAATGCCCTAGGGCAGATAGCCTAGTATGAACCTATTAACCTATGAACCTATGAACCTTTGTTCTGTGTAAATAGAAACGTAATTGTCTATGTACATCAAGTTGGTGTAACATGTATTCTGCCTTATTGCCATACTTGGGGGAAAATGGTAAGTCTATGGACTGATTTAAATTTGATTCTGAGCATACTTTTGGTAGAAAAGATGGGTTTTTGCGAAGTGAAACTCTTTTCATTGTGAAACAGCATATATGGAGGTTTGATAGATAATGCTTATAATTCCGAAACCCTCCTAGCTGAAGTGATAGCCACTAAAAAAAATTGTCTTCCAGGTTAAGAACTTCAAGTCACAAGATGATGCAGGTTCAAAAGGGGGTAGAATTATATGGGATAATACAAAGGTTAAGTTACGTGGAGTTAGAGGTGGTTAAATGGGTGGTCTTAACAGGTTAGTGCTGCTCAAGAAAGCTTTACAAATGTCTGTGAGACATAACATTTGGTCCCCCTCCTCCAAAATGAAAATTAGAGATTGCTGCTAACTGTACTCGAATAGTAGCTGCAGCTACTCCATTAAAAAGTTTTGCTAAAAATTCCAGTATAGAAGATATAGATGCGGAGAAAAGGTCAATATGATTTTTTTAAGGCCCAGGACAAAAATCTTTTCCATTTGCTGAGATATAATCTTCTCATAGAAGCTTTGTAAGAAGAAATCAGGATATGTTGCACTGAGGTTGAAATGTTAGGCAGCCTGGCTATGTTTGGAATTGGAGCAGCCAAGCTGTCAACCTGAGGGTTTGAAGAGATGGATGGAGCCTTCCCGATGGATGGATCAGAAGATCCAGCACTGGGTCCAGAATCCATGGCTCCTCCTGAAGATGAGGCCGCAAGAAGGGGAACTAGCTATGATGAGGACAGTAAGAGGCTATAAGTATTAAGTTCCTTCCCATTGCACTGGCTTTCTGGAGAACTTTAAGTATCAATGGAAAAGGAGGGAAGGCATAGAGGAGACCCGGGGGCCAATCATGTACAAATGCATCCCTTGGGGATTCCCCCAGAGGGGGGATAAGAGCAAGGTGGCTGTTGCATTTGGTGCTCAGGGAAGTGGCAAAAAGATTGCAGTAAGGCTGGCCCCATTTTTGGAAAATCATTTCCACTATGTCTTGTTTCTGGGACCACTTGTGAGGCATCAGTATTGCTTGCTGTGTTTGTCTGCTATCACATTGGATTTCCCCAGGATATGCATTGCTACCAGAAAGTGTAGGGAGGAGGTTGCCCACTTCCATACTCTCAGGGCCTCTTGACAAAGGGGGAAAGATCTGGTTCCTCCTTGTTTGTTTATATACCATACCACTGACATTTTGTCTGTTTGGATCGCAATCATTCCTAGTGGAAGAGAATCCTGGAATGCCAGCAACATAAGAAGCACTGCTCTCATCTCTAGGACACTGATGTGCAAGTGGGCCTCATGATCCTGCCACGTGTCTTGGACTGTTCTTCCCTGATAACACCCCCACCCCACCCTATCTGGTAAGCATCCGTGGTCACTGTGGCAAGTGGCTGTGGAAGAACAAAGGGTCGACCTAAAGTCACTTGATTGGAGTGAAGCCACCAACGAAGGTCTCTCCAGCAAGATTCTGTTAACATAATCTGGTGCGATATCAGGAGTTCCTGCATGGACCACATAGTGAAGAGCAGCCACTGTAGAATTCTCATGTGCAGCTGTGCTACGAGAATTACATTTATTGCTGCTGCCATGGTGCCTAGTACTGTTAAAACTGTCCTTCCTCGAGTCTTCCTTTTGAAAAGAAGGTCTAGAACCTGTTCTTGAAGGGTTTGTACCCTCTCTGGTAGGAGCTTCACCATCGTTGTAGTGCTGAAATCTGCGCCTATAAAAACAATATGTTGAGATGGCAATAACACAGCTTTTTCATAGTTTATTGTGATACCTAGACAAGAAAAAGTGGTGTCTCTTGCTTCTGTTAGAAGATGCTTGGTGGTGGCGATTAGGAACCAGTTGTCTAGCTATGGAAACATCTGGAATCCTAAACGTCTCAGGTGCCATACATTTTGTGAACACTCGCGGGGCTGTAGTGAGACCAAAGGGCAGTGCTCGAAACTGGTAGTGACTGGCTCCCAGCCGAAATGCAAATGACTCCTGGATGGCCTGTCCATTTTTATGTGGTAGTATGCATCCTGGAGGTCTATACAGCACATCCAATTGTCTTTTCCCAAAAAGGGAAGTATCAACTGCAGTGTAACCATCCAGAACATTGTCTTTTTTACAGACTTGTTTAGTCTGCTGAGATCCAGTATGGGTCTCTAATCCCCTGTCTTCTTCAGAACTGAAAAGAATCTTGAGTAAGTCCTGGATCCTATCTGGTCTGCAGGGACTGACTGGATGACTCTTTTTTCTAGCAACTTCTGTATTTCTAAACTTGCTAGAGTCCTGTGACTGGGTAGAACATCCGGAATGTTTTTTATGCGTGCGGCAGGGATTGAAAAGGGTATGGAGTAACCTCTGGATAGGATACATTGTGCCCACTTGTCTTTTGTGATTTTTAGCCAGGTGTCTGGATACAAGGATAATCAACCCCCCAACTGCCTCCACAGAAGGACAGACGGACCTCCCTTCAGGAGTGCTGAAAGGGCTTACCAAAGTAGGATTCTCTGTCGCCCTGGTTCTGTGGACCCTCTCTGCTACATGGCCGGCGTCTTCCATTATTGCTTCCCCCTCTGCCCCTGAGGAAGGCTCACCACGTGTGTCTTGAAAAACTCTCTGGGATTTACAAAACCACATTTTCCCTCCATTCTGACCTTTAGGATAAGGCCTAGAAGGTGTGGAAAAACAGACTCCAATGGCAGAGAGAGCTTTTTCTTCCTGTTCACACCCGGTTAGTGTGTCTTTGACCTTAGGCCAAAACAGGGATGAGCCGTTGAAGGGGGCATTAACAAAGAATGACTTGAAGGGTTCCGCAAAGTTACACAAGCGCATCCAGGAATGTCTCCTAAGGGAAATTCCTGAAGCTGCTGACCTACTCGCTCCATCGGCTGCATAATAGGTGAGCCTCATGGATGAGTTAACTACTGAATTTAAGGTGCAGAGATGGGAGGACACTTTATCGTGTACCCCTGCAGCTACTGAACCCTGGAGGGTATCTCCAAGCTCCTTCAAGAGATTTTTCTGTAACCTGATGAAGTGTGTAAGATAATTCAGGGATCTGAGAGTAAATGTCGCTGAATAAAATGTGCTCTTTCCTTATCTGTCCATCGTACACAACTCTTTGTTTGGAGGATGGACAGAAGAGGACGTCTCCGACAACTCCTTCCTGGTGGCCGCCGACACCACCATAGCATCTACTGGGACTCCTTTTGTAAGGAAGGTTTTACCTTCAGGGGACGTGATGAATTTATTTGGCCTCTGGGGAACAGGCTCCACTGAGTCTGAAGACTCCCACGCCTTTTGACAAACTAAATCCATAAGTTCATCGAAAGGCGGAGACACCCAAGTGGTGGAAGGGTGAGACCCAAAGGCTTTCAGATAGACAGACTCATCATTAGAAGGGTTGATGGGCTTCCAGCCACCTCTCCGCTTAAGGATTTCTAGGATGTCTGCAAAGGAGACATCCTCAGAGGGCAACCATGGGGACCCTTCTGACTCATTGAGGTCTGTGTCTGATGTGATCGTCTCTTCAAGGGAGTCCAACTGCTTTCTCTTGCATAATCTCTTGCAAGGGACCTCTTCAGAAGGGCATTCTGGAGAGGTTTCAGAAGCGAAAGGTTAGCCCACTCGGGCATCTTGAGGCCTTGGGTCTCTACGTCTGTGTGGAATCATTTGTGCCGAGA
Source organism: Protopterus annectens (assembly GCF_019279795.1). Taxonomy (NCBI): domain Eukaryota; kingdom Metazoa; phylum Chordata; order Ceratodontiformes; family Protopteridae; genus Protopterus; species Protopterus annectens. The sequence continues at coordinate 98,038,853 of NC_056726.1, read as the reverse complement.
CTGACACCAGTGCCTTTGGGGGAGGAATGACTGGATCTGAGAGTGGGGCTGCTCATGGGGACAGCACTCTCCTCATCGCTTCGAAAGCCCCTTGTCCATGACCCGAGGAACCTTCCAGCTCCAAAGAAGTAGAAGGCTTCCCCAGCACCAAGGGGGTTGGCTCCGAAGGTGATGTAGGAGCCGAGCTCACCCATGACGAGGCCCCAAGAGGCAAGTTCCAACTGTCTCCTCTGGACCCGACTGGAGAGCATAGGGTCCTAGATCCTTGAGCTCAGATGGCACTGAAGAAGTTGGAGCTGAAGATCCTGGAGCAGGTCTCAGCTCCGACAGTTCCACTACTATCAACTCAATGCATTCTGGCTCCGAGGCCCTGAGGCATGTCGGAGGAGGAATCGATAATGATGGGGTAGGTACACTCGGCTCCGAAACCCTCTGGATCGGTTCTGACAATAACTTGGCTAGTGCCGGTGTACTCAAGAGCCTCTGCACCACACGATCCACATCTTCTTCTGACAAACTCCTGGAAGACCAAGAAGAGGGGGCAGGAGATCTCGATATTTGTAGTATAGGAGACCTTAAAGTTGGAAAAACTGGCTCCAGGAAAGGGGACTGGCTCCGAGACTGCAGTACCGTCAGTTGCAAGATAGGAAAAGCCGAGGTAGAAGGTTTTTTGGGCCCGACTAATTTCGGATCCGAAGAAAACATTTTTGAAATTTTTTGTGAAGGTCCAGATTGAGCTGACGAAGATGAGGATCTTTTACTAGACTTCTCAGATCTCGAAGGGGAAGTGGTTTTCTTTACTGAACTCTGACCATATTCCAAGACTTCCGAAAAAGAGGTCTTTAACAATCCTCTAAGAATAAGCTTATTTTTTTTTTCGAGGAGAACCCTCTAACTAAATGAATAACATATGGAGCATGACTACTGTAAGTGTACTGCTCCAAGACAATAAACACACTCGGAATGACCATCCGTCAAAGACATTTTCTGGGAGCACCTAGAAATCTTCTTGAACCCAGAGGGTTTAGTGCCTTTTGACTGCTTAGACATATTTACTAAGAAAAAATATACAAGAGTAATAATACCAGTATAAATTTAAAATATCTAAAACAGGAGCCAGAAAAAAAAAGTACAGTTTTGTACCTACCATAAATGTAGATGTTCGAAGATCCACATTGCTGCAGTCCTTACATATGGGGTAGTCCGCTGTCCTCGGTCGGCCCGAATACCAAAGTATAAGGCTGACGTCGGTCAAGGCGCTTAAAACTGACATCAGGACATCAGGGTACAAAAGCGCATGACCGACGTCATATCCTCAGTCTTTTCTTGCCCCAGATGTCAGAAGGCCCTAAAAAGGAAGGCCAAAACCCAAAGACAGCAAAAAACCAACCAACCACCCCTGCACTAATCCTATTTACAATATTTACAAAATTTACAATATTCACAACCCAAACCACACAACCGCCTCTAACTACAGAGGGGAAGGAGGGAGGGTAAATTGGACTGCAGCAATGTGGATCTTCGAACATCTACATTTATGGTAGGTACAAAACTGTACTATGTTCTTCATCTCACATTGCTGCAGTCCTTACATATGGGTAGAATCCCAAAGCAGAGGTAAGGGAGGATGGCAAAACTATAAAGCATTAGGGGCTGCCAAAATGCCCTGTAAAATTGCAGTGGCAAAACCAGCCCTAGATTTAGAGTAAAGTGGAAGGTGGTAATGCTTAGAGAAAGTATGCACTGAACTCCAAGTAGCTGCCTCCAAAATATCCTTAGTTGCCACCCCCCTTAAAAAAGCTGTAGAAGTGGCAGTAGCCCTAGTGGAATGAGGCCTAATCCCAGCTGGAATCTCCTTACCATGATGGGAATAACAGAAAGCAATACAAAACCCAATCCACTTAGAAATAGTTTGTTTTGAAACAGGCTTGCCCTGAGAACCCAAAGCAAATGAAACAAATAACTGCTGAGACTGCCTGAACCCTTTAGTTCTGCTCAAATAATATCACAACTGCCTGTGTATGTCCAAAGTGTGCAAAATCTTTTCCCCTTTATTTTGGGGGTTTGCATAAAAAGTAGGCAAATGAATAGTTTGGTTTAAAGCCACACTAGAAACCACTTTAGGCATAAAGGAAGGATTAGTACGTAATGATACCCTATCCTTATGGAAAATTAAGAAAGGCTCAACCGCCATAAGGGCCTGTAATTCAGAAACCCTTCTCGCAGAGGTAATGGCCAACAAAAAAGCAGTCTTCCATGATAAATATTTCAACTCGGCAGTAGCTGCAGGCTCAAAAGGTTGTAGAGTGAGTTTCTCCAACACAAAATTGAGATCCCAAGCAGGAGTAGGAGCTCTTCATGGGGGTCTTATATTCTTTGCCCCTCTAAGGAATTGTTTAAACAAAGGATGCGAAAACAATGGTGGGTCACAGTCATAGTGAGCAGAAATTGCTGCAGCATGAACCTTAATAGAGGAGAAGGACAAACCTTTGTCCAGTAACTCAGTAAGATATTGAAGAGCCACACTTAAATTAGGCTGAGAAACATCAAATTCCTTTGCTGTACTCCAAAATAAAAATCTCCTCCATTTATCTGCGTACACTTTCTTTGTACTAGGCCTTCTGGCCTCCAAAATAACATTCAAAACTTGCTGTGGAAGCTGAGACCCTCCAGGGTTTAAAACAGAATATGCCAGGCTGTTAGATGTAGAGAGTGAAGTTTGACATTGAGTAAGTGACTGTTCTCCTGAGACAGCAGGTGTGGAATCGAGGGCAAAGGCCATGGAGGCTCCCGTACCAGACTTCTCAGTAATGGGTACCAGTGCTGTCGAGGCCAATCTGGAGCTATTAAAATCATCTTTGGCTTGTCCTGTCTGACCTTCAGGAGTACCTTTGGGAGTAGAGGCAGAGGTGGAAAGGCATACACATGAAGATTGCTCCAATTGAATGAGAGAGCATCCACTTTCCAAGCTGTGGGATGAAACCTTTTTGTGCAAAACTTTGGCAGCTGGTAGTTTAGTGGAGAAGCGAACAGATCTATGTCTGGAGTTCCCCATAACACTGTCAATTTCTGAAACACATGAGGATCCAATTTCCACTCGTGGGGATCCATAATTTGTCTGCTCAACACATCTGCTAAGGAGTTCTGTGCTCCGGCAGAAACCTTGCCTGAAGATTTAGCTGTAAACTGAGAGCAGTCTCCCACAAAATCATTGCTTGTCTGCATAGCGGATAAGAATCGTTCCCCTTGCTTGTTGATGTACCACATGACAGTTGTGTTGTCTGTTAGAACCAACACCTGCCCTGGAAGAAGTAAATCCTTGAAAGCTATTAATGCAAATTGGACTGCTAACATCTCCTTCAAGTTGATATGTAGATGTTGAAGTCTGGCAGGCCACGTGTCTTGTACCCACTTTCCATTTAGATGAGCTCCCCAAGCTTTGTCTGAGGCATCTGTCGTTAGAATCTGACTCGCCTCTGGCCGGGTCACAGAGAGTCCCTTGTTTAGGTGACATTCCTGAGCCCACCACAAAAATTCCTTTCGAATGCAAGGTATTATCTGAATGACAGTGTCCATATCTTGGCAGTGCTGTGTCCATACATTTTTGAGATACCATTGTAGCTTCCTCATATGCAGTTTGGCATTGGGAAGCACCAGAATACAAGATGCCATGAACCCCAAGGCTTGAAGGACTGTCCTTGCAGTCAGCCTGGACTGATGAGACAATTGATGGAAGTAAAGAGAAAGATTCTTTTGTTTGTCCGGGGTCAAAAGGCCATCTGGGATGCTGTATTCAGTCTCACACCCAGAAAGCACATGTCCTGAGAGGGTACTAGACTGGACTTTATTTCGTTCACAGAATACCCCAGGCATCTTAGCACTGCTATCACATACTGTAAATGATGAAGAAGCTCGTCCTTTCCTTGGGCCAGAATCAGGCAATCGTCCAAATAAGGATAGATCTGTATTCCTCTTAGCCTGAAGAAAGCTATCACTGGAGCCAGAACCTTCGTGAACACTCTGGGCGCAGTAGATAAGCCAAAGGGCAATGCAGAGAACTGATAATGAGAAGTCCCAGCCCGAAAACGCAGATACTTTCTGCAACTGAGCCTGATAGGAACATGAAGGTAAGCCTCCTTGAGATCCAGAGTCACCATCCAGTGATCTTTGCCCAGCAGAGGTAAAAGCTGTTGTAACGTCAACATTTTGAACTTGGGAATGTCCAGATATGTGTTGAGGATAGATAAATCCAAGATTGGTCTCCATGTGTTCCCTTTCTTTGGTACTAGGAACAGGCGAGAATAAAATCCTAGGCCCACTTCTGGCAGAGGGACCGGTTGTATGGCCCCTATTTGAAGTAGCAGAGAAATTTGTTTGTGAGCCTCTAGTCTTTGCTGAGGAGGAATGTCCGGCATGCCTTTGAAAGGAGGCAAGGTATGGAAATAAAACTTGTAACCTCGGTGTATGATATCCAATACCCATTTGTCTTGGGTAATCAAATTCCAATTTTCCTTGAAGAGTGCCAACCTTCCTCCCAAAGGAGCTGCCAGGCAAAAGGATCTGGCAGCTGAAAAGGTAGGTCATTGGGCCTGTTTACGAAAGGACTGGCCCCTGCCCTCACCGAAGATTGTGCAGGTGAACTCCCTGTTCTAGGTCTGAAAGAACTCTGAGCTCTGCCCCTACCACGTCTAGATCTACCCCTAGACTGAGAATCATAAGAAGGATACGTCCACCCCTTAGCAGGCCAATTCCTACTAAACTTTGGAGGCTGTACTTGCAAAAAATCTTTAACAGCCTGCATGGACTTAGCCTTGTCTTCCATTTTCTTCAAGACTGACTCCACAGGTGAACCAAACAACACATCAGACTGTAAAGGAGCATCCAAAATCCTTGTCTTAACATGGTCAGATAAATTCTGATCCCTCAGTCATGCGTGCCTGCGAAGAACTGAACCAGTGGCAGCCACCCTAGACGAGGCCTGTACAGCATCAAAACCACATTGTAAAGAATGCTTACCCACCTGCTCTGAAACATGCACCAAATCTTGTAACTCTTTACACTCAATGCCTTCCGCCAGAGCATCCACCTTAGACTTCAATTGAGAAAGAAGATAGTTTTGATATTTCAACATATGAAACTGGCAATTCAAAGCCCTCATAGCTAGGGTAGAAGATGTATAGACTTTCTTTCCTCATCTATCCAAAGCTCTGGCCTCTTTATCTGGAGGAACCGGATTTTTTACAACAGAGGCCTTGACACCTTTAGGTCCCTGACTAACAGTTTCTGGGTCCGCCCTAGGACTCTTATAAAGATATTTATGAGCCTCAGGTACCCTGTAATACCTATCCGGTTTAACAGGAGCAGGAGGCAGAGAATCAGGATTAAGTGAAGCCTCTGCAAACACATCTTCCACAACATCCAGAACAGGAGGTATAGCCAAGGGCCTATGCTGGGGCAAAAGCAAAAATTCCCTAAGCCTTTTCCTGGAATCAGAGAAGTCCTGACCTTCCCACTTAAAATGTTCCCTCATGGAATGAAGAGTCTCTGAAAAAGAAAAATCCTCTGGAGGAGAAGCAGAAGGAGTCGAATCATCTGCATCAGAATCAGAATAAGGAGAGTACTCCTGCAAGTCTTCAGCCGAAGACTCAGAAACATCCGAAGCCTGCTCAAAACTCCCCAACTCTGGCTCCACCCTAGACCTCTTATCAGGAGGTGGCAAAGAACCTCTAATCAGAGTAATCAAATCTTCTGCCATTTTAAGCATGTGCTTCTTGGGCACAGACCCTGCTGCACTAGGAGAGACACCAACAGAAGCTAAACCTGGCCTGCCTCTGGGAGAAGCCTTGGAAACAGAAGGAGAGGGCCTAACCACCCTAGGAAGGGAGGGGAGTACAGTAACTTGGGAAGCCCCTTCAGCCTGACCTGCCTCCTGAGAGGCCACATCCTGCAATAACAAAGTCTCCCCCTGGGACTCCAGAGAAGCCTCCGTCGGAACCACCGGTTCCACTGACGCCTCTAAAGAACCGACATCCGGAACGGACGACTCTTCTTGCCTGGGTTTAACTGCTTTGTCTTTGCGCTTCGAAGAAGCGGGCGCCGGAGAATCCGACGGCATATTATAATTGCACCGCTTCCCGAAGACCAGCCTAGCACAATCTAACCTTCGCTTAATAGTGCGTTTATTGAACCTAGCACAAAAGCGACACCCAACAACGTCGTGCTCAGGCCCCAAACAAGGAATACACAAAGAATGATAATCCCTATGCGGTATCTGTTTCCCACAAGAAATACAGTTATTCACTTTTTCTGACATCCGGTAAAACACTGAGGCAAGAAAAAAACAAAATATTCCCCAACGGGGTACTTAGCCAACTTTGATTCGGTCTGAAACTCCGAACTCGAAAAATTTCAGAACGCCGAACGGCACTTGCAACGCTGCTTCTGCATCGGACCATGCGGCAAAAAAGACTGAGGATATGACGTCGGTCATGCGCTTTTGTACCCTGACGTCCTGATGTCAGTTTTAAGCGCCTTGACCGACGTCAGCCTTATACTTTGGTATTCGGGCCGACCGAGGACAGCGGACTACCCCATATGTAAGGACTGCAGCAATGTGAGATGAAGAACATCTATTTAACTATTAAACTATTATTATTATTTTTTTTTATTTTAAGACACACCACACAGGGAAGAAGGCCCTCTAACTTAAACAGGCTAGCCACTCTCTAAATTAAATGAGCTGACTCAAGGAAAGGGATCCAAACTCTTTTTCAAAGGTGAGTAACTAACACTAAACAACTAAACACATCACACTTGACAGTTTATTAGCACTAGCCCTCTAACTAAAGTGGGCTGAGAAGCTCTCTAAGTTAAATCAGCTGAAGCTAAGTCTAAAGCTCTATCACTAAAGAACAAACCACAACAAACAAATTCACTCAATAAACGTAACTAAAAATGTTTACATAAGCCGGATAGGGATGGAAGTGTAGGCCTAGAGGTAAAATGACGGCCCCAGAGAAAACACAGTTACCGGACACAGTCTAATACTTTGGTAAATAAGGTCAAAAAAACTTTTAAGATAACAGCACACAAGAAATTTACTAAGAAAGTTTAGTCATTAAACAAGTATAAGAAAGTTTTTAAAGAAACTTAGCCAGAGCCAGTTGAAGAACGCCCGATCTCTGTAGTGGCAAATGAGATCTGGGGAATGCCCTATAGCATCATGGGATATGGAGTAAGCCACGAGCTAGTTGGAGACCTCAAGTTTTTGTAATCGGCCGAGTCAGAGCCATGTATCGGTTCTGAACCCACAACTACAAAATGAAGGCGAGGCAGGACAACTTCACATAGATAATTTCCTTACACTGCAGTATGGTTTATTGTAGACTGACTTGTCTTGTTCCTCTGCTTTTGCTGCTAATATGCTCTGCTATCCACACAGCACCCTTCCAAAATCCCATTTGACTGGAACAAGTGTGACTTTGCAAATGCAAAACAAAAATAAGTATGCCTGCTGTCCACACGGAGAAAGCTGCAGTAGTCAGTCCCTTGAATCTCTCGACTTGTCTCATCCACTTTGGCTGGCTGCCTGGCTCAACTAACATAACTTCTTTTTGTTTTATTATTTTTTTTTTCACTTAATTTTATTTCTTCCTTCCTCCTCACTCTCTCGTGATTTGTCCAAGGCTCCACCTCCAATACAATAGTACAGGGTAGAGTACTGTACTGTGTGTTAACAAGTGGTCCTTTTTCCCCCATCAGAATGTTTGTGGTTTGTGCTCGCAGGGCAGGCTAGCACTGTCACTTGGTGTTGATATCATCATGAATACCTCTGCACATTTAGAATACTGCGGGATATGCTGGTGGTGGATGATGACATAAGCATGAGCATAAAAAATGAAAATGGAATCGGGATTTAAATGGAGCACTTGGGAGTTCGTGACACCCTATTATTTAGAGCCAAAAACTGGGAAATACAGAGGAATTTGGTACAGTTGAGGGGTATGTCCCTCATTGTAGTGAATATGGCCAAAAGACCATGTTCATCTATTGCAGTAAGTAGAGGTATGTGCTGGGTAGATTAGTGGTCAGGTATGATAAGGCAGTGTGTCCATGAGTGTATGTGAGGGTCTGCATGTGTGAGTGTGCGTGTCCCTGGGATGTAGCAGGTGGGGGATTAGTGGGGGAGTAAGTGAGGTAGGGGTGTGTGTGTGTGTGTATGTGTGTGTGTGTGTTTGTGTGTGTGTGAATGGATGAGTGTGCCAGCGAGAGCGACTGAGTGGAGTGGGGACTGTTTTGTGTGCAAGTCAGTGTGTGTGTGTGTGTGTGTGTGTGTGTGTGTGTGTGTGTGTGTGAGACTGTATGGATGGGAGTGAGTGCCATACATTTTGACATCCTAGACTAATGAGCAAAGTGTGCAACATTGGGTGGGGGGATCCACTAGACACCAGGTATAACTCTTTAAAGCATGCCACTTGGAATGAGGTATGGGGGTGAAGAACACAACACACCTGGGTTAAGTAGCATGCCTCAAAAGGTATTAAAAAAGATTCAAGCCCTGTTCTCTCCTACCCTGCACTGAGAACATTAGTCTTCTGTGCCAGCACTAGACATCAGGAATAGAAAATAAAAAGCATAAGTAAAAAAATTCAAAGTACAAATGTGGAAAAAGGGATATGAACCATGAACTCTTGACACATAAACCCCCCTACATTAACCCACTGTGCTAAATTAGAGCAGCAAGCTTTTTTTTTTTAAACATATACTGAGGATCTTGGGAATTATGCAATGCTTGCAGTACAGCATGATGTACAAGGGAGAAGGACAGAAAACGTTAACCATACCTCTCAACCTAGTAGTGCAAACTGAGAGAGTTGGTAGGATAACAGCTTTTGCTCTAACATGCCTTTACTTAAGATATCAAGTGTGAAACTCAAATGTCTGGTTTTAATGGCTGATTGCCATCATTCTTGAATTACCAGGGTATGGGAAAAGGAGACATCAAGTTGTCATCATCCATAAATTACCAGGGCATCAGAAAAGGAGAACTCAAGGACATTCAGAAAACACAGGGACAGGTATGGAAGTCTGTGGTGTGTCTGAGTGTGTGTGTGTGTGTGTGTGTGTGTGTGTGCGTGCGCGCGCACACATGCACGTGAGTTTGCAGGGTGAAGGTGACTGTCATACTTCTTTACATCCCTAGACTAACAAGCAGAGCCTGCAACATTAGGTGTGGGAAAACCACTATACCCCAAGAATAAATCTTTAAATATGCACCTCAGTGACACTTAAAATGAGGACTGGGGTAAGGTGATGCCTAGACACTAGGCATAACTCTTTAAAAGCATTCCTGAGTGGCACTTAGAAAGGGGATTGAGGTTTGGTAGGAACACTATTCACCACCGAAAAGCAGCATACCTCAAGAAGCATTAAGAAAAGTTTCAAGCCCTGTACCTTCCCACCTTGCACAGAGGATATTAGCCCTCTGTGCCACTACTACTACATCAGGAACAGAATGTGTAAACCATATGTAAAAAAAAAAAAAAAAAAAAAAAAAAAATCAAAGTACAAATGTGAAAAAAGGGATTTGAACCTTGCATTATTGACACACAAAAGCCCCGGCATTAACCCATTGCTCAAACTGTTAGTGGAGCAAGCTTTTTTGAAACATATATTGAAAATCCTGGGCATGATACAATGACTGCAACGTGTCATTATGTATGACAGAGTGGGACAGGAACCATTAACCACATCTCTGGTGTGTGTGTGTGTGTGTGTGTGTGTGTGTGTGTGTGTGTGTGTGTGTGTGTGTGTGTGTGTGTGTGTGTGTGTGTGTGTGTGTTTGAATGTGCACATTGTGTGTGGGAGAGTGAATAAGGGAGTTGTCTCTGCTTAGACTTTGCAGCTGCCAGCACTGTTAACTACCACAGGACATGCTGGTCTGCAATCACTGGTAGTTACTGCGATTGACAGACATGCATATTAGCTGATAATGAGGTCTTTCTTCTGCATTGCGGAAACAGGGCCTTTCTACCACAGCCGTGGACATGTTTACGAATCCTCAGGATAAAGATATTAATAATAACAAAAAAACAGACTCTAGCTTTCATTTTGAAACAAGCTGCAGAATGCCCTGACAGTTCTGATCCATAGTGATGTAATGCAGCTTCTGAAGGAGGAAACAGTAATTATAATAAAACAGTGCTATGTTCTAGTTTAATGAAATACACTATTTACATTTTTTTAAATTCAACACATTTCATTTGACAGGCATTCAGTTGACTTCCAGAAATGTGTACTCTTACTAGATACAGACTTAGCTGTTTTGATATGTAGTGTTTCTATAAGGATTGATTTTTCGGTACTTACGTATTATCGCAACCAGATTTTTGCAGTAATACCAGTTGCTTACCAATGTTGAGATCTGACTGTTGATGCTGCACAAATGTCATGAAGTGTGTTTTCTTTCAGACGCAAGGTTTTATATGAAAGGTTATCGATATAAACTGAAAAAATTACTGTTGCTGTTTATGTATGCACTTTACTGCCAGCATGTGTGCTGCAAGCTCATTTCGGCATGAACTGTGAATGGTAAAAATATATTTGTGAACCTTACTGAAACTACAAGCAGTATTAAGGAATTAAACCACTTTTACAATGGGCACTTTCTAGCAAATGTTAGGGATACCCTTTCATTTCCCCTTGAACTCTTTTTTGCCTGACTTCAGACGTAAACGCGTTATCTGTTATGGACAGGGTTTGACTAACATCACATGCACTTTACTGCCAGCAGGTGTGGTCCTGGCTCATTTCTGCATTAAGTGTAAATGTAAAAAGATATATGTGAGCCTTATTAAATATACAAACATCATCAAAGAATGAAAGCAGTTTCTTTACACCAGGCACTTACTATCAAATGCTTGACTCTTTCAATGTCCCTTAAATGTTTTTTTTCATTGATTCAGATGTTAATGCATTACGTGTATTACAACAGTACGAAGGCAGGCATGAAAACCCAAGCGTGCATCTGTAATGCACGCAAAACAGGAAGAAGATTTGTTAGTGTTCCTGTTCCTCAACGTAATGCAAAGTTTCTGGCCAGCCGTAAGGACTTTCAAAAGCAGCTTGAAGTGTTTCCTGCACTTGTTTTCAGTGCAGCATGTGAATTCTGCAACCACGAAAATCTGGTTGCGATAATACATAAGTACTGACTTTTTTATCAGAACGAATACACTTCCACTTGTCCTTTAGCCTGACCTATGGCCAGAAGTATCTTTTAGCAATGATTCTGTTGTGGCTAATATGTGTGTCCATTCTGAGCTTACCCAGGATTCAAGTAGACTCTGTTATTTATACTGCGTGTAGCATATTATAAACAATACTAGAAACATTGAGTATGGTTTGGTGAAGCAGTACTCCAGTCTAACACTGCAAAAGTAGCAACAGTAAGTCAGCAGTTCAAGCATTAAAATTTCAACTTTTTATTTCATTGTAGTTAAAATTTATCTTTCCTGTACTTGTACATAAATTTATCTTTCCATGACACATTAAGCAATTGGGCCATTTCTAAGTAATTATCCTTTCCTAAATGTATTTGTTGTTGGAGGTAACACTCTGAAGCCTTATCTTTAAGGGCACATTAATTACCAAGGAAACACTGAAAGGGCTAAATGCTTCATTATGAATGGCCAAATAGCTACCATTCTTGATATACCGCACTGTTTTAGCCACATCACATTTGGTCTGCGAAAATTACTACTAATGTCTTCTAAAAATGCATTAAAAAATAATTCTGTATTGTTCCTCCACATGTACTAGATAAATGTTGTATGACTTTACAACTACATTTCCCACCATGCAATAAACATTCTGCCAATAAAAAATGATATGTATAAAAATTACTATTTTGTTATTAATTTACTATGTAATTCTCCTGTGGCCATGAAGTAATCTGCACTGCTTGGACCCTAACAACAGCATATTTATTTTTTCATATCTACTATGAAGAAAAAAAAACATCTTTTTTAATGCAGAACTAACTTAAGTTTACAGCAAAAGATCACATAAGAAGAGAAATAATAGAAGGTGAAAAAGATAGAGAGATAGAAATTGTACTTGTTTAATGTCACAGATTAGCGACTGGATTTATACAGATTTGCTGTTCCAAAGCAAGACTTGTGCTGAGCACCTGGGTTTACTCTGATGGAAAAAAAGGTGAAACTACAGTGAGGCAAAGTAAGGAGTAGACTGTAGAGTAATGGAGTGTCCACATGCTGGCTATAGCAAACTTTGTGAGATTCGGTAGCAGGAGGTAGTTTGAATCAATGCATAATGGAGCACGCTATCCTCAAGCACCTCATAATGTAACTCCCTGCTGACTGGTGCCAGTCACATGGACACTTACTGATTCAATGAAAGGGGAGCATAGGACAACAAGAAACAGGGAAACACAGCAAGAAAAGGTATAGACAGAAGGGAGGCATTTAGGAAAATGCAAGTGGGGAAAGACAAGGCACTTTTTTTCACAGGGACTGGTACACCACTTTATATATAGGAGAGGAAAAGGATGATGGGTATGTTGATACGGAAAAAGAGGGAGGAAAGATGGGGAAGTATAGGTTGGACACACCCACAACAACAAACAAAAAACAGTACGGACAAACAGGCATGAATGTGCACATAATGCAGGAGACACTAGCTGTACACAGAAACCAAAGGGAGGGCAAGTGAGAGACGTGAAAAATGTACAAGAGGTGGGCTGTGGCATGACAGGATGGTAGTACACCAAGCTCTGGATAGTTTGGGGTACAGGAACCCATTATTCACTGTGAAGGGATGGCCTCACCAATAGCGAGCTGCAGGCTGTACAGTGTAGGTACACACTACCTCCGTATGTTCTTCTGTGGTGGCAGCAGCAGAGGAGCTCTCTGCATCCAGCATGGATATACCAACTGTACAACAGTCTAGCAGGGACTACAGACACTTGATATACAGGTAGTACTATGGCTCATTAATGAATGTGCTTAACTGCCATCCAGATGCTTTCTTCTGCTACCCATGCTGACATGGAGCTAACAGGTGTGAGAGTTTCACTCAGCACTGTCAATCCCTTGATGAGGCCATGGAGTTTAGAGAAGATGCCATGCTAAGTTTTATGAGGGCTATGCCAGCAAACATGGGTGGTGTATCCACTTCCATGTGGAGGACACTGAGTGCAACCATCACTATCCTGTCCAGCAGTGTTGTTTGTGGTCAGTGATGATGTGTATGTACATGGCTTGGTCAAGATGAGAGGCCATCATAGGGTACAGAGTCTACTCTTGCAGTTCTAGGAGTGTCTCATTCCATCACCACATGCTGTGGGTGGAGACAGCTGCCAGCCTCCAGGGGCATGACATAACTTCAGTGGACTCTATACAGGGTCCCACTGCTACAGCGACTCAACATTCCTGCAACACGGGGGCCTCTCTCTAGTCCTGCCACATCAAGCCAACACAGTAGTTCCATATCATGGTCACACAGTGTCACCCCCTCTCAGTCACAATTTCATACTGCCATCCCCTTCCTCTCATCGGAGGACATTATATATGATGCACAGTACCCCTTGCCAGAAGACCCCTGGCTCCACTTCCAGTGACATGACTACTCACTTATGCTGTGATTTCAACAACTTGTAATTTTGTCCCTTGGCATCCATGCAAATGAACGCAGCTATTACCAACTCACCTCTCCCTCCTACATGCTGTATTTGGAGATGTCTGATGCACAGTATGACTTAACCATGCATTTCAAATCACAGTCTTTAACCAGCATTGCATGCATCATTTTGTACTATGTGACACCATACTGTCACTGTGTGCTCATCATGGGCCCTTAGAGCTAGATTAAAGGGTACTACTTTACCCATACTGCTGCATACTGTACTTGTTGCTGTCTGAGGAGATGTGGATGCTGCTCACAATCTCTCAGCATCATTGTTGTCACCAGAAAAGGATGATGTGCTGCCTGTAACAGGGGCTGCTGTAGTTGGGTCCTGAGGTTCTGAGGATGCAAAACTGTTCAACATGCCTCCTAGTAATTATATTATGTAACATACAGCATGCTATGAATAGCTTGCAGCCCACAGCAGGGGCATAATGCAGTGCTCCACATATGTATCCAGGCAGCATAACTGGGCCTTCGGCAGGCCAAACATTTACTATGTTATGTTTCTTGTTTGCACATGGCAGTGCTATACTGTGGACCAGCCAAGCTGAATGGATTCCATATAGGGGTCATTAACCAGGGCAACATTGGGTACCTAGCATCCCCTGAAACATAGTGGCAGCATTGGCGGGAGACACTGGCTGTGTTTCTGACTGTGTATGTCTGAGTAACATGGTAATTGTGCTTACCAAATAAGTAGGCATGTGAATTTTCACTATAAAATAAACAATGATAAAATAGTGTATGGTGTAAAATAAGCATTATTATTAGTTGTGTGTAAATCAACTTTTTAAAAAGAGAAAACTTAAGAGTTAATTCTATTGCTCTGAGTTTTTGGTCTTTACTAAGATTACTATCCTGCTGATTCCAGTATTTGGAAAAAAGTATTGCATTCTGATGCTTGGAGGCCATCAATATTTTATAAGTATTACATATCATGCTTTTACTTCTGGATAGACTTTTTATAATTTACAAAGTAGCAGAGATGTTATTTTCAAAATTTGGTTCATCTGCTACTACTGCTTTTAAGAGTTCTCTGATTTGATGAAGGATGATAGTGTACTTCTGACCGAGTTTTAGTTCTTCCTTAAGTTCACTCAGTGATTTCTCCTTGTGTCTATATATATCCCAAACAGTACAATTTCTTATTAAGGGGTACTCAAGTAAATTAATAATTTTGTTGTTTAACCTAATATTAGGGTTCATATATATTGGTTGTAATAAGTGAAGAGTATTCTCTAACTCCATGAACTTTATTAGATTCTGGAAGTCTTTAACCCTTTGCTTCATAGTGGTATGAATGGGAATATAATTCAGGCTTTTAAGTGATAAGAAAGGCAAGGCTATAGGGTTAATACTGATACTAGTCAGATGTCTATGCCAGAGTTTGATCCATTGTGGGAACCATACTTTATCTGCCTGAGAGAAAGTGGAGATTTGTATAACCCTACTAGCACATATCAAGTAATAAAGATGAAAGTCAGGCAAGCTTAGACCACCTTTTAGTTTAGGAAAGCATAATTTCTGATAACTTATTCTAGTCACCTTAGGGAACCATATGAACTTAGCCAACTCTTTGTTAATCCTTTGAAAGAAAGTATTTGGGATGGTTAGATTTAACGTATTAAATTGATAAAGTAACTTAGGTAGGAAATTCATCCGTATAATTGAAGCTTTGAACAGGGGGGAAAAATTTACATAGTTTTATATAGATATATATATATATATATATATATATATATATATATATATATAGATATATATATATACAGAGAGAGAGAGAGACAGAGTGTGTATATATGTACACGTAGATATAGTGTGTAAATACGTGTATATCTACATAGTGTGTGTAATATATTGCTAATATTGTAAAAGTGTCCCTGTCTGTCATTGATTATTTCTGGATTTGTCCCTGTCTGATTCTAAGATTTGTCTCTGACATTGCACTTGCACTGACTTTTTTTTTCAGTTTCCATTTCCACTAACAATTAAATTCACTTACCTCAGGAGGTAGGAGGGTGGGATGTAAGAATGAAGGTGAGATGGACAACTCACATGGAACGTTATGAGGAGTACATAACCTCTTTATGTGAAGTTGTCCCATCTCGCCTTCATTCTGTACTTGTGGGACAGCGTCCCTAGCACCATCTTTCTTGGGTGGCTCACAGGAGAACATTCTTCAGAACAGTGGACCCAAAAACGTCCTGTCTCTGGAGGCCAAATCCACTTTGTAATGAGTGATAAAGGTACAAGGCCTTGCCCACGTTGCTGCTGCACAAATGGTATCAACTGGCAATTTTGCACAAAGGCAGAATATGTTGAAACAGCCCTGGAAGAATGAACTCTTACTTAGTCTGGAAGTTGTTTATTCACTGACTGATAGATAAAAGAGATGCAGTCTGACAACCACCTGGATAGAGTAGTTTTTGCTACTGAAGCTCCTTTCTTGCAGTCTGAAAAGGATACAAACAATTGATCAGTCTTTAAACCCCTATGTCACTAGATGGGTTGCAAACTGGCTCAAGGACAGAACCTACATGGTTAGAATTGCTGGAGCCATGTCAGACTCCAAACCAGTTACAAGTGGCGTCCCGCAAGGCTCAGTCTTGGGACCTCTTTTGTTCGGTATATATTTCTCGGAGGTACAGGCCAACACGGAAGGACTATGACTGACCAACTTCGCAGATGACTGCAAACTGGGCGCCATAATCGACTCTCCAGCCAACCCACTGGATTGGTTCCGACAATAACTTGGCTAGTGCTGGTGTACTCAAGAGCCTCTGCACCACACGATCCACATCTTCTTCTGACAAACACCTGGAGGACCAAGAAGAGGGGGCAGGAGATCTCGATATTTGTAGTATAGGAGACCTTAAAGTTGGAAAAACTTGCTCCAGGACAGGGGACTGGCTCTGAGACTGCAGTACCATCAGTTGCAAGATAGGAAAAGCCGAGGTAGAAGGTTTTTTGGGCCCGACTAATTTCGGATCCGAAGAAAACATTTTTGAAATTTTTTGTGAAGGTCCAGATTGAGCTGACGAAGATGAGGATCTTTTACTAGACTTCTCAGATCTCGAAGGGGAAGTGGTTTTCTTTACTGAACTCTGACCATATTCCAAGACTTCCGAAAAAGAGGTCTTTAACAATCCTCTAAGAATAAGCTTATTTTTTTTTCGAGGAGAACCCTCGAACTAAATGAATAACATATGGAGCATGACTCCTGTAAGTGTACTGCTCCAAGACAATAAACACACTCGGAATGACCATCCGTCAAAGACATTTTCTGGGAGCACCTAGAAATCTTCTTGAACCCAGAGGGTTTAGTGCCTTTTGACTGCTTAGACATATTTACTAAGAAAAAATATACAAGAGTAATAATACCAGTATAAATTTAAACTATCTAAAACAGGAGCCAGAAAAAAAACTATTTAACTATTAAACTATTATTATTTTTTAATTTTATTTTAAGACACACCACACAGGGAAGAAGGCCCTCTAACTTAAAAAGGCTAGCCACTCTCTAAATTAAATGAGCTGACTCAAGGAAAGGGATCCAAACTCTTTTTCAAAGGTGAGTAACAACTAAACACATCACACTTGACAGTTTATTAGCACTAGCCCTCTAACTAAAGTGGGCTGAGAAGCTCTCTAAGTTAAATCAGCTGAAGCTAAGTCTAAAGCTCTATCACTAAAGAACAAACCACAACAAACAAATTCACTCAATAAACGTAACTAAAAATGTTTACATAAGCCGGATAGGGATGGAAGTGTAGGCCTAGAGGTAAAATGACGGCCCCAGAGAAAACACAATTACCGGACACAGTCTAATACTGTGGTAAATAAGGTCAAAAAAACTTTTAAGATAATAGCACACAAGAAATTTACTAAGAAAGTTTAGTCATTAAACAAGTATAAGAAAGTTTTTAAAGAAACTTAGCCAGAGCCAGTTGAAGAACGCCCGATCACTGTAGTGGCAAATGAGATCTGGGGAACGCCCTATAGCATCATGGGATATGGAGTAAGCCACGAGCTAGTTGGTGACCTCAAGTTTTTGTAATTGGCCGAGTCAGAGCCATGTATCGGTTCTGAAACCACAACTACAAAATGAAGGCGAGACAGGACAACTTCACATAGATAATTTCCTTATACTGCAGTATGGTTTATTGTAGACTGACTTGTCTTGTTCCTCTGCTTCTGCTGCTAATATGCTCTGCTATCCACACAGCACCCTTCCAAAATCCCATTTGACTGGAACAAGTGTGACTTTGCAAATGCAAAACAAAAATAAGTATGTTTGCTGTCCACACGGTGAAAGCTGCAGTAGTCAGTCCCTTGAATCTCTCGACTTGTCTTATCCACTTTGGCTGGCTGCCTGGCTCAACTAACATAATTTCTTTTTGTTTTATTTTTTTTTTTTCACTTAATTTTATTTCTTCCTTCCTCCTCACTCTCTCGTGATTTCTCCAAGGCTCCACCTCCAATACAATAGTACAAGGCAGAGTACTGTACTGTGTGTTAACAAGTGGTACTTTTTCTCCCATCAGAATGTTTGTGGTTTGTGCTCGCAGGGCAGACTAGCACTGTCACTTGGTGTTGATATCATCATGAATACCTCTGCACATTTAGAATACTGTGGGATATACTGGTGGTGGATGATGACATAAGCATGAGCATAAAAAATGAAAATGGAATCGGGATTTAAATGGACCACTTGGGAGTTCGTGACACCCTATTATTTAGAGCCAAAAACTGGGAAATACCGAGGAATTTGGTACAGTTGAGGGGTATGTCCCTCATTGTAGTGAATATGGCCAAAAGACCAGGTTCATCTATTGCAGTAAGTAGAGGTATGTGTTGGGTAGTTTAGTGGTCAGGTATGATTAGGCAGTGTGTCCATGAGTGTATGTGAGGGTCTGCATGTGTGAGTGTGCGTCTCCCTGGGATGTAGCGGGTGGGGGATTAGTGGGGGAGTAAGTGAGGTAGGGGTGTGTGTGTGTGTGTGTTTGTGTGTGTGTGTGTGAATGGATGAGTGTGCCAGCAAGAGCGACTGAGTGGAGAGGGGACTGTTTTGTGTGCAAGTCAGTGTGTGTGTGTGTGTGTGTGTGTGTGTGTGTGTGTGCATGAGACTGTATGGATGGGAGTGAGTGCCATACATTTTGACATCCTAGACTAATAAGCAAAGTGTGCAACATTGGGTGGGGGGAACCACTAGACACCAGGTATAACTCTTTAAAGCATGCCACTTGGAATGAGGTATGGGGGTGAGGAACACAACACACCTGCTTTAAGTAGCATGCCTCAAAAGGTATTAAAAAAGATTCAAGCCCTGTTCTCTCCTACCCTGCACTGAGAACATTAGTTCTCTGTTCCAGCACTAGACATCAGGAATAGAAAATAAAAAGCATAAGTAAAAAAATTCAAAGTACAAATGTGGAAAAAGGGATATGAACCATGAACTCTTGACACATAAACCCCCCTACATTAACCCACTGTGCTAAATTAGAGCAGCAAGCTTTTTTTTAAACATATACTGAGGATCTTGGGAATTATGCAATGCTTGCAGTACAGCATGATGTACAAGGGAGAAGGACAGAAAACGTTAACCATACCTCTCAACCTAGTAGTGCAAACTGAGAGAGTTGGTAGGATAACAGCTTTTGCTCTAACATGCCTTTACTTAAGATATCAAGTGTGAAACTCAAATGTCTGGTTTTAATGGCTGATTGCCATCATTCTTGAATTACCAGGGTATGGGAAAAGGAGACATCAAGTTGTCATCATCCATAAATTACCAGGGCATCAGAAAAGGAGAACTCAAGGACATTCAGAAAACACAGGGACAGGTATGGAAGTCTGTGGTGTGTCTGAGTGTGTGTGTGTGTGTGTGTGTGTGTGTGTGTGTGTGTGCGCGCGCGCACATGCACGTGAGTTTGCAGGGTGAAGGTGACTGTCATACTTCTTTACATCCCTAGACTAACAAGCAGAGCCTGCAACATTAGGTGTGGGAAAACCACTATACCCCAAGAATAAATCTTTAAATATGCACCTCAGTGACACTTAGAACGAGGACTGGGGTAAGGTGATGCCTAGACACTAGGCATAACTCTTTAAAAGCATTCTTGAGTGGCACTTAGAAAGGGGATTGAGGTTTGGTAGGAACACTATTCACCACCGAAAAGCAGCATACCTCAAGAAGCATTAAGAAAAGTTTCAAGCCCTGTACCTTCCCACCTTGCACAGAGGATATTAGCCCTCTGTGCCACTACTACTACATCAGGAACAGAATGTGTAAACCATATGTAAAAAAAAAAAAAAAAAAAAAAAAAAAATCAAAGTACAAATGTGAAAAAAGGGATTTGAACCATGCATTATTGACACACAAAAGCCCCGGCATTAACCCATTGCTCAAACTGTTAGTGGAGCAAGCTTTCTTAAAACATATACTGAAAATCCTGGGCATGATACAATGACTACAACGTGTCATTATGTATGACAGAGTGGGACAGGAACCATTAACCACATCTCTGGTGTGTCTGTGTGTGTGTGTGTGTGTGTGTGTGTGTGTGTGTGTGTGTGTGTGTGTGTGTGTGTGTGTGTGTGTGTTTGAATGTGCATATTGTGTGTGGGAGAGTGAATGAGGGAGGTGTCTCTGCTTAGATGATGCAGTTGCCAACACTGTTAACTACCACAGGACATGCTGGTCTGCAGTCACTGGTAGTTACTGCGATTGACAGACATGCATATTAGCTGATAATGAGGTCTTTCTTCTGCATTGCGGAAACAGGGCCTTTCTACCACAGCCGTGGACATGTTTACGAATCCTCAGGATAAAGATATTAATAATAACAAAAAAACAGACTCTAGCTTTCATTTTGAAACAAGCTGCAGAATGCCCTGACAGTTCTGATCCATAGTGATGTAATGCAGCTTCTGAAGGAGGAAACAGTAATTATAATAAAACAGTGCTATGTTCTAGTTTAATGAAATACACTATTTACATTTTTTTAAATTCAACACATTTCATTTGACAGGCATTCAGTTGATTTCCAGAAATGTGTACTCTTACTAGATGCAGACTTAGCTCTTTTGATATGTAGTGTTTCTATAAGGATTGATTTTTCGGTACTTACGTATTATCGCAACCAGATTTTTGCAGTAATACCAGTTGCTTACCGATGTTAAGATCTGACTGTTGATGCTGAACAAATGTCATGAAGTGTGTTTTCTTTCACACGCAAGGTTTTATATGAAAGGTTATCGATATAAACTGAAAAGGTTACTGTTGCTGTTTATGTATGCACTTTACTGCCAGCATGTGTGCTGCAAGCTCATTTCGGCATGAACTGTGAATGGTAAAAATATATTTGTGAACCTTACTGAAACTACAAGCAGTATTAAGGAATTAAACCATTTTTACAACGGGCACTTTCTAGCAAATGTTAGGGATACCCTTTCATTTCCCCTTGAACTCTTTTTTGCCTGACTTCAGACGTAAACGCGTTATCTGTTATGGACAGGGTTTGACTAACATCACATGCACTTTACTGCCAGCAGGTGTGGTCCTGGCTCATTTCTGCATTAAGTGTAAATGTAAAAAGATATATGTGAGCCTTATTAAATATACAAACATTATCAAAGAATGAAAGCAGTTTCTTTACACCAGGCACTTACTATCAAATGTCAGCTTGACTCTTTCAATTTCCCTTAAATGTTTTTTTTCATTGATTCAGATGTTAATGCATTACGTGTATTCCAACAGTACGAAGGCAGGCATGAAAACCCAAGCGTGCATCTGTAATGCACGCAAAACAGGAAGAAGATTTCTTAGTATTCCTGTTCCTCAAAGTAATGCAAAGTTTCTGGCCAGCAGTAAGGACTTTCAAAAGCAGCTTGAGTAAGTACCAACTTTTTTTATCAGAACGAATACACTTCCACTTGTCCTTTAGCCTGACCTATGGCCAGAAGTATCTTTTAGCAATGATTCTGTTGTGGCTAATATGTGTGTCCATTCTGAGCTTACCCAGGATTCAAGTAGACTCTGTTATTTATACTGCGTGTAGCATATTATAAACAATACTAGAAACATTGAGTATGGTTTGGTGAAGCAGTACTCCAGTCTAACACTGCAAAAGTAGCAACAGCAAGTCAGCAGTTCAAGCATTTAAATTTCAACTTTTTATTTCTCTGTAGTTAAAATTTATCTTTCCTGTACTTGTACATAAATTTATCTTTCCATGACACATTAAGCAATTGGGCCATTTCTAAGTAATTATCCTTTCCTAAATGTATTTGTTGTTGGAGGTAACACTCTGAAGCCTCACCTTTAAGGGCACATTAATTACCAAGGAAACACTGAAAGGGCTAAATGCTTCATTATGAATGGCCAAATAGCTACCATTCTTGATATACCGCACTGTTTTAGCCACATCACATTTGGTCTGCGAAAATTACTACTGTCTTCTAAAAATGCATTAAAAAATAATTCTGTATTGTTCCTCCACATGTACTAGATAAATGTTGTATGACTTTACAACTACATTTCCCACCATGAAATAAACATTCTGCCAATAAAAAATGATATGTATAAAAATTATAAAAATTACTATTTTGTTATTAATTTACTATGTAATTCTCCTGTGGCCATGAAGTAATCTGCACTGCTTGGACCCTAACAACAGCATATTTATTTTTTCATATCTACTATGAAGAAAAAAAAACATCTTTTTTAATGCAGAACTAACTTAAGTTTACAGCAAAAGATCACATAAGAAGAGAAATAATAGAAGGAGAAAAAGATAGAGAGATAGAAATTGTACTTGTTTAATGTCACAGATTAGCGACAGGATTTATACAGATTTGCTGTACCAAAGCAAGACTTGTGCTGAGTACCTGGGTTTACTCTGATGGAAAAAAAGGTGCAACTACAGTGAGGCAAAGTAAGGAGTAGACTGTAGAGTAATGGAGTGTCCACATGCTGGCTATAGCAAACTTTGTGAGATTCGGTAGCAGGAGATAGTTTGAATCAATGCATAATGGAGCACGCTATCCTCAAGCACCTCATAATGTAACTCCCTGCTGACTGGTGCCAGTCACATGGACACTTACTGATTCAATGAAAGGGGAGTATAGGACAACAAGAAACGGGGAAACACAGCAAGAAAAGGTATAGACAGAAGGGAGGCATTTAGGAAAATGCAAGTGGGGAAAGACAAGGCACTTTTTTTCACAGAGACTGGTACACCATTTTATATATAGGAGAGGAAAAGGATGATGGGTATGTTGATACGGAAACAGAGGGAGGAAAGATGGGGAAGTATAGGTTGGACACACCCACAACAACAAACAAAAAACAGTACAGACAAACAGGCATGAATGTGCACATAATGCAGGAGACACTAGCTGTACACAAAAAACAAAGGGAGGGCAAGTGAGAGACGTGAAAAATGCACAAGAGGTGGGCTGTGGCATGACAGGATGGTGGTACACCAAGCTCTGGATAGTTTGGGGTACAGGAACCCATTATTCACTGTGAAGGGATGGCCTCACCAATAGCGAGCTGCAGGCTGTACAGTGTAAGTACACACTACCTCCGTATGTTCTCCTGTGGTGGCAGCAGCAGAGGAGCTCTCTGCATCCAGCATGGATATACCAACTTTACAACAGTATAGCAGGGACTACAGACACTTGATATACAGGTAGTACTATGGCTCATTAATGAATGTGCTTAACTGCCATCCAGATGCAGTCTTCTGCTACCCATGCTGACATGGAGCTAACAGGTGTGAGAGTTTCACTCAGCACTGTCAATCCCTTGATGAGGCCATGGAGTTTAGAGAAGATGCCATGCTAAGTTTTATGAGGGCTATGCCAGCAAACATGGGTGGTGTATCCACTTCCATGTGGAGGACACTGAGTGCAACCATCACTATCCTGTCCAGCAGTGTTGTTTGTGGTCAGTGATGATGAGTATGTACATGGCTTGGTCAAGATTAGAGGCCATCATAGGGTACAGAGTCTACTCTTGCAGTTCTAGGAGTGTCTCATTCCATCACCACATGCTGTGGGTGGAGACAGCTGCCAGCCTCCAGGGGCATGACATAACTTCAGTGGACTCTATACAGGGTCCCACTGCTACAGCAACTCAACATTCCTGCAACACGGGGGCCTCTCTCTAGTCCTGCCACATCAAGCCAACACTGTAGTTCCATATCATGGTCACACAGTGTCACCCCCTCTCAGTCACAATTTCATACTGCCATCCCCTTCCTCTCATCGGAGGACATTATATATGATGCACAGTACCCCTTGCCAGAAGACCCCTGGCACCACTTCCAGTGACATGACTACTCACTTATGCTGTGATTTCAACAACTTGTAATTTTGTCCCTTGGCATCCATGCAAATGAACGCAGCTATTACCAACTCACCTCTCCCTCCTACATGCTGTATTTGGAGATGTCTGATGCACAGTATGACTTAACCATGCATTTCAAATCACAGTCTTTAACCAGCATTGCATGCATCATTTTGTACTATGTGACACCATACTGTCACTGTGTGCTCATCATGGGCCCTTAGAGCTAGATTAAAGGGTACTACTTTACCCATACTGCTGCATACTGTACTTGTTGCTGTCTGAGGAGATGTGGATGCTACTCACAATCTCTCAGCATCATTGTTGTCACCAGAAAAGGCTGATGTGCTGCCTGTAACAGGGGCTGCTGTAGTTGGGTCCTGAGGTTCTGAGGATGCAAAACTGTTCAACATGCCTCCTAGTAATCATATTATGTAACATACAGCATGCTATGAATAGCTTGCAGCCCACAGCAGGGGCATAATGCAGTGCTCCACATATGTATCCAGGCAGCATAACTGGGCCTTCGGCAGGCCAAACATTTACTATGTTATGTTTCTTGTTTGCACACAGCAGTGCTGTACTGTGGATCAGTCAAGCTGAATGGATTCCATATAGGGGTCATTAACCAGGGCAACATTGGGTACCTAGCATCCCCTGAAACATAGTGGCAGCATTGGGGGGAGACACTGGCTGGGTTTCTGACTGTGTATGTCTGAGTAACATGATAATTGTGCTTACCAAATAAGTAGGCATGTGAATTTTCACTATAAAATAAACAATGATACAGATAACTTGCATGTCACATGTGGAAACCATGGACAATACCAGGGTGCTGTGAAAAACCACGTCATCACCTCCAATGCATTGCACACTAACTGGCAACAGAAACACTGTCAACCCTTGGTACTGACATAATGCATTCCACAGACACCATGCAGGGACTTTACTGCCATGTGTGCACACTACAGTACCCATTATTTCAGGAAGGTAGGAAATGTCTAAGAAGCCATGCACAGTGGTGACTCACTCTCTCCCCTGGTGTGCTGGGGAAACAGGTATGCTCTGGGTATTATGCAGGCTGAGACCTGTGATATATTCAGAGTGTCTCCTGTTTGGCTCTGGAAGGTTCGCATGGCTAGTATAGCATGTGCTGAACATAACCTGATGTCTACTGGTATACAGAGTCCATGAATTCCTCTCAGCCCCATTTGTGGGCAATACATGTCAGTCAATGCCACCATAGTATCTTTGTCCATCTCATAAACTGTCTGCTGTTGGTTATTTAGTTGCTAGCAGTATCACTTTCATTCCTGCCACCTGCTCCTATGGTAAGGCTGTAGTGCCTATAGACAATAAATACTGCTGCAGTATGCTGGCTGCAGCAGATCCTAGCACTTTTTTTTGTTACATTCCACAAATTATTTATTAATTTAACATTTGTTTACCAGGAAAGTCCGACTGGACACAGGTCCTTTTTCAGCAGAGGCCCAGGGAGAAAAGCTCCATGAGTAACAGCAAATTTTCATGCACACATTACAATAATCCAAAAGTATAAAGTAAACAAAATGTAGTATACATAAGACCATACAAATTTGTTACATCTTGACAATAAAACCTAGGCTTTGAACATAACTAGTACTACTTGTAGGTATGACTTATGTCAAGATATAAGGTTAAGAGAGGTCGGTAGGAACAAAGGATTAAAGACTGGGGGAGAAGTTGGATATGTTTTGGGTATACTGTGATGTATCAGAGCACTCATGAGGGGTTAGTACAGGAACATAACCACTTATTTTTTATGTACGCTTTAAGTGATTTTTGCTCTTATATAGTGATGCACAGCTTGTAATGTGCCTACTCCTCCCCACATTTATGAATCACAACAGTTTTAGAGACACTTAATTTCACCTCATTATACACTCATTAGATTGCAGACCTTCATTTGCAGGACATTATACTGTCATTTGCAAAAACCTTTTCCCAAGCCATTTTTTCCTCATTGTTCACTAGGGTTAGTAGGTGAAATTAAATGAATCGTAACATGCTTGAATGTGGTAATTTCCTAGGCAACAACACACTGCATACCGCACAAGTTGAATATGAATACCAGCCTAGGTGACCCTTTATGTGCCAGTGGGGAAGAGGAACTGGGGCAAAAACTATCTGGAAATGTGCTCTGTTATACCTGCCAATGTTGCCTCTAGAAAAAAAGTGCATCTTTACTGTAGTGCTGTGTGACTTGCTGTTCTCTGCCTGAGTATTGTTGATTTCTCTCTGCATTTGATTTTGGATTGAAGTTATTCATTTAAGGTTTGGTTACTTCCATTTTTTTATCTTTACTCTTATACTGCTTTTTGTTTTAGGTTTTTGTTCATTTTGGAGTTTTATGAGGTATTGGCTAGGGTCAGTTAGAACATAATTATTTTGCAGACAGTTGATAAAATCCAGGTAGATAGTGGGAGGAGCTGAGAAACATCATTCCTCAGTTAACTGCAACTATTTAGTGGCATCTTTAGCTTAGTGCTGTGTAACTTGTTCTCTGCCTTAGTATTGCTGATCTCTGTCTGATTTGATTTTTTCCCACCCACAAGCTCTACTTCTGTTGTGCTTTTAAACTGGGTGGCTTTTGAGTTGCCTGCCCCTACAATAAATCTGACTTTGGATTCTCCTCCCAATCTCTATAAGTCATTCTACTGAACATTGAGAGATCAACTGGGAAGCCTCTCCCCAGTCTCTTAAAATTGAATTATATTCTGTTTCCTGCCTTCCCACTTACTAAAAAAACTGCACTTTATTCAGCTGCTGTAACTGTAATTTGCTTACTCCTACTCTGTTTAGCTTTTTGTTGCATGTTCTTAAAGTGTTCAGTTGTATTTAATCTGCTGTATTTGCTACTGCTTGTAAGTAGCCTAATTACATTGTAACTGTTATTCAAAGTCTCTTGGTTCTGATTTAAGCACTTGGGCTCCAAAGTAGTTATCGTACATTAGGAAGGTTTGTGGTCTACACTCTTGTGGCAAGAGATGTACCTTATACCTTTCTGAGTTGGGAATAGCTGATTGAAGGCTTATTGTGTCTATTATTTTAAAAGTATCTTTGTTCTGGTTTAAGCACTTTGGTTGCAAACTACTTATTTTACAATAAAAAGGTTTGTGGTCTACAGTCATGTGGGAGGAGAGGGTAGATCCCACCCTTTTCAGCTGGTAAAGGCTTACTGTGCCTTTATTTGACTGCTTAAAAGGTTAGCTTGTTTTATTTTTTTTTTTCAAATAACTTTTTATTGAATTTTACAAAAAAGGGCAACGAAACAATGTGGCATGACAATACAATCAAGATAAAACAAAAGTAAGTACAAAGTGAAACAGGTACGTCATAAATACATACATTTATACTGTAGCCCTCTTATATAATATAAACTGTAACAGAAAAATGGGGAGGGGAAACAAAAAGAACTATGTACAAGATTATCAAACATATATATATATATATATATATATATATATATATATATATATATATATATATATACATACAAGAAAAGATTACCCAAAGGTTATATAGGAAGTGCTACTGTAATTTCCATAGAAAGGAACCAAGTAATTCTGTAATAAAGACACAAACCTACAAGGAGGTAGATCAGGCTAGTCAGATTGAAAAGCTGAAGCATCTTGGATATTAGATCATGCACTTTCTAATCTCCCTGAAATACATCAAAAATTATTTCCATATTTACTTGTAATATACTCATTTATTTGGGTTATTAATGAAAATTACTGTGAAGATATGTACTTTATCGCTAAATTCTTAATGTTGCACCAAGAAAGTTTAGTGTGATCTAACCAGTTTCTACTTATATAGAATATGGTCAATAAACCTAAAATGAGTGCATGAAGCTTAAATCTAGGTAACCTAAGATCAGTGACATGCAGGATTGCTAGTTCCCATGAAAGGGTCGAATTTTGATATTCCATCTTTTCTAACTTTGAGGGAGCACCAAAGTTTATGTATGTGACTGCAGGACCACAGAATATGTAGCAAGTGACGGGGCTGTATTGGAATTAAATTTATTTAAGATACATGGTGTAAAATAAGCATTATTATTTATCATTAGTTGTGTGTAAATCAACTTTTTAAAAGGAGAAAACTTAAGAGTTAATTCTATTGCTCTGAGTTTTTGGTCTTTACTAAGATTACTATCCTGCTGATTCCAGTATTTGGAAAAAAGTATTGCATTCTGATGCTTGGAGGCCATCAATATTTTATAAGTATTACATACCATGCTTTTACTTCTGGATAGACTTTTTATAATTTACAACGTAGCAGAGATGTTATTTTCAAAATTTGGTTCATCTGCTACTACTGCTTTTAGGAGTTCTCTGATTTGATGAAGGATGATAGTGTACTTCAGACCAAGTTTTAGTTCTTCCTTAAGTTCACTCAGTGATTTCTCCTTGTGTCTATATATATCCCAAACAGTACAATTTCTTATTAAGGGGTACTCAAGTAAATTAATAATTTTGTTGTTTAACCTAATATTAGGGTTCATATATATTGGTTGTAATAAGTGAAGAGCATTCTCTAACTCCATGAACTTTATTAGATTCTGGAAGTCTTTAACCCTTTGCTTCATAGTGGTATGAATGGGAATATAATTCAGGCTTTTAAGTGATAAGAAAGGCAAGGCTATAGGGTTAATATTGATACTAGTCAGATGTCTATGCCAGAGTTTGATCCATTGAGGGAACCATACTTTATCTGCCTGAGAGAAAGTGGAGATTCGTATTACCCTACTAGCACATATCAAGTAATAAAGATGAAAGTCAGGCAAGCTTAGACCACCTTTTAGTTTAGGAAGGCATAATTTCTGATAACTTATTCTAGTCACCTTAGGGAACAATATGAACTTAGCCAACTCTTTGTTAATCCTTTGAAAGAAAGTATTTGGGATGGTTAGATTTAACGTATTAAATTGATAAAGTAACTTAGGTAGGAAATTCATCCGTATAATTGCAGCTTTGAACAGGGGGGAAAAATTTACTTGTTGCCACCTATGCAAGTCCTGTAAAATACCCGTCCATACCTTCAAGAGACTGAAAAGTATGGTTGAAATGTATACCCAAATATTTAGGGAAATAACTAATTTTGAAAGGGGATTCAGCGAACAAATATTCTTTAAAACCTGCCGGGTTTATAGGGAAAATCAGTGATTTATTTGGGTTTATTAGATAGGTCGAAACTCCAGAAAAGGAGTCTATTGTATCAGCTAATCTCCTAATGTCTGAAATGGGGCGTTCAAAATAGATGTTTAGATCATCTGCGTAAGCCGATAGGCTTGTCTTGATATTTAAAGTTTTTGGGATAGAGTGAAATGTGATTTGGGATATTGAGAGAAGTAGGGGCTTGAGGTATAGGTTAAAAAGATATGGCGACAGGGGGCATCCTTGTTTCATTCTATTCTGTATTTGGATGGGTTTAGATAGGGTCTTATTAATATAAAGATAGGTATAAGTTTTGCTGTACATGTTTTCAATAGTGTTGATAAGGCTTTTAGGGATATTGAAATGAGACATGGTTATAAATAGGAATTTCCAATTCACTCTATCAAAAGCCTTACAGGTATCAAGTATTAGCCCATATATAGGGCTATAATTTCTCCTGTTAGGTTGCACCATAGCATCTAGTGTTAGGGTATTGTCCCACGTTTGTCTATTCGTCATGAAACCTGTTTGTTCTGGGGAGATTATGTGAGGCATGATTTTTTTCAATCTTTCAGCTAAAATTGAAGAGAGAATTTTAATATCTACATTTAATAGGGATATAGGTCTATAATTATGTGGATTAGACCTATCTAAAGGGTTCTTAGGTATGAAAATTGTTTTGGAATTATTAAGGTGATAATCAAACATACCATAAGTTTTGATATGATTGTATACTTTCAATAATACAGGTGACATGGAAACTATAAAAGTCTTATAGAATTCTGAGGTGAATCCATCCAGGCCAGGTGCTTTCCCTTTCTTCAGTCTTCCTATGGGATCAGTCACTTCTTGCAAAGCAAGGGGGGGCATCTAGGTATTCCACATCCTGTTTACTTATTTAGGGAATGTTATTTTATCAAAAAATTCTGTTGTGTCATCAGCAGAGGGTTGTTGGTTATTCATGCTATGTAATTCAGAGTAGATCGGGTGAAATATCTCAAGTATTTGGGTACCTGTTTTAACTATCTTATCCTGATAGTGAAGAAGCAAAATTCTACCTGTTTCCTGTTTATTCGCAATAATACCTACCAAGGCTTTAGAAGGTAATTGCACCCACTCTGAGAATTTAGCTATATATTTCAACTCATATATAGAGTAATTTTGCTGATGCAATTCATATAATTTTCTCTGAGTATTTTTAATCAGGCTTTCAGTATTAGGAACAGGTTTATCTTGGTACTTCTTTTCTAGGTCTAATAAGTCTACTAATAATTTTCTTTCTTTGTCTGATGCAACTTTTTTAAGATAGGAAGCTTTCTGAATAAAGATTCTCCTAATCTGCGTTTTACAAGCTGCCCATTGAATATCATAAGGAATATTTATATCCTCCATGCTACTGTTTAGCTGTGCTAAAATGCTAGACACTTCCCGAACAATCTCTGAATTATATAACAGATTGTTATTCAAAGACCAGTTAGAGCTTTTAACACTTTTAGCCAACTTATTGGTAGAGAGGAGTTTAAAAGTAATTTTAGAATGATCCGAGAAATGTCTCGGTTCTGCCTGGTGTTTAATATCTCCTTCCGCCAGTGATTCCGAAATAAGGAAGAAATCTATTCTAGACCAGGTATTGTGACATTTAGAAACGTAAGTATAAATACCTTTCCTCTCCTCCCCTTCACCAAAAGAGATAAGGTCAAGCAGGCATAAGTCAGTCATTAGTTCATCTAAGGCAGCTGATGCGTGCAAATTTTGGGATAAGGAATTACTAGTATGATCAATCCCCGGATCAGTGACCAAGTTCCAGTCACCACCCAATATAAGTTCATGGTCAGGAAAGTTTTGCAAGATGTTATGGATTTCTGAGATAAAATCCTGTTGCCTCGGACAGGGACTATAAACATTGAGTAAAAGGGTTTGTTTCTTATTAATAGGATTAGTAGCTATAAAATAACACCATCTACCCTTCTCATCTGAGAATTGGTTTAGGATTGTTCTCTGAAGCGAATTTTTAATAATAATGGCTACCCCTTTTGACTTTGAGTTGTCCCCAGCTGCAATTATTTCTTTAATCCATTTTTTATTTGAGATTCCCTTCCAGTCCTCACTCAGCATGTGTGTCTCCTGCCAAAAACATATGTGTGCCTCAGATTTGAAAATTAGATGCATCAGTAAATTTCTTTTGTCTTTATCCTGCAACCCCCTCACATTCCAGGAGTCTATGATCCACATTCCCAACTAGAGCTTAAATAGAGCAGATGTTTTTGAAAAGGAAATGTGATATTTCTGGATTACAAGGTTCCAAAGGAAAGGAAAAAACATATTAAAAACAGAAACAGGAGATAAAAGTACATAAGGTAGCATATTTACAGTAGCCCTATAACAATCTTCCAACAAAAACCCTGTGCCTACCCACTTACCCAAATAGAAGGAAGAATGTGATGAAATATTGATACGAGTATCATACTGAGGGATTGTATAACCTAAGAGTAAATTAAGCACTACTATTTTAAACCCTTTAAGCAAACTAAAACAAATATACAATAGCACTACGATTCCTAGAGTCATCATCCTTACCCTTCTACCAATATAGCTATCTTCTCCTATAAGAAAGAATTCAAATAGGTATGGTGCTAAAACAACCCTCACATTAAATCACTGAGTACAGATAATTCAGCTATATTCCAATTACTGACTCTACAATAGATGCTGAAAAGAAAAAAACACTATAACCGGAGAAATATTTACAATTACGTCAGAGATGTGGAAACAGATATATAATATAGCGAATGATTTACTGTATTAAAATATAGGATATAAGCAGTACATTGAGCAAGCTTGATCTAAAAGTTTCCTAGCCCCAGAAAGCATTCAAAAAAACAAGTGTAAATAATGCTTATTTAACCCTTCAGAATTAGCCTAACAAACTCTTAATGAAAACAGAAGCATCAGATTAGGATAAATATCCTCTTTGTTTTGATACAGAACACAGTTACTTAAGCATAAGACCCAAAAGCTTCCATATAAATGAATGTGCGTGCCTATAAGCATGCGTGCCTGTATGCCAGACCATGAAACTCTTACCTTGAAAATAAGATATTATTATATCTAAACAAAAAAGCTGCAATACTGCTGAATGCTAGTGCTACCAAACACAGGGCTAAAAACTCAAAAAGGCTGCAACCTGTTTGAGTAATAATTACCTAGATACCAATATGCCCCACAGCAACATTACTAGAGCCCCTTGTGGTAAAATAAAAACTGAAACATATGTAATACATTATATATATATGAAAGCTGGTCATTAAGAAACTAAGAAAAAGGTCTTTACATGCAGGAGTACTGATTCTTCCTTATGTACCATTTGTACAGCATGTTAAATAGTTATGTATTTTTCTTATGTTTTAGTAACAACAAAACATGAAATGTTCTACCTACATACAAACAGAAATTAGGCTTGACATATTTATGTGCTGATGTTCTTATAGAAATCTCTTGACAATCATTTGTTTAAATAACTGATTGTAATTGTAGTTCCTGAAGGTGTGGGTTCCCTATCAAAGTACCTTCCAGTTGTTAAAAGGTATTAAAAGGGAACTCACTTTGCTCAGTCCAAAGCACCAGTTCAAAGTCTGCCTCTGTGTAGGCTGCAATCCTTAAATCCAGTGCAACTGCGATCACACTGTAGCCATTTGAAAATCAAGTTTCTTCATTTGGATCATACAGACGATCGTTTAAAACAGTAGTTACAGTCCATAAGCAGACATATGGGCAGAAGCAAGCAGTTGTATCACAGAAGCTATCCTACCATACAACGAAAGCCAGCAGATATGTTCCTAGAGGGGGTACTTCCTGTCTGGTGTGCACTTCCGGGACCGTTAGATGCGGTTCGCTTTTTTATAAATTAGAAGATTTAAACCTTCAACATTCTACAAAAAAGGGCTATTTTGGCATCAGAAATAGCCTATGAGATTAGCAACAACCTCCAGTGAGAAAAGCAGAGCATTACCTTCTCACGAAAGAGTTAAGCTTTCGGGGCATTTCCAAAACATTTCAAAAAGACGGCTTTGGCATCTTTAGGTATATAGACAGGCAGTATATTTATTATCATTATATGTAAAGCTAAGGGTATTTGGATACTGCATTTGGAATTTAACATTTCTTTTAATGAGATCAGCGCAGAAAGGGGAGAGTTTTTGGCGCCTTTCTTTAATGGCCATTGGGAGATCCTGTGACACAGTTATTTTATGACCATTCCAGGAGATTAGTTTTTGTTTTCTAGACTCCGAAAGGAATCTCTGGACATCCTGAAAATTTAGCAGTTTGACGTAGATTTGTCTTGGAACATTAGATAGTTGTCTAGTACGTAAAGCTCGATGTGCTCTCTCAATTATAATGCTGTTGTCATATGCACTAGATTTTAAAATAAAATTAAACAATTGAAGCAAGGTCTCAGTTAGTTGATTGGTGGCATATGATTCAGGTAGACCTCTTACTAAAACATTATTCCTTCTGCTCCTGGCTTCTTAATCAAGACGTTTTTGTTGGATTTCAGTTAGAGTGGTATATTTGGCACTTAAATCTTCTTTTAACATCGCAATCTGCATCTCATTATTTTTGGTAGTTTGTTCACTCTGTTCCATACGTTCCATAGCCTGATTCAATTTACTGCCAAAACCTGAAAGCTGTTCAGAGAAACCTTGAACAGCCAGCTGCAATGGTAACAAGGCTTCCTTCAAATCCTCCATGTGGATGTTGGCCTCCAGCTTTTGTTTAGCACTGGATTTTGAAGTGTCTAATTGTTTAATTTTCTGTCTTTTAGAAATGATTTCCTTTTCAGGGTAAGCTATTGCTGACAGTTTAGTTTTGCTGGTTTCTGTCTCCATGGTATCGGATTTCTTTGACATAGTTTGGCAGTGGAAACAGGTTATATTTACCTCCAACTTGTGTTATGCTTATTCAGGCCTCGAAGATACACTTAAAAGTAGCTCTGCGGAATTCTTGAGATTTAATAGTAAAATATATGCTCACAGAATATAGCCAGAATACCTCAAAATCGATGAAAATGTATTGCAGAGATGAGAGAAGCTAGGATCTGGCTTTAGGTTGTGAAAGGATGGTTAAAAGCCCATATTTATTTTAGTTAGATAGGAGTCTCATGGAAAAGGTGTTCACAGGACGACCGCCATCTTGGAATCCATTGTTTAAAATTTTAATCTCTGTGCCTGAGGCATTTAGCAACCACGCTATTTCAGAAGAAGACTGTTACTGGTTTCTGCTAAACTCTATAAAAGCAAATACTTACATTACCATGCCCATTGTTATGGCACTTGTTTTTTGCTGCATTAATTCAGTGTTTCTGTGCTGAATATCTGCACTTTTTTTAAAGTCTTTAGTTAGAACTGCTTTGGTTCCACTTTAGTGGAGGTACAGGGCACCCAAGTCATTTTCTGGCCTGGGATTGTGTAAAGGAAAGAAGAGTTAGCTTTTTTGATTGGCTACAGGGTGTTTTTTTTTTTTTATGGAATGTCCTCTGTTATTTAAGTGTCACAGTTGCACAATGCTTGGCTCATAACCCACAAGCAAGCTAAGAATTACACTACCATATCCACTGTTTCTGCACTTGCTTTTCACAATGTTTTGTCAGAGCTGCATTAATTGACTGTTTCTGTGATGAATAACTGAACATTTTGACTTTTTTTTATAGTCTTTAGTTAAAACTGCTGCTCTCCACATTTCAGCACCTAGCAGTGATATGTACAGATGCTGACATCTCGCAGCATAATTCTCCTTTGTAATCTGTGTAGACACCGATCTCTCACAGTGTGCTTCCCTTAAAATACCCTTACTGTCTGGACAGATTTTTTAACTACTGGGGAATCTAGTTTGTATATAGCTGAGTGCATCTAGTTTGCACATAGCTGAGTGTAGCTCTTTAACTTGCTTGTGTTACTGACCTATTCAATATTTAAATTTCACTAACTCCTCCTTAGTGGATCAGCAGCCATGGATATGCACTTCCCAACTCTCTCTGTGGCCAATCTGGTTGAGGTGGGTATTCTGAGAC
The DNA here is from genome assembly GCF_019279795.1 of Protopterus annectens. Lineage (NCBI taxonomy): Eukaryota > Metazoa > Chordata > Ceratodontiformes > Protopteridae > Protopterus > Protopterus annectens. Next base: position 98,003,527 of record NC_056726.1, on the reverse strand, counting down.
ATTGTAGCAACTGCTTCATGTACACTGACAACCCAGTTATTCTTAATAAAACAGAAAAAAGTATGTAAGAAGTGGTAATATACTTTAAAGCTGGAGGCAAAACTCTCTCATACGACCAAAACTAATCCTGTAGAGGATGTCAGTGACACTTGCACCAAGTATACCGCATAGGGTAAGTACTCTACACATAAAACTACTTATGCTGAGGCACTTACAGGTAACCTTCCTAAAATACTAAGACCTCTTGCCTAGCACAATCAAAAAAGTATCCTCAGCCACCACTTAAACACTTCATTATAGCACCACCCACAGCTACACATAGTAACACTCTATCCAATGCCTGTTCTACTAAGCCTTTTAAGGCAAACTAGTGCACAACCAAATTTCCTGGTCACTGGTGATTCTATACTGAGGCACACCAATGCCCCCCTCACCAGTCTGAGTAAGGAGAGACTCACAGTTAGCTGGCTTTCTGAGGTAAGGATCCATTAAGTCACAGAGGCACTCAGATCATTGAACCACAGGTACAAGTATGACTCTATTATAGTCCATGTGGGAGATAACTACCTGAGATGTACCTCCCTTGACTATATGAAGTGAGATATGATCAACCTCACTGATTATGTATCTCAGGCAGGTATGAGCCTAGCACTAAGCAACATACTACCTTCTCCAAGGATGATCCCTGTTTTTGTTTTGGTGTTAATCTTACTGGCCTTGAAACTGCCCGCCCATCAGCCTGCCTCTGGGCTCATCTCATTTGCTCACTCAACTGAGTGCAGTGAGATCATATTCTGATTTCAGGCACTCCTACTGTGTACAAAGAGAGCATCTGGGAAACAGACAAAAAAAAATAAGCTTATTTCCTGCCTTTCCTGTTAAGTGGTATAGACTATTTGTAGGCTTCTGAGCCCCCAAGCCCTTCTGTGTTTGAGAGAAGCCTTCTAGCTTGTTTTTTTTTTTCTTATAACTAGCCAGTTTTCTAGTTTCAGCACTCAAATCTGTTTCTTTGATCTCAGCACTTGTTCAGATTAAAAAAAAAAAAAAAAAAAATTTCATCTGCATTTACTGTACTTGTGTTTCTACCTACTTCATTTTACTTTTGCATCATCTTAAAAATACTCAATTGTATTTATTACTGCTTGGTGTAACTCATTCTAAGCCTTTTGGTTTAAACATTTGGGCTTCGGACCAGTTGTTTTGCACTGAGAGGGTTTGTGGTCTGCACTGTTGTGGCAGAACAGGTAGCTTACATCCTTCTAGGTTGGGAACTGCTGATTGAGGGCTCAGTGTCTGTTTCTAAAAGTGTATTAATTCTGGTTTAAGCACTTGGGCTTTCAGGCCAGTTATTTTACATTAAGAGGGTTCGTGGTCTGCACTCTTGTGGGAGGACAGTCTGGACTCTGCCCTTCTGAGCTGGGAATTTCTGGTTAAAGGCTTATAGTGCATGCATATCTGAACTGCTTCTTACTGAAGTTGGTGCGCCTTGTTTGCTGTGGCATAGACTGGATTCAGGCCTGCTGGATCTAGCTTTGTTTGTGTAACTTAAGCACTAATCCAGACATTCTCTAAAGTATTCAATTGTATTTATTACTGCTTGGTTGTAACTTGATTAAAGTGTAGCTATCATTCTAAGTCTTTTGGATTAAGCACTTGGGCTTCAGACCAGTTGTTTTACATTAGGAAGGTTTGTGGCAAGCACTGGGGTGGCAGGACAGGTAGCTTTCATCCTTCTAAGTTGGGAACTGCTGATTGAGAGCCCAGTGTCCAAGTGTATTAGTTCTGGTTTAGGCACTTGGGCTTCAGGCCAGTTATTTTACATTAAGAAGGTTCGTGGTCTGCACTCTTGTGGGAGAAGAGGCTGGACTCTGCCCTTCTGAGCTGGGAATTTCTGCTTAAAGGTTTATAGTGCCTGAATATTTCAACTGTATCTTACTGAAATTGGTACACCTTCTTTGCTCTAGCACAGACTAGATCCAGGCCTGCTGAATCTAGCTTTGTTTATATGCTTGTTGTTTGTTTGCTTGTTATTTCCCTGGAAGCTAATTCCACCTAATACGCGGCTTCTCAGCGCTTCTGTGGATCACTAGTGATATCTGCATTGCTTACTGTACTTATTTCCTTGTTTCACTTGAAAGAAAGTTACTGTTTATCGTTTTTGCATTTAGTTACTTGTAACACATTGCACTCAAGTTACCTGGCACTTGCTCACTAAAGCAATTATAAAAGTCAGCACTAAAAATTAAAAGCACTACACCCTCACTCCCCACTGGCCCTTGTTTTCAATTATTAAGGAATTCCCAATATTATTCTAGTATGTCCAAAGGTCAGTTGTCAATCTCCTCTCCGGTCCAGCTGGCGAATCTGGGAATCTTGAGGCAATGTTATAACTGCCTCATGTACACAGACAACCCTCTCCTCCTCCCACATAACACAAATACTTGCGAGAGATGCAGCTATTTAGCCAAACTGGAGGCTGAGCTCTCTCAACTCAGGACTGGCAAGACCAGACAGGAGGAGAAGGCAACTACACACACCACAAAACCAGCCTCACATAATGCTACCACACCACTGAATCAAACACATAAACACACAAAGACATACTCGGAGGCTCTGAGTAAAAATTTACCTAAACAGCAGAGGCCTCCAAAGCAGACACCCAAACAACTGCTACCTGAAGACACCCCACAAGCAACACATAAACCACAAAAGCAGTGTGCAAAGCAGACACAGCCCTTAAGGCCAAATACAACACCAAACATACTTGTCATAGGTGACTCCATAGTCAGACACACTGACGTCCCACTCACCAGGCTGAACAAGGAGAGGGTCACAGTAAGCTGCCTATCGGGTGCTAGAATCCGCCACATAACACAAGCACTCGGGTCACTCCACGGCAAGTACAAATATGACACAGTCATTGTCCATGCTGGTGTGAACGACCTGAGACGTACCTCCCTGGACTACATGAAAAGAGACATAGAGGAGCTCTCTGATTATGTAGCCCAGGCAGGTATGACCCTAACCCTGAGCAGTATCCTTCCTTCACCAAGAATGATGCCACAATATAGAGACAAGATGATCAGCTTTAACAATTGGCTTAATGTCTGGTGTCATTCAAAGGGGATCCAGTGTCTGTCTGCCTGGGGTGACATGCTTGACAAGCCACGCTTCTTCGCAAGGGACGGCTTGCACCTGTCACCCTGGGATTCGGATATTGGCTAAGGCTCTTGCCACCCCATAGTGCCTTTTTAGGCAAGGCTCAAATTCTAAACCTACCACCCTAGAAAACAAAAATGGGAAGAAATTGAGGGTAATGCTGCTCAATGCCAGAAGTCTAAATCTCAAAATGCACGCACTCGAGGCCCTTCTCAGTATGGAGAACATCGATGTCTGTGCTGTAACTGAAACCTGGTTCAAGGCTCCTGAGAGCACCCGGCACTATTAGGTTTTACCTCATATCATGCGTTCCGGCCCCAAAACCCATACCACACCACAAAAGGAGGGGGTGTATCCATATTCATAAAGGATACCCACACCTCCAGGTTGGTGGCAACGCACGAAGCTCGGAAACCATCCAGGTGCAACTAACCATAGGCAAAACTGCTCTACAAATTGTAGCATGCTACAGGCCACCCTCTCAAACTCAGGAACCCCACACAGCCTTCCTGAAGACACTGGAGGGTATAAATGTATCTCCAAACACCATCATATTGGGTGACTTCAACTACCCGAATATAGACTGGGAACATTACTCAAGCCCTAACTTTCTAGCCCAACGGTTCCTGGAGTTCATAAATTCAAATGCCATGGAACAGCTAGTCACTGTTCCCACGAGAGGAGAAAATATACTAGATCTCATTATCACAAACATGAGGACAAAATGCTCCACACCGGAAGTATATCCCTCATTGGTGAGATCTGATCATAAACTAATCTCACTGGAAATCCACATCCCGCCCCCACCCCAAACAAAAGACCACAGTGAAGAACTTCTCTAAAGCAAACTTCACACTACTCAAGACTGATGTGGTATCCTTCAAGGCCCCTGAGCCAGTGGAAACCACAACCCAAGCTGTGGAAGCCCTTACAAATGCCTTCTATGAACACCTCCAGGACTGCATGCATCAGGCAATCCCAAATAAAACCAAGACTCTTTCCACAAAGGGCAAACGTCCAGTCTGGTGGACCCCAGCCATTAACAAATTTTACAATAAGAGGAGAAAGCTATTACATGATAGAACAAAATCCATAAAAGGGAAGTCACCCCTGATCATTATTAGTAAAAAAATACGAGCACTCATAAAATCAACTAAGGCCAATTTTGAGAGAAAAATTGCCATGGATTCAAAGGACAATCATAAGGCCTTTTTCAGCTATGTTAGGAACCTGGGTGGAAACTCCCAGATATGCTCAGAATTAGTCCAAAATGATACAAAAATCACTGAACCCACAGACATTGCCAACATACTGGCAGACAGGTTCAGTGCAAACTTCACCCCCCTCCCCTAAAGGAGAGATAACTATCCCAGCGGAGTGTAGCCTCCCAGACATCTCAAATGCGCAGGTGAAAGCTGCTGTCTCTAAAGCTAAAAACACAGCATCAATGGGACCGGATGGTGTCCCCGGCTGTGTGCTACACGAGCTAAATGAGGAATTAAACCCGCACATAAGGCAGCTGTTTAATCTCAGCCTTACCACAGGATACATGCCCAAGGAGTGGCGTACGGCAACTGTGGTCCCACTCCACAAAGGCGGTGCCTCTACGGACCCTGTTAATTACCGCCCCATAAGCTTAATAAGTCTAGTCTGCAAAGCTATGGAGAGGATCATAATGGAGCTCAGAAACAAAGATATAGGGGACTTGCAGACATTGGACCCGACCCAGTTTGGCTTCGTCAAGGGAAGATCATGCCTTTTGAACTTGGTCGACTTCTTCGAAACAGTCACCAAGGCCATTGATGAGGGAAAGGCAGTCCATACAGCCTACCTTGACCTTGCAAAGGCTTTCGACACAATACCCCACTTGGGTATTGTAGAAAAACTTACCAGCTTAAATGTAAACCCATATGTCACAAGATGGGTTGCAAACTGGCTTAAGGACAGAACCCACAGGGTTAGAGTTGCTGGCACTATGTCAGACTCCAAGCCGGTCACAAGTGGTGTCCCACAGGGCTCGGTCCTTTGCCCCCTATTGTTCGGCATCTGCTTCTCAGAAGTACAGGCCGACATGGGAGGACTTTGGCTGACAAAGTATGCAGACGACTGCAAACTGGGCGCCATAGTGGAAAGTGCATCGGACACGGATATCCTTCAGAAGGGACTCACGGAAACAGATAGCTGGTGCCAGAGCCATGGCCTGAAGTTAAACGCCAAAAAATGTATAGTCATACCCTTCGGGAAAAACAAGGTAACCCCAAGCTACCATATAGGTGGCAATCCACTAAGCACAGAAGAGGTTATCAGGGACCTGGGGACCCAGGTTGACAGTGGCCTTTCTTTTGACACTCACGTTGCTAAAGTGGTTAGAAAGGCCTTCTACATGGCTAACCTGATCATGAAGGGATTCACATCCAGATCTAGTGAGGTCATTGTTCCCCTGTACTCTTCACTTATCAGACCAATGATCGAGTACAATGCCCCATTCGGGATGTATCTCGCCCGACATCTGCAGCAATTGGAGAGACCCCAAAAGTTCCTCACCAAAAGGATAAAGGGACTCCAAAATTTGTCATATGCTGCTAGATTGAAGAAACTCCAGCTCTATTGAGTCGCATACCGTCTGCTCAGAGGTGACATGTGCCTGACATACAAGGCCATGTCCAACCCGGAATTAATGGACATGCTCCACCTCAAAAAATCCAAATCCACCAAAACCACTAGAGCAAGCGACTTAAACCTTAGCACGGATATAAATAGGACGTGCTGGAGGGATAGACTTATCACTCAGAGACTCCCTATGCTGTGGAATAGAGTCCCGGTCCATGTGAGGCAGAGCACCTCGCTGGCTCAGTTCAAGAGAAATCTTGACCTGTGGATGGGAGATCGTAGGTTTACCCCGGGAATCATCTCTGTGTCACTGCTGGACAGAGGCACAACAAACTAATGGGCACAGTATTTTTTCATATAAGGGGTGGCGTAAGCCACAAAAATTTGGGCTAGGCTTATAAATGCCTTAGGGCAGATAGCCTAGTATAAACCTATGAACCTATGAACCTATTACCAACATAAAATTACTGATTTTAACAATTGGCTTAGCTTCTGGTGTCAATCCAAGGGGGTAGAATATTTGACAGACCATGCTACTTTGTTGGGGATGGTCTGCACTTATCCCGTCTGGGCTTTCAGATATGGTGAAGACCTTTTCCAACCTAATAGTGTGTTTGTTAGAGAAAGCCAAACTGATAAACCTCATGCTGCTCAATGCTAGAAGTCTTAACAAGAAGCTCCACTCCCTGCAAGCCTTCTTCTCCCTGGAGAGTGTAGACATCTGTGTAGCAATGGAGACACAATTTAAAGTCATGGAGAATACTCTGGCAGTGCAAGTTTACAATGTCTTTCACACCTTCAGACCAGCTACTGCACAGGAGGGAACTAAAGGTGGAGGAGTCTCAGTCTATATTAAATACAACTTCACATCCACACTAGCTCAAGTGTATTACTTACTGGAACTCATATATATGTGCAACTCATCATAAACAGGGTCTTTTACCATATCCTTGCAATCTACAGGTCCCCCTCCATGTCCCAGGAAACCCATACTGCCTACCTCAATGTACTAGAGTCCCTCACCGTTCAACCTCAATACAATATTCATGGGGGATCTCAACTATCTCTCTATAGATTGGGAATCTTAGCACCACTTCTCATGCATAACTCCAGCAATTCCTAAACTTTGTTAATACCAACATCCTGGAACAGTTGGTCCACTCTCCTATGAGGGGTACAAACATCCTTTACCTTGTACTCACAAACATGATGTGATGTTCCTCATCCAATGTAACGTCCTCACTCCTGATGATTGCTTGAAATAAAAATTAAATCCGGGGAGCTAGTGAAACAAAAAACCTTTAGGTACTACTCCAGTGCTTACCTGTCTCTACTAAGCGACACCTTGGCTACATTCCAAGCACCCCCAAACCCAATAAACACCTTAGAATATGCTGAGCTATTTACAAAATCCCTGTTCAACCACATTAGTAACCGTATAGAGCGAGTTGTGCCCACTCATATTAAGAATAAAACAAATTCAAAAGACAAGCCATCATGGTTGAATCATAATATCAGTCGGTTATACAACAAAAGAAAAAGATCTTGGCCAAGCGTAGGAGGAACAAAGCCCAGTACACTAAAAAACCCCGACCTATCTAAACAGGTAGCTAAGAGGCTTAATTAATACTTCAAAGGCTAAATAAAAAATAGTATCTCAGTTAAAGGATAACCACAAAGCTTTCTACAGCTATGTCCATAACCTCAAGGGAAATATGCAATAATGTTAAGAACTTATTGTAAATGGCAACACCCACACTGAACCAAGGCCATTGCCAAACATTTGGCTGACAGGTTCAGCTCAAATTTCTCCCCTCACTCCCCCCTTGATAGCCCAAAGGAAATAATGCATATCATAATCCCCAGAACCATTACTAGGGAACAGGTCTTCAATGCACTTTACAAGGCTAAAAATGCTGTATCAATACACCCCGATAACATTCTGGGATGCTTACTAAGCAGCATGAAACATGACCTCTCTGGTCTATTTGAATCACTTTTCAACTGGAGCCTACAGTTAGGTTTTGTGCCCAAGGAATGGAAGATGGCTACAGTCATTCCCTTGCAAAAAGGAGGTCCAACCACCGATCTGGGTAACTAAAGGCCCATAAGTCTTACCAGGTCCATATGTAAGACCATGGAAAGAATCAACATGGATATGATAAATGAGGACATAGGTAACTTGCAAACACTGGACCTATCACAGTTCAGCTTTGTTAAAGGAAGGTCTTGCCTATTAAACCTGGTGGACTTCTTTGAGACAGTCACTGTAGATCAATGAGTGTGTGTATATACTTTTAAGAAGCTATCCAGGGGCTTGCATTAGAGTATAAATACTGAGCACGTGCGAGCCTGACTGCCATTTTGTAGTTAGCTGCTGAGATGTGAACAAGTATGTATGTAAGCTCTGTCTGTTAGTTCGTTCGTATTTAAGGATGCTGTTATCTATCCTGATGTGTTTCTACGTATTAAAGCATCTGAATGAATCCCCAAGTAATCTCATTATTTGTATTAGAGATGAACGAGCGACATGGCACCAGACGTGGCATGTCAAAAAGGGCACAAAGTCAGAACTGGCATATCCAAGGGGCCTGAAGTTTGAGACGGCATGGCTAAAACAATTAGAGGACACTTGGCTACAGTTGGAGGAATGTACAGGACTGAATCATCCAAAAAAGGAGTAAAACTTCACAAAACAGGTCAGAAATTAATTTAAATATTAAATCTTGCTCAACACTATATCTTATCATAAAATATAAACAGGGGTATACAGAATGTTTTAAATGCATAAACAGATATGTATGTTATTGATAAAAAAATTCAAATTATTACAGAAAATGTTTGAAATAAAGTTTGAATTGCATAAATGAATTTTCTCAAAACATATGTATTGTTGCATTAAGCAAAGATACCCAAGTTTTCAGAAGTGGATGAAGTGTTCGCATGTTTGTGCAGTGTTACAGTAAAGCTATTTCACAAAAGTACAGCCATTACAAGGCATATTTCACAGTGTACAGCCATTACAGAGCATATTTCCCAAAGTAAAGTAATTCAAAGAGTTTATTGTGCATTTGGATGTTGTTACAAGCACACATAATTACAAGGGCCGTATTTTCAGTGTGTTTGTGTATATTTTGTGGGCATAGCAGATGGATTTTGAAAACCCAGTACAATTGTGTTTGACAGTAATATTTCTGAGAACTGGAGAGTGTTTGAGCAAGAGTACAACATTTTCATACAGGCTGCATTTTCTGATGAAGATGACCGCACAAAGACATTTATTCTACATAATTTAACTGGGTCAGAAGCCATGGAAAGGGAGTGTTCATTTGTGTATGGACCTGCTATTTATGCTTGAGAGGGGAAAAACTGTCATATTGCTGTACAGGCTGAATCAAGGGAGGACCCAGAGTGCTTAAAGGGTAAATTTGAAGAAATGTGCAACCCCCAGACAAATGTTACAATGGAAAGGCACTTATTTTACACAAGGGATCCAAAGCTTGGTGAAACTTTTGCAGCATTTATAACTGACCTGAGAAATAAAGCTAAAATGTGCAGATTTGGTGACTTAAGGGATGAGTTGATAAAGGACAGACTTGTGTGTGGTATAAAAGATGATGCTGTGAGAAAGATTTTACTTTGTGACAGTGCTTTAACTTTGAATAAGGCCATTGAGATTTGTCAGATATACGAGCTCACAAAAAAGCACACAAATATGCTTAGGAATGAGAGCAGCTCTAGAAGGCACAGTGATAAAGCTCATGCTGATAGTATGCAGCACATTATTAAAAGAAACAGGCCCAAGCACATGGCAGGTGTAACCCCTGCAGCACTCACTGGTAAATCTCAGAACTTTCTAGCAAATTCCAGACTTCACAGTCTCAGTGAAGCATAAGAGTGAGTCAGCAAACTCAAAGCCTGGGCCCCCATCCTGTTTCATTGCCAACTGTCATAATTGTGGTGGTAATCATGAACCTAAAATGGAGAAGTGTTTAGCTTTTGGTCAACAATGCCACCAATGTAATAAATGGAATAATTTCAAAAGATTTTGTAAATCAAAAAGCCCATATTCTTTTATTAAAGAGGAACATTTTATGAAATGAGTTGATCAGTCAGACTGTGGCAACCCTACTCTTTATGTTGATGGTGTGTCAGTGCTTCATGAAACAGGCAATGCAGTACATTTAAGGGCCAGGAATGAAGTATTTTGTAATGTTTGGATAAATGGCAAACCCACATAGCTCAAAGTTGACACAGGTTCCAAGTGCAATGTTATGTCTGCAGCAACATTTATGAGTGTGTGTAAAAGTGAAAGGCTTGATATGGCAAGGTGTGAGAAATTTGTTGCTTATGGAGGTGAAGAAATTCAAACTGAAGGCTCAGTTGTGCTTTCATGTTACTCTGCTGGAAGAAGCTATGACTCATTTTATGCGGTCAAGAGGCACGTCCAGTCATTATTAGGGCTCAGAGGCACTTTGAAAATCGGACTGCTTTCATTTAATGAGGAAGTCCACCATGTTAGCTTAAAAGACCACTACTCTAATTTTGCCCAGCACATTTTTTCTACCTATGCAGATCTTTTTGATGAAAAACTAGGCAAGCTTCCAGTTGCGTACTCCATGAAGTTAGACCCAGAGGTCAGTCCAGTTATCAGGCCAGCATTAAAGTTCCAATAGCCATGCAGGACAGGGTTAAAGCCGAGTTAGATAAAATGGTGTGACAAGGTGTCATTTGTCCAGTGGAAACTCCATCTGAATGGGTATCTTCCATGGTAGTAGCTCATAAGAAAAGCTCAGCTGACATCAGACTAAGTATTGATCCACGAGATTTGAACAAAGCACTAAAAAGACCTCATCATCTAATGCACACAGTCAAAGAAGTCATATCATTGATGCCATATGTCACTGTTTTTTTCTGTCTCAGATGCAAAGAGTTCATTTTGGCAAATTCAGCTAGACAAAAAAAATCCTCATTGCTCACTACTTTCAGTACTCCGTTTGGCAGGTGCAGATTTTTGAGAATGCCATTTGGGGTAAATTCTGCAACTGAAGTCTTTCAATGTGCAATGGAGCAAACTTTTTCTGGGTATCCTTGTGCTATCATAGTAGACATATTAGTAGGAGGTTGTGATGAAGCCGAGCATGACAGAAACTTCAGAAAAGTTCTAGAATGGGTTTGTCAAGTGAATCTTAAGCTCAACCCACACAAATGCAAATTCAGGCTACAAGACGTTCCTTATGTTGGTTATTTATTTACAAGTACAGGCTTACAACCAGACCCTTCAAAACAATCAGCAATTCTAGAGATGCCAGTTCCAGACAATGTTCAAGCCCTGCAACATATTCTTGGCATGGTAAACTACCTATGCAAGTTCATTCCAGAATTGAGCCAACTTTCAGCACCACTCAGAGAGCTGACACGTAAAGATGTATCCTGGTCCTGGTTACAGCAACACCAAAGAGCACTTGATATCCTGAAATTAGAAGTTATGTACTCACCATAACGTTCCATCTGAGTAGGTGTATTCATTTGTCTGCAACCTGTGGGTTATGGATCCGATATCGGATCCGAACCGGCATGGTTTTCCAGCTATGGATCCAAGCTCTCAGCTCCTCCCCTCACCCATAATGCCCTGCTCTACCCTCATGACCTCAGATCGAGTTTGCCAAAGCAACAATACCCTAAAAAGGGTAACATAGAATATGCAGGAAACTGAAAGGCCAGGGGGATAGGAGGGCGGGATGGTTGCAGACAAATGAATACACCTACTCAGATGGAACGTTATGGTGAGTACATAACTTCTAAATCTGAAGTAGGATATTCATTTGTCTGCAACCTGTGGGACAGAGTCCCCAGCTACCTGAATCTTGGGCGGCCATCATGGAAGGATATTCCGGAGCACCGCGGAGCCAAAGGATGCTCTACCCCTAGATGCAAGATCCAACTTATAGTGGGAAATAAACGTATGAGATGAAGCCCACGTGGCTGCTGCACAAATATCATCTAGAGGAATCCTAGCCTTGAAGGCTGCCGAGGTAGATACTGACCGGGTTGAATGGGCATGAACACCCTCCGGTGCGGGCCTTCCTGAAGCTTGATAAGCCAATAAAATGCACTGTGAAATCCAGCTGGACATAGAAACTTTAGAGATTGGCTTGCCCAAATTGAATTTTGCAAAGGAAATAAACAGCTGGTCTGATTGCCTATGACCAGCTGTCCTGTTCAGATAAAATCTAAGTTGCCTGTGAACATCTAGTGAATGTAGCTTATATTCACCTTTGTTTTCATATTTAGGGAAGAAAACAGGGAGGTTAATGGACTGATTGATGTTTGCTTCAGAAGCGATTTTAGGAAGAAAGGACGGGTTGGTCCTGAGGGAGACACGGTCCGGATGAAATACCAAGTAAGGAGGTTTAGCTGATAATGCTTGAAGTTCAGACACTCTCTTGGCCGATGTAATGGCTACCTAAAGGCTGTCTTGTAGGACAAGAATTTGAGATCCACCGTAGCCGCTGGCTCGAAAGGGGGGGCGGTCAAGGCCTGTAGAACCAAAGAGAGGTCCCAAGGAGGAACTGCTTGTTTTATAGGGGGCCTGAGAAGAAAAGTACCTTTAAGAAAAATTTTACACAATTTGGCTGACATAAGAGGATTAGAGTCATGGCCAATGTGATAGTGAGAAATTGCCGCCAGTTGTACTTTGACTGTGGAACTGCTGGCACCATCGTTAAAGAGAGTGGTTAGAAAGTCAAGCACTAAAGGAAGAGGAACCGTGAAGGGATTCAGGCCTTGCCGCTCCGCCCACAAAGAGAAACGTTTCCACTTGCTTCGGTAAACCTTTCTAGTGGATGGTTTATGAGCTGCCACCAAAATTGCTTTAACCGGTGATGAAATACCGGGAGTCCTTATCAAGAGTGGAACTGGAGCAGCCAAGCGGTCAGCTTCAGGTTGTCCAGATTCGGAGGAGGAATGCAGGATGGATGGGATATCAGATCCGGGATGGGATCTAGAATCCAAGGAGGATTCACCGAGTGAGACCTTAGGAAGGGGAACCAGATCTGTCGAGGCCAGAATGGAGCAATGAGAATCATTCTGCAACCCACCCGAGAGGCTTTCTGAAGAACTTGGAGCATCAGAGGCAAGGGTGGATAGGCATACAGAAGACCGGGTGGCCAAGCATGCACCAGAGCGTCTCTTGGGGTACCTCCGGGAGGAGGTATTAGAGCGAAAAAACTGTCGCACTTGGTGTTTGAGGGAGAAGCAAAAAGATCGCATGAAGGGGTTCCCCACCGTGCGAATATGCGTTCCGCTACTTGACAATTGAGAGACCACTCGTAAGGGGTCAGAATGGTGCGACTGAGCTTGTCCGCTAGGATGTTGGACCGACCCGGAATGTGCGTTGCTATTAGAAAGCGATTGGTGGAGATTGCCCATTCCCAAACTCTCATGGCCTCTCGACAAAGAGGGTAAGACCTTGTTCCCCCTTGCCTGTTGATGTACCAGACAACAGACATGTTGTCCGATTGAATTGCAATTGTTCCCACGGGAAGAAAGTCCTGAAGTGCTAGCAACGCTAAGAGCACTGCTCTCATCTCTAGAACATTGATATGCAGTAAGGTCTCTGAATCGTTCCACGTGCCTTGGACGGTCCGGCCCGCAAAGTGCCCCCCCCCACCCGAGGCGGGAGGCGTCCGTGGTCACCGTGGCGAGAGGGGGAGAAGCACAAAATGGGCGGCCTTTGTGGAGATCCGGGGAGTGGAGCCACCACAAGAGGGACCGCTTGCAAGCCTTGCTGATCGCTATGGGATGATGCATGGGGAGAGCAAGGTATGACCACTGTACTAAGAGCGTCCATTGTAGAATGCGCATATTGAGCCTGGCAAGAGGAAGAAGTGCTATAGCCGATGCCATGGACCCTAGAGCCCTCAGGACCAACTCCGCCAGAACAGAACTTGACTGGAGAATGGCCCGCACCTGGAGCTGCAGATTTAGAACTCTGTCCGCAGTGAGGAAGGCTCGTAAACTCCTTGTGTCTAGCCTGGCCCCTATAAAATCTAAGAACTGTGTGGGCGCCAGGTTGGATTTCTTTGTATTTATTGTGATGCCCAGAAAGGGAGCAAGATGGAGAAAGGAGTCTCGCCAATAGAAGTAGATGCCTTGTTGGGGCGGAAAGAAGCCAGTCGTCCAGGTAGGGAAAGACCTGCACCCCCTGAAGCCTCAGGTGGGCCGCTACCACTGCTAATACTTTGGTGAACACCCTGGGGGCTGTGGTGAGACCAAAGGGAAGGACCCGGAACTGGTAGTGACTGGCTCCCAGCCGAAGCGGAGAAACCTCCTGGAGCGCCTGTCCATCAGGATGTGGTAGTACGCGTCCTTGAGGTCTATCGAGCACATCCAGTGATTTTCTCCCAGAAGGGGGAGAATAGATTGCAGAGTGACCATTCGAAATTTTCTTTGGGGACTGCCAGATTCAAGAGAGAGAGGTCTAGGATTGGTCTTAGTTCCCCGTCTTTTTGGCACTAAAAGAATCTGGAGTAGAACCCTGATCCGATCTGGTCTGGGGGAACGGGCTGGATGGCTCCTTTCTTTAGCAGATGGCCAATTTCTGCCAAAGCGGCCTCCCGTTGACCGGGTGGGGCGTCTGGGAGGGACTTCAACTTTGGAAGGTGAAGGAAAGGAATGCGATATCCTCTGGATATGATTTGGAGAACCCAGCGGTCCGATGTTATGGACTCCCATGCCGCTAGGTGCCCGAACGTCCCCGACTGCCTCCAGAGTAGAGCAGGCGGGCAACCCCTCAGGGTTGCTGCGCGGGCCGTTCAGAGAAAGGTTCCCTGGACCCGAAGTTTCTGGGAGCCCCTCTGCCTCTAGGGCGGCGTCCTCCCTGTCCTCCTCTGCCACGGAAGGACTGGTTGTCCGGAGCAGGCTGGGACTGCTGCGACTTCGAACCACATCTTCTTCTGACCCTTTTGGTTCCTAGAATAGGGCCTCTGGGGTGCAGAGAAGCGGATTCACGGCAGACAGCGTCTTCCGTCCTTTCGCTCTGGGTCAACGTCTCGAACGGTCTTGCCAAACAGAGCAGAACCATCAAAGGGGCGTTAAACGCGCTTTGAAGGGCTCAGAAAAATCGCAGTGACGGAGCCAGGCCTGGCGTCTAGTGACCAGTCCTGTCCCGCAGCTCTAGCGGCCTTCCGTTGCATGGGAGAGTAGCCGCATAGAAGTATTTGTAACTGACCTAAGAGTGGCCATACGGGTGGAGTGCAGAACTCTGTCCTCCTCCGAAATGGACTCGGGGGGGATGCAGCGTATTCCTTAATAAGATCTCGCTGCATCCTAATGACATGTGCCAAATAGTTCAGCGCCCTTACCGAGAAGGTCGCCGAACTGAACATCCGCTTCCCCAAGCGGTCCATCATCCGAGACTCCTTGCTCGGTGGGTGGACTGAGGACTCTCCTGAGCCAGTTCCCTCTTTGTGGCCGCCGCCGTCAACATGGCATCTACCGGAGGCCCCTTACTCCAATGGGTCCGGTCGGATGGCGGACTAAGGATCCTATCCGGTCTCTTGGGAATTGGCTCCACGGTGTCCGGTTCCTTCCACGCCCTGGTGGTAATAAGGTCCACCAGGGGTCGGCAGGGGACACCCAAGAGGTAGACGGGCCCGTTTCAAATGCCTCCAAGAACACGGACTCGTCCGAGGAAGACTTGGGGCAGACCACCCCTTATACGGAGCATTTCCATGATGTCTCCAAAGGAGACATCCTCGGGGTGACCGTGGGGAGCCTTCCTTCCTCCAAGTCCGTGTCTTCTGTGAGAGACTGGGAGTCAATGTGCCTCCTTTTGCGTATGCTTGCGAGGGACCTCCTCTGGGGGCTGTCAGAGGAGTCCTCGCAAGCAATTTGTTCCATAGGAGCAACTTGGGGCACAGAAAGCGGGCTGTCCCAGGGGCGGATGGTGGAAGCCTGGCCCAGTGCAGAGGGAGCGGGACGGAGCCGAACAAGTGCTGGGGTCCGGAGACCCTCAACAGAGCCCTCTCCACTACATCAAAAGCCGAAGGAGCCGACCTCGGCCAAAGGATCCCACAATCGGCTCCCCCTCGGATCCGAAGAGTGGACCGGAGCCGGGGGCCACGCACTCGGGTCCGAAGGGACAGTGCGCTCCGACACAGGCGGCGCCGAAGGAGCACTGATCCCCCCGGATCCGAGGCTCGGATCCAGGCTCCGAGAGGTCGGATCCGGCACTCGAAGGCAGGGTCGGATCCGGTACCAGTACTATCGGCGCCGACCCACCCCGGCTCCAAAGCTGCTCGGCTCCAGCTGCTCGAACCCGGATAGCGGGTCGGAGAAGGAGCAATGGGCTTAAAAGGGTGTTGAGCTCCCCGAGGGGAGGCAAGACACTCCCATCTGCATCTGGGCCTGGATGAACCTTCTCATCATCCGGTCCAGATCAGCATCAGAAAGGCTATGTAGATCTCGGCGAGGCTACCGAGGTAGGCCTGGAGTGCCTCCTCGATAGCCTCGGCGGAGATCGGGTCTCCTCCTCCTCAGGACCCGGTGAAAAGCACACAGGGACCGGAGCCGAGAAGGAGGAGACCGAGCCGATCGGAGCCGGGAGAAGCCGCTTGGCTGGCGGGGCGAAACAGAGGTCTCGGCCCGCCGCTTGGTGCTTCTCCCTCCGGTCCTTTTTCTAGCATCCCTCTCCTCTCCAGAAACGGGAGGTTGAGTCCCAGGAGCAGGAGGGTGCCACAGGGGAACAACCGTAGCCACAGTTGTACCCGAAGGAGCGGAGGCGGAGCCGAGTCTGGCGGTAAAGACCCGCCAAGACAAGCTTGGACCTCCGCTCCTCAGTGCCCTGGGGTTGAACCCTGCACAAATGGAACAACCAGATGTGAGGTGTTCAACCCGAGACACTAACACACAGTGTGGCCATCAGCCGGTGAGAGCTTATGGCCACACTCGGAGCATTTCGAGAAAATAGATTTAGGCTGATCAGCCATAATCTATAAAGCTACTAAAAGTAACTTAAACAAAAAGACACACAGGCCCAACACACACACTCTACGCAACAGCGAGGGGAGGGAAAAAAAATTACTTAATTTAACTCAAAATAAAACTATCAAAGAGAGGGGAAACCTAAACTTTCACACAGAAAAACCAAAAAAAAACTTTAAATTCTCTGTTTTAACAAGTAATAAATGACCACTTAGCTGAGAGCTATGAATACAAATCCAGTCACCAGCGCGGCAAACGAGATCTGAGGTCATGAGGGTAGAGCAGGGCATTATGGGTGAGGGGAGGAGCTGAGAGCTTGGATCCATAGCTGGAAAACCATGCCGGTTCGGATCCGATATCGGATCCATAACCCACAGGTTGCAGACAAATGAATATCCTACTTCAGATCAGAAGATTGCTAGTCTGCCAACCCTCAGATACTATGAAGTTCACAAGCCAGTGACACTTTTCTGTGAAGCTTTGAAATTCGGACTTGGTGCAGTCATTCTACAAGAGGATCAACCTGTTGCCTATGCATCGAGAACTCTTAATCAAACTGAACAGCAGTACACCCAGATTGAAAAACAGCTTTTGGCAATTGTGTTTGCATGTTTGAAGTTCTATGATTATGTTTATGGTAGAGCTATCCAGACTGAAACAGACCACCAACCATTAGTCACTATCCTGAGAAAGCCTATGCATTCAGCCCCAACCCAACTGCAAAGTATGATGCTGAGATTGCAAAAGTATAATTTCAATCTTGTCTACAAGAAAGGCAAGCTTCTTTATCTTGCTGATACATTATCCAGATCACCCAGAAATACCAGTGAACAGAATGACAATCAAGATTCTCATTCGAGTGATGATTTTGAAGTCATGGAAGTGAGAAATGTTTCGTCCACACATCTTGATGAATTGAGAGATCACACAACTATGGATCCAGTTTTACAAAGGCTCAACCATTTTATTAATCAAGGATGGCAGGCAAAGCAATCTAGTTTATCTCAAGAACTGCAACCTTATTTTCCACACAGACATGACATTTTGTCTGACAAGGATATCATTCTGAAAGATATTGTTCCAAAGTCCTTGCCACCTGAGTACATTACTATCTTGCATCGTGGTCACCCAGGAACTGAATCTACCAAAGGAAGGGTGATAGAGAAATAGTATTTTGGCCTTCTATGTCACAAGACATTGAGAAAGCACTTTTTTCTTGTTCAGGATATATTAGTACAAAGCCTCATCAACAGAAAAAAACACTTCAGCTTAACCAGATTCTGGAACTACCTTGATTGACAGTAGCCACTGATATCTTCGAGAGAATGGTCAACATTATTTGGTGTTAGTAAACTCTTACTCCAATTGGTTCGAGATTGACTTACTTCCTAACCTAGCATCCAGTAAAGTCATTACTAAGATGAAACATCATTGTGCTGTTCATTGAAGTCCGCACAAAGTTAATTCAGGCAATGGCACACAGTTTACAAGCCAAGAGTTCAAAAGATTTGCAAAATAATGGGACTTTACTCATGTCACAAGTAGTCCAGAGTAGCCGCAGTCAAATGGTTTGGCAGAATGTGCAGTGCAAGGTGTAAAACAGTTACTTGAGAAGTCAAAATGAGATAATAGTGATGTTTTCTTGAATCTCAGAAATATTCCTCATAATAAGCATCTTGGGTTTACCTGCTCACAGACTTCTGTCAAGACAAACCAGAACCACATTACCACTCAGTAGTCAGTTGTTGGTTCCATGTGTCAAGAACGCCTATCCCTGAAGTCCTAATACAATAAGAACAGCAGACCACTCAATCCATTACAAAAAGGAGAGGTGGTAAGGACACAAATGTCCAAAGGTTATGATCGGATTGGTGTCATGAAAAATACAAAACATAAGTACAAGCCAAGATCGTACATTGTGAAAACAAAAGAAGGAATCTTTACACAGAATTGGAGGCATTTACTACCAGTATCTGAGCCTACACAACAGCAAATAGCCTGTGAGAGACAGACTTTTTATCTCAGAGTGAGTTATCCAGTGTTCCAATTCCAGAGGAAGTTCCAGAAGACATTCCCATTCCTATGAAGAATCCAAACGTTCCTGATGTGAGTTGTGCACTGCAGACTGTCCCTGTTGCTAATTTTAGTCCCAACTGTTATGTTATGCGATATGGTCAAATTTCTAAACCTTGCAATAGATATGAAGCAACCTGGACATGAACATTGTATTATGTTTCTGATGTACATAGTAATGCACATCTGTCTCTGCTATTGTTTTGCATAAAGAGCAATCTTTTTAAGAGGGAGAATGTAGATCAATGTGTGTGTATATATACCTTTAAGAAGCTATCCAAGGGCTTGCACTAGAGTATAAATACTGAGCATGTGCGAGCCTGACTGCCATTTTGTAGTTAGCTGTTGAGATGTGAACATGTATGTATGTAAGTCTGTCTGTTAGTTAGTTCATATTTAAGGATGCTGTTATCCATTCTGATGTGTTTCTATGTATTAAAGCATCTGAGCAAAACCCCAAACCTTCTCATTATTTGTATTAGAGATGAACGAGCGACAGTCACCAAAGCAATAAGACTGTGCACACAGCTTTCTTCGAACTGTCCAAGGCTTTTGAAACAATACCCCACCCAGGCATTATAGACAAGTTCACTAAATTAGGTATAAACCCTTTTATCACTCGATGGATAGCCAACTGGCTTACTTATCTCACCCAAGTGGTAAAAATGGGTGAGACCACCTCCACCAAGAGACCAGTCACTAGCAGACTCCCTCGGGGTTCGGTACTGAACCTGCTCTTTTTTTCTCTGAGGTGGAAGCAAATGATCAAGGTTTATGGCTGACTAAGTCTGCAGATGACTGCAAGCTGGGGGTTATTATCAACTCCCCTGCAGACACTAGCATTCTTCAAAAAGGCCTCTCTCTCTCCCTCTAATTAACAGTGCCAAAGGCATGGTCTTAAACTCAATGCTAAAAAATATATAATTGTAGCCTTTGGGAGGTCAGCCATTCCGGCTAATTGCCATGTTGATAATACACCCTTAAGAGTGGACTGAGTGGTCAGGGATCTGGGTACACACTTAGACAGTAGCCGTACCTTTGACCACTGCGTGGCCACAGTGGTGTGTAAATCCTTTTATATTGCACAACTTATAAGTACAGGCATGGCATCTAGGTCCAAAGAGGTAATTATCCCACTATACTCGGCTCTTATCAGACCAGTCAGAGAGTACAATGTTCCCTTTGGTATGTACTTGAGCAGGCATATTCTGCAATTAGAATGACCTCAGATGTTCCTTACAAAAAGAATACTACGTGTAACAAACCTGCCTTACTCAGAGCACCTTAAAGCTCATTCCCTCTACTCAGTCTCCTATAGATTGCTGAGGGGTGATCTATGCCTGGCTTATAAGGCATCCACAAACCCCATATTTATGAATCAACTACATATTTATAAGTCAAACAGTACCAAAAATACAAGCTCTAAGAATCTGAAATTTGTCTGTGACTTAAACAGGACATGCTGAAGAGACAGATATGTGTCCCAGAGACTGCCCCTCCTATGGAATAGGCTTCCCATCCATATGAAGTTAATTTCATCTATTACCCATTTTAAGCACCACCTAGATCAATGGATGGGGAATAAGAAATTTACACTAGGCCTGGCACCCATGTCCCTTATGGACAGAGGTAGCTTATAAATGCTTTGTCCTCAATGTCCTATTTGGATATAGGTTATCATTATTCTTGAAGAAAAATTGGCTATGCTTAAAAGGCCCCTTGGGTAGTTAGCCAAGTAACAATCTATGAAGCTATGAAAAAACAGGAAAATAAAACAGTTCCTTTACAATGGAATAAAAGAAATTCAGAACTACAAGGTGATATCTTCAAATCATCCACCCTCCTAAAGTGGAACGCAGAATTGGAATTATTCAAAAGCTGAATTCTCTTACATTTCTTAACTGTCCTTAAGTCCACAGGTTACTCAGCATATTACAGACTACTGGTAATCTGGACAATTATATCAGAGGACTATTGGCAACATGGACAAATATATATATTTTTAATTCCTTGTTTGTAGCCCCTGTTCTACACATAAAGTTATTTGATTACTGAAATACAATGAAAGTATTTTTGATTTCAGAGACTACAGCATTTCATGCATGTGTCTGACAGTTTTGCTGAGGCAGACTTTGAATTCAAATGATATAACTGTTTAAGCACCATGCTTGCAGTTTGAACAGACAGCTATATAAAGTCATTTCTGGGACTTTATATTTATTTCAGTCCCCACCGTTGTTTCTACTCATTTTGTTCTACCTTAATTTACTTCATTCATTTTCCACTGCCCACTTCAAACTAGTCCATGGGTGGGACAGCTGCAGACTAATCTGGTGGGTGTAAGGCATGGAACTATATATATTTTTTATGAGATGCCAGTCCACCACAGAATGTTCACACAGTCCTATTCACATCACAAAGCCACCTAAAGGCAATTTGGAGGACTGAGATTCTCCTTTTGCATGGCACTGGCATTATGGGAGGAAACCACAGAATCAAGTAAAAAAATGTGGGCACAGGATTAACATGGAAACTTTGCAGTGAAGGCAACCTAACCAAGAAACAAACTGAGAACCAAGTGGTGTGAGACAGAAGGTTTACTATTGAAAATGCGAACGGCACTTGGGCGACAGTCGGATAGTCGAACGTATAAGGTCGTAAACAAGGATGTCGAAGACAAAATAATCAATCTAGGAATGGTTTTAACATGGGTCGAGGTAGGTGTTCAGTATTATTCCCTACTACAAACATCTTCCCTACCTCGACCCATGTTAAAACCGTTCCTAGATTAATTATTATGTCTTCGACATCCGTGTTTACGACCTTATACGTTCGACTATCCGACTGTCGCCCAAGTGCCATTCGCATTTTCAATAGTAAACCAGACAGAAACATTAATCATTGTATCCCTGTCCTGCCTTTTAATATGCTCTCAGAAGATAAAACTTCAAGGTCCCATCTTCCTTACTAATCAAGGCAATCTGAGCCTATTTAGCAGGCACCAGGTCTAAGACACAGAACCAGTCTTGGATAGGACACCAGTCTATCAGAGAATGTACGCCATCAGTTCATAGCAGAATGCACATAAATACAGTAACACAGGCACTGTCCATACACCTTATGCAATTATCAGAATCACATGCATTTGGGAACTGGAAAGAAACTGGAAATCTGGGGAAACCCCAAGTGGATACAAGCAGGATGTAAAAACTCTACAAAGAGACATCCAAGTCAAAGTCTAAACTGGAGAACCGAACACTGTGAGGTAGCAGACAGAACCGCTACATAAAAAACTGAGATACAAAACTAAGCTACAAATAGGCCGCATATACAGAGGTCAATGTTTGTATGGATGAAACGAAGTGTCAATGAGAGGGGGCAGTTTGGAAGGGTAGAGGAAACAGTCCTGGGAAAATTAATGAATATAGTTTGGAAGGGGAAGAAAACACACAGTAAAGAAAGGAAATAAAGAATGAATGAATGAAGGAAGGAGAAAATTATGAAAGGAATTATAAGAGAAATGTTAAAGAGGAAAGCATGGAATACAGAACATGTGTTAAACTTCCTCTCTCTCAGTAACTTAACCCGAACTGTTATCATCATATCTTTTACACCCAACTTTCACTTATAGGTTCATAGGTTTGTAGGTAAGTACTAGGCTAGCTGCCCTTGTGGGCCATTTTAAATCTAGCCAGTTTTCCTTTTTGTGCTCGAATTAACCTATCCTATTTGGTTAGAGTGGCCTTACACATCCTATGGTCAATAATTAGAAGTTATGTACCTACCATAATGTTCCATGTTAGTTGTCTTCTTCTCGCCTTCTTTCTTGCTGGATGGGTTCGGAGCCGATCCTCGGCTCCGACTCGGCCACTCTAAAAGCTCGAGAGCTAGTTCCACCGGCTCGAGGCTCCCCTATATCCCACAATGCTAGGCGGTAACTCCTCAGATCTCGTTTGAAAGCTAAGCCCAGCAAGGAAATTCCATAAAAGGGACAAAACAAACTCCTCTAGGTCTGTCCAGGCTAGGGGGAAGGAGGGTGGGACGCAAGAAAGAAGGCGAGAAGAAGACAACTAACATGGAACGTTATGGTAGGTACATAACTTCTAAATGTTAAGTTGTCTATCTCGCCTTCATTCTTGCTGGATGGGACCGCGTCCCTAGCACCTTGTCCCGGGTGGCCTATCAGAACAGACTCTTGAGCACAGTGGAACCAAAGTTGGCTCGGTCCCTAGAGGCCAAGTCCAACTTATAATGAGAAATGAAGGTATGGGGAGAAGCCCAAGTAGCTGCAGAACAGATGGAATCAATAGGCAGCCTATCTTGGAAAGCTATAGATGTGGCTAAAGCTCTAGTTGAATGAGCCCTGGGTTTGGATGGCAACTGTTGATGTCTGATCTCATACACAAGGGTAATCAACGAAGTAAGCTATCTAGAGAGAGATACTTTAGAAACTGGAAGGCCCATTCTACCTTCTGCATAAGAAACAAACAGTTGATCAGACTTCCTGAATTGTTTGGTCCTGTCTAAATAGAACCTAAGTTGGCGATGAACGTCTAAACAATGTAATTTTTGTTCTGACCTGTTCGAATAATTAGGGAAGAACACAGGAAGATCAATGGTTTGATTCAAATTTGCTGGTGAAGCTACCTTAGGCAAAAAGGACGGGTTAGTACGTAAGGACACCCTATCCTTATGAAACAAAAGATAAGGGGGTCGACTACACAGAGCATGGAGTTCAGAGACTCTTCTAGCTGAAGTGATAGCTACTAAAAAGAGTGTTTTCCAGGATAGTAACTTCATTGAACATGAAGCCGCAGGTTCAAAGGGGGGGAGAATTAAGGACGCTAGAAGCAAGTTGAGATCCCATTGAGGAGGAGGATCCCTGATAGGTGGTTTGAGGAGAAAAACTCCCTTTAAAAAGGCTTTGCAGAGTTTGTGAGACATAATGGAGGACTCTGAGACTCCAACATGAAAGTTCGATATTGCTGCCAATTGAACTTTGATGGTAGACGGAGACGAACCTGAGTGGAAAAGTTCGGCTAGAAAGTCTAAAACTGATTGAATGGAAGCAGTGAAAGGATCTATATCCTTTGACTGCGCCCAACAGGAAAAACGTTTCCACTTACTATGATAAATCTTCCGAGTGGAAGATTTATGAGAGGCTATCAAAATATCTCGAACTGAGTGAGATATTAGAGGAAGCCTGGCTAGAGTTGGAATTGGAGGAACCACGCTGTGAGGTTCAGAGAAGGGAGGGAGTGGTGCAACTGACCCGACTGATGGGTCAAGAGGTCTGGAACTGGGTCCAGATGCCAAGGTTGCTCCAACAGATAACGGTGGAGAAATGGGAACCAAACCTGTCAAGGCCAGTAAGGGGCAATGAGGATCATGGAAGCTTTCTGAGCGATGGCTTTCTGTATTAGTTGAGATATCAGTGGGAAGGGAGGAAAAGCATACAGAAGTCCCCGGGGCCAATCGTGGACTAGAGCGTCTCTGCTGGGGTGGCCTGGTTGGGGAAAGAGGGTGAAAAAATCGTCGCACTTGCTGTTTTGGGCAGTAGCGAAAAGGTTGCAGCAAGGCCGGCCCCACTTTCGAAAAACTTTCTCCAACACTGAATTCTTCAGAGACCACTCGTAAGGCATGAGAATAGCTCTGCTCAATTTGTCCGCAATCACATTGGACTTCCCGAGAATGTGCGTTGCTAACAGAAACCGCTGAGAAGAAATCGCCCATTGCCACAGTCTGAGTGCCTCTCGACATAGGGGGTAAGATCTGGTTCCGCCTTGTTTGTTGATGTACCACACTACAGACATATTGTCTGTCTGAATTGCTATAGTTCCCTTGGGAAGAGAGTCTTGCAAGGCTTACAACTCTAGAAGCACTGCTCTCATCTCTAGGACATTTATGTGCAAGTGGCACTCGAAAGGTTGCCACATGCCTTGGACCGTCCTGCCCTGGTAATGCCCCCCACCCAATCAGGGAGGTGTCCGTTGTCACTGTAGCAACCGGAGGGGAAGGGACGAAAGGTCTCCCTAGGAAGAGCTGGGGAGATGTGATCCACCAAGAGAGATGATTCTTGCACGATTGTGTTATCCGAATAGGATGGGACATTGGAAGTCGTTGGAAAGACCATTGTGTGAAGAGCATCCATTGTAAGATTCTCATATGGAAGCGAGCTAATGGTAGAAGAGGGATGGCCGCTGCCATTATCCCTAAGACCTTCAGGATCAATCTGGCTTTGACTTTGTTGCTCTGCAAGACAAGAGAGACCTGTCTGTGTATGTCTGCTATTCTCTGCTCTGTGAGTCTGGCTGACATGTTGACTGTGTCTAGATTTGCGCCTATGAAGGTAATAACATGACAAGGCGACAAGACAGACATTTCGTAATTTATTGAAATGCCTAGTGTTTGACATGTGTGAAAAGTGTAGTCTCTGGCAAGAAGCAAAAGATGCTTGGTGGGGGCTGTAAGGAGCCAGTCGTCTAAATACGGAAACACTTGGAATCCTTGTCGCCTCAGATGAGAGGCGACCACTGCCATGCATTTGGTAAACACTCAGGGGGCTGTAGTGAGTCCAAAGGGCAGGGCCCTGAATTGGAAATGACTGGTTCCCAGCTTGAAGCGGAGGAATCTCCTGGAGCGTCGACTCATTCTGATGTGATAGTACGCATCCTGGAGATCTATTGAGCACATCCAGTTGTCCCGCCCCAAAAGGGGTAGAATGGACTGCAGCGTGACCATCCGGAACTTTGTTTTCTTGACAAACTTGTTCAAGTTGCTGAGATCCAAGATGGGTCTCCAGTCCCCTGTTTTCTTTGGAACCAAAAAGAATTTGGAGTAGATTCCCGATCCTTGTTGGTCTGCTGGAACTGGTTGAATAGCTCTTTTTGCAAGCAGCTTTGAAATTTCTAGTGCTGCTTGCTCCCTTTGACTGGGTGGAACGTCTGGAAGGGATTTTTTGGATTGCTTTGGAATGAGAAAGAATGGGATTCTGTAGCCTTCGGAAATAATAGACTGTACCCACTTGTCTTGAGTTAGGGATAGCCAGGCTTCTGGGTACAGAGATAATCTTCCCCCGACTGCCTCCGAAGGTGGACAGTCGGGCAACACCTCAGGGATGTTGAAAGGGTTTGTCGGAAAAGGTTTCTCGACTGCCCTGATTCTGCGGGCCCCCTCTGCCTCTAGGACGGCGTCTACCATTATTGTTCCCCCCCTGCCTCTAGAGGGGAACTGACTCTGTGCGTCAGGCAAATCTCCCTGAGATTGTTTGCGGAACCACATCTTTCCCCCTTCTGGCCTTTGGGGTAAGGCCTAGAAGGAGTAGAAAAACGGACTCCGATGGCAGAGAGAGTTTTGCCACCAGTCTCGCACCTAGTCAGGGTTTCCTTCACTTGAGGACCAAAGAGGGATGATCCATCAAAAGGGGAGTTAGTGAAGGACGCCTTGAAAGGGTCCGCAAAGTTACATAGCCGCATCCAGGCGTGCCGACGTAAGGCCACGCCTGTACCTGCTGCTCTACTCGCTCCATCCGCCGCATATGAAAGGAGGCGCATGGAGGAGTTAGTTATAGAATTAAGGGTCGCCAGCTGAGAGTTCATCCTATCCTGAAAACCTGCAGCTGTTGGGTCCTTTAACATTTCGCTCGCTTCCTTGAGCAAATCCCTCTGAAGACGAGTGAAATGACACAGGTAATTCAGCGAGCGCATAGTAAAGGTTGCTGACGAGAACATCCGCTTCCCGTACCTGTCCATAGTCCTAGACTCCTTGTTAGGAGGATGAACAGGCACCGAAGGATCAGCTAACTCCTTCTTGGTGGCCGCAGCCACCACCATAGCATCAACAGAGATGCCTTTGGTTAAAAATTCCTTGTCCTTTGGGGCAGTGATAAATTTTGATGGTCTCCTGGGGGTGGGTTCCACTGTGTCAGGAGCCGTCCAGGCCTTCTTTGCCACCACTTGCATGAGGGGGTCAAAGGGAGGGGACACCCAGGAGGTGGAAGGGCGAGAGCCAAACGCCTCAAGATACACCGATTCATCCTCTGAAGGGTTGAGGGCTGGCCAATTCCCCCTCTGTTTTAAGATTTCGAGGATGTCTGCAAAGGAGACATCTTCAGAGGGGGAACGAGTGGAACCTTCAGAATCCTCTAAATCAGTGTCAGAGGTGACAGACTCAGGGGAGTCAATGTGCTTCCTCTTGCACTGCCTCTTCCTAGGGGGCTCTCCTTCTGGGTCAGGAGAGGCCTCGGAAGAGGAGGAGATCCCCACTGGGGATACTTGAGGAGCTGGCTCTCTACGATCCGGGATGAGAGAGTGAGCAGAAATCACCGGAGGCACCGTGGAGGGAGGGGCAGACGGAGCCGACTGTGGAGTTGAACCAGGTTCTAACACGCTCCTCATGACCTCGAAGGCACCCCTGTCAGGCAGAGCCAGAGGTCTCCGCTCCGAAAAGCTGAAAACCTCCCCCGGCACCGACAGTGATGGCTCCGAGGCCGATGTCGGAGCCGAACTCACCAGCGCCGAAGCACCGAGAGGGAGAGCGGGGTCGGACAAGGGTCCGATGCCACTCACCCCCTCGGAGCCGACGAGGGAAGTCCGGCGCCAAGATTCTTCCAAGGAAGACATCGGAGCTGACGACGGTACCGAAGACAACGGTATCGGTTCCGACGCCACCACAGTCTCGGGTCCGAGCCGCCCCGGCTCCGAACTCAAAGGAGTCAGAGGAGGAACATTCTGAGTGATGGGATTAGCTCGACTGTTGAGTCGGACTTTGAAGCATCTGGGCCAGTGCCTCGGACTTAAGAAGTCGACTCACTACCCTCTGAAGGTCATGATCTGATAGTCTCGACGACCTAGAGGAGTGAGATCTATGACTCCGTTCAGACAGCAATGGTGATGCTGGAGCCGAATGAACGGAGCCGATAGATGGTGACCGGGACCTTTTTCTGGAGGTCGGTTCCGACAATTTGATCGGAGCCGACTCACCGATGTCTTCCTCGGCTCCGGCCGCAGCCGAGGAAATAGTAGGGACATGAGTTCGAGAATCATCGGCTCCGGCCGGAGCTGATGTTCAAACAACCTTCGGAGCCCCAGAAGACGACTCAGAGACCGGAGCCGAAGGTCTGGGAGGCTTCGAGGGTTTCCCTGAGGATTGAGTCGGGGGACCCTCAGGCTTCAATAAGCCCCTTAGAATGAGCTTATTTTTACGCTCCTGCAGGACTCTAGGGCTGAAACCATGGCAAACAGCACATGAGTCCTGCAGGTGCAAAGGTCCCAGGCAGTATACACAAGAAGTGTGACCGTCTGTCAGAGACATCTTCTGACAGCACGAGTCACACTTCTTAAAGCCTGAGACCTTTGATTCCTTAGACATGCTAAGAAAGTAGAGTAATCATGCACAGACACAGATACACAGTTTACCCTTAAATTAAAAATAACTAAATTAAACTAAATTAAACTAAATTAAATTAATTAATTTCCTCAGAAAAAAACCCAAACACTCCAACTACTAGGAAGGGAGGGATGAGGCCTAACAGTTTAAAGAAAGAACTCTAAAAGTTCTTGGAAAAGCGAGGAGAACTTGGAAGGGGATGGTAAGAAAATACCTAAAAGGGTTTTAAATACAGGAAAAAATAACTCAAAGGGGTCTAATTTTACAAAAGTTTAGTTAGAAACAACTAACCTGACGAGCCGGTTGAAAAGCACCTCGATAGCTATAGCGGCAAACGAGATCTGAGGAGTTACCGCCTAGCATTGTGGGATATAGGGGAGCCTCGAGCCAGTGGAACTAGCTCTCGAGCTTTTAGAGTGGCCGAGTCCAGCAAGAATGAAGGTGAGATAGACAACTTAACATTTATATATTATCCCTAATGAGAATAACTGAGATCTTACCATAGATAATTTGTGAGTCCCATGCATGGGATAAAGCATTTAGGAGCTTCCTCTGTCCATCAGTAGTAAAGGGGCAGTCCTGGAGTAAATTTTGTTTCCCATCCACAGATCTAAGTTGTGCTTGAAAATGGACAGGGATGAACTTTGTTTTATGTGGACAGGGAGACTATTTCACAGCAGTGGATTACTCTGAGAGATACACCTGTCCCTCCAAACCACTGTGTTGATGTTGCAGAAGTTCAGATCCCTAGACTATTTATGATGACATTTGACTTGCTGATGTGAAGAAAATCCATCAGTTGGAGGATGCCTTGTATGCCAGACATAGGTCACCTATTAGCAGGCTGTGTGATACTGAGCATAATGACACAGCTTTGAATCAGTCCATGTAGGATATGTTGTGTAGACCTTGTATCCTTTAAGTAAGGTATCTCTGTGGGTGTTCCAGGTGTTGCAAGTGTCTGGACAGATACGTGCCAAAGGGTCATTATATTCACTGACTGGCCTAATGAGGGTTGAGTAAAGGGGGGCAATGACATCCCTACATCTAGACACAAACCTTTTATTTAGAAGCTGTGCAAAATGGAAGGACTTTCTTACAACAACAGACACATGTTGGTCCAAAGTTAGGTCGCTGTCTACATAAGCTCCCAAATCCTGAACAAATGGGTCGTTTTCGTAGGGGCTTATTGTGACTGTGGTAGTTCCCTGGGGTAAATAACTTCCCAAATAATACAATGTAAATGCCAAACAGAAAAGGTCCCAGCACAGACCCTGGGGGACTCCACTGGTAAATGTTTTTTGTGGAGGTAACTTCTCCTATTTTGATTATCTGCATCATATCTGTGAGCCAGTTAGCAATCCAGCAGTTGACATATGGGTTTATTTTGCTTTTCTATTATACTGAGTGGGGAATTGTGTCAAAAGCTTTGGCCAGGTCAATGTATGCAATGTGTGTACCATTTTGCCTTCATCCATTCCTTCGGTACCCTTTTCAAAAAATCCACCAGGTTGAGTAAGAATGACTTGCCTTTGACAAATCCAAACTGAGAAGGGTCTAGTGTTTGGAGGTTCCTTATATCCTGACTGATTAATTCCATGACAAGTCTTTCCATAGTTTTACATATGAGGTTGGTCACACTTATGGGTCTGTAATTGCCTAGATCCTCTCCCTTATGCAGGGGGATGACTGTAGCTGTTTTCCATTCACTTGGAGGCTGAAAATGAACAGTATTGCTAAGTATGTGGCTAAATCATGCATCATGCTATTTAAGATGCATTCAGGGATATTGTTAGGACTCACTGATGCAGTATTTTTAGCTTTTGATAGTACTTTTAGGACTTGGTCTTGTGTGATAGCTGGAGGTGTGCCAGTTTCAGGTATATCTTGAGGGACAGACAGAGGGGGAGACAGGCAAAGTTAGAGATAAATGTATTGACCAGTAGGTTCGTTATATCTTTGTCCTCAGTGTAGGTAACACTGTTCACAATCAGCTCAGCATATAGTTGTGTTGTGCTTTTGAGATTATGAGCATGAAAAAAATGCCTTTGATTGTCTTTGGCTTGTGTAGCTATTTTAGCCTTAAACTTGGCTTTGCTGGAATTTACTAAGCTCTTGGGTTGTTCGTTTATTTCACTGACAAGGGCACTAACATTCTGGGAATTGCTCTTCTTACTTTTAGTCAAAATTATTTTTTCTTTTATTATACAGCTTGATGACATTATGGTTTTACCATGTGGGGTTTGTTTCTGGGGTTTGACTTGCATTTGTTCATATGGGGTACACCTGCATCTATCTATGCATCTGTTTACATGCTGGTATAGTGTGGTGATGTACTCTTATGTGTGTTCATTTGAGTTAACTGAGTTTGGTATGAAATTGAAGCTTGCCAATCTATCACTCACGAGTAGGTATTTAATCTTAAAGACATTTCTAATGGTACCTTGGGTGGAAGGGATCTCTGGTTTCAGTTTTATTTCAAATGAAACTGTTCTATGGTCAGACATAACGATGTTAAGATATGCAAAGGATGGTGTGAGATCCTCCCATATTATTAAGGGCAACATCCATGATGTTATGCCCCTAGTGGGTATTCTGACTAATTGTTCCAGGGCATTTGTATTAACAAAGTCCAGGAATCTCTGTGCTTGTGCACTAGTGGTGGTGTAGGTTTCCCAGTCTATTGTTAGATTGTTTAGATTACCTAGGAAAATGGTATTGGGTTTAATACTGAACGATTCTAGTTCCTCTAGATACAATGTATACAAATATGTACTTTGCCTATATTACTGTAACCTTTATTAGTGTTTCAACTATTTTGATTTTTTTTCTTTGGAGCTTTTCTCCCCGGGCCTCTACTGAAAATGGACATGTATCCAGTTAGACTAGCCCGGTCAACAAATGTAAAATAAAAATAAATAAATAAAATAAATCGTGGCTTTCCTTTTTCACAGACAGAGTTCTACAGCTATATAAATATGGTACAGGACCTCTCTGATGGTTATTCGGACATGAAGAAGCCCTAGTACATCATGCTGCTTTACCAGCCTTGATGTATGTCTCCTATGAATGTAGAGACATCTCACCTTTTATTTTCCTCCTCACTGGTCTAGTAGGACCTCTTGGATGACTCTTTTTTCTAGCAGCTTTTCTATCTCCAAGGCTGCTTCCTTTCTCTCATGAAGTGGGACGCTGGGAATTGTTCTTGGATAAATGGGGGGGGGGTGGCGGGAATGTAATAACCGCTGGAAGTTATTCTCTGCATCCAGGTATCTTTGGTGATGGATGTCCAAGCTGCCGGGTCCAGAGATAAGCACCCCCCGTTGACTGCCTCCAGAGTGCAGCAGTCTGACAATCATTCAGGGACAATGAAAAAGCTTCTCAGAAAAGAGACCTCTGATGCTTTGGTTTTGTGAGCCCCCTCAGCTGTGTGGATGACATCTACTGTTAGATTCCCCCCATGGCAGAGGGTAGAACTTTATCTCCATAGGAGTCCTGAGAAAACACTTGCGATTTCTTGAACCACATCCTTCTGCCCCCTTTCTGGTTTCTTGAAAAGGCTCTCTGAGGGGTAGAAAAATGTATCCCTATGGCAGATTTTTTCCCATCTTGTTCACTTCTGGAGAGAGTCTCTTTAAATTTGGGTCCAAATAAGGTAGATCAAACAAAGGGTGCATTGATGAAAGACATCATGTACGACTCGGCATCTCTACCTACATGAACCTTGAGAGAGATTTGCTAAGTTCCTTAGTCAAATCCCTCTGAAACCTTGAAAATATGCACGACTCGGCAAAGTCACACAGGCACATCCATGAGTGTTTTCTAATGGTAATGCCTGAACTTGCAGCTTGCCAAATGCCCTCTGTAGCATTGAAAATTGGTTGCATGAAGACATTTGACAGGGAGTGAAGGGTGACCAGTTGCAAAGAAATGGTCTTTTTTGAAGTCGGTGTCTTCTGCTAGGGATCCCTGTGGGGAATCAATGTGCCTCCTCTTTCACTTACACTTCTGATGGATTTCCTTATGGGGGTGATCCAAGGATGACCTGGAAGCATGTGGGGAGTGCTGTAAAAGAACTGTCTTGAGGATAGAATGGACTGGCTGTCCTGACAGAATAGAATAAGCAGCCTCAGGACCTGTGGCAGACAGCTGAGGAGGGGGGGACCCAAGGAGGGTGAGGATGTCCTAGCAACAGTCATGTGGAGAGCTCTCTCTCCAGTACCTCAAAGGCAGAAACCTATGTGGAGCCCAGGACCACCCCAGTAGGTGCTAAAGCCACTTGCTAAGAGAAGTCCAAGACTACTCCATGACCTTGTCCTAATGCAGAAGTTGGAGTCGTACTATCTAGTGCTGAAGTCCTGAGGGGAAGGAATGGCTGAAATAGTCCTGGAGTCTAACCATTGCCACCAGACTCGGTGCTGAAGCTACAGCTCTGAGATTACTCCGACTCAAACAAGATTGGTGCCATTTGGATCACAGGAGATGTCAGAGCTGATCAGGGATAAGCCTTTGGGAATCTCAGATTCAGAACCTACAAAGCCGAAGGATGAGTCACTAAAGAATTTTTGTCTGGTCCGAAGTTCAAGGGTCCAATGGTAAATGGAGCTGGAAGTACTGCCAACTGAATTTGGGTCCTAAGAAATTTTCTTATCTTCCTCTCCACATCTGCTTCAGACAGGCTTCTGGCACACCTGAAGGATGAGGAGGTAGATGGGGGTCTAGAAACTCTACAGTAAGTTTCATGTGTAGAAATAGAGAATGCAGCCTCAATGAAACTGGCTCCAGAGAGAACCGAGGCTGTCTATAGAAAGGAGACTTGTGTGAAGACAGCATCAGATCCGAAGCCTTAGCTATTTTAGTAGGTGGAGCCAAAGCTGGTGCTGAGTCATGACAGAGTGGTCAAGTAGTGCTAATTCAACTCTTTAGGGTTTTCTTTGGACTTGTCCCCTTTTTCCCCTGAGATTTTTTCCACCGGTTTATTTGTGAAGAGGGAGGCTTCCGATACTGAGGAAGAAGAAGATAGGAATCCCTTAAGTATTAGCTTATTCCTGCATTCTGCCAAGGCTCTGTGGTTGAAGCCAGAATAAATCCCACCCTCAACCTCAAGATAAGTGACCACAAGACAGTATACACCTTCAGAATGGGCATCAGAGTTAAATACTTTGTGCCCACACAAAGACTATTTTTTAAAACCTGCAGGCTTGCCTGACATCATGCAGCAAGGTACAAAACAATCCTGAAACAAAATTTAAGCACACAGAAAAAGGCTACAGGCAATTTACCAGCAATGGTACAAAGAAATTCCCAGTGATTTGGGAAAAAGATATCAATGATGGTATAAAGACTACTATAAACTAGTAGAAAGAAAAGAGAGTGAAAAGGAATGGAATGATGCATGACCTAGAGGAAACGACTACCGTGACGGCTATTCAGAAAACAATATACATCTTTTTTTTAATTTTCACAATAAGGGAGGTTGGAGAAAGAAGAAAAGAAAGACCGTGAAGAAAGGGGTAATTTTAGACCCAACAAAACTGGACTTATCACCCAAAGGCTTGAGACACAAAAAATCACATCTGGTTGCTGGAAAAGGAAAACAAGGTCTGAGGTGCTCTGGGGCTTGGGAGAGTATTATAGGTAAAGGGGAGTTTGAGTTATGGATCCAAAGTCTGAAAAGTGGTCGCAGTCGAATCCAAGGTCATATCCAAAAAACAATGGTGGAGGAACAGATGAAAAAGACAACATCAGATCCACATTTAAAATGTATACTTCAGTCTTGACATTACTTTTGATTACACTATTATCATGTAAGACTACCACTCTACAAGATGTGCTACAAATTAATAAGAAAAATTTAATAAACAAAATTTAAATTCGACTTTATTACAGAATACAGTATTTTACTTGACACTACTTTTGAAGCACTGGAGTTAAAAGACATAGAAAAGACAGCTTTACGCACACTATTAATATAATAAAGGCATCAAGCAAAGCTGCTGAGTCAAATGCTATTACCAGCTGAAAATAAAACTGAAAAGTTTAAGATCCTGTTTCAAATCATATTACTTAAACTATATAATTCACTTAATATTTGGAGCCTATTGTGAGAAGCTAAGATGCCAAAACAAATTCACAGTGTGACAGCTATGCATGAATGTGTAAAAAGTACAGTTGTGTAAATATTACCATAACAATAGATGTTCAACTATATCACTTTTGCAGTAGTAACCTAAGCTTTATATCCTGCCAAAGATATAACAACCAGCCAGCTTCCAGAGTTTTAGGGCCCCTTCCACACACCCTAACCACTGATGGGTTACAGGACAGCAGTATAAAGTCAGTGATTAGGGCAGCAAAGCTTCAGAGCTTTCTTGCCTCAGTGTAAAGGAGGCAGGCACCCTGATATTTAAGTATATGCTTGGAAAAAAAAAAAAAAAAAAAAATATATATATATATATATATATATATATATATATATATATATATATATATATATATATATATATATATATATATATATATATAGACACACACACACAAGAAGGATCACAGTCTAGGAACCCCCTGGAGAACAGTCCTAGCAAAACCTGCTCTGGATCTAGCAAGGGCACCTAACCTGTAATATTGTATAAAAAGTATGTGCAGAGGACCAAGTTACTGCCTCTAGAATTCTTCTACAGTCCACCCCTTTCCAGAAAGCTACCAAAGAACCCAAAGCCCTAATAGAATGAGTCCTAACCCTGTCTGGAAGTGCAATATTATGGCTGAGTATAACAAAAAGCAATAACTTGAGACAACCATCTGGAAACAGTCTGCTTTAATACTGGTTTTCTTTCCCATACCTTCATAGGGCACAAATGGGTGGTCAGCCTTCCTGAAGACCTAAGTTTTGCCTAGGTAGTATCAGAGCTGTCTGTGCACATCTGGAGTGTGAATAATCTTTTCTCCCCTGCTCTTGGGTTCAGGAAAGAAGACATGGATATTAATAGTCTGGCTCTAGGTTAATTCTGATACCACTTTAATCATAAAAGAAGGGTTAGGTCTCAAAGAAACCCTGTCTTTGTGAAAAATGAGGTATGATTGGCTCACCTAAGTGCTTATAACTCGGATATTCCCATGCTAAGAACCCCAAATCAGCCTGATGAGCTGGTTAAAATGGAAAAAAAAAACAGTAAGCCTTTCAAGCATACAGTTAAACCCCCCATGGAGTAACTTGTTTTCTAGGTGGCCAGATATGTAACACCCTTTCAAAAACTGCTTTAAGGATAGTTATAAAGGGGGATATAAGGGCAAACAAGCAGAAATACCAGGAAATGCACCTTGACAGAGGAAAGTAGCTCACACACAAATAATCAATGACCACAGGTAAATGGGCCTGAAGATGATCACGCTTCATGGACTGGCAGCATCTAGAAATTTTTTTCTGCTTACACAAATTAGATTTCCTGGTAGCAAGTTTTTTTTTTTTTGCCTCTTGAACATCTTCAGAAAAAAAAGTTGCCTAAAAGGAATCAAAACTTTTATCATCCAGGCGAAGTGTTTCCATATTGAAATGTATCAAATAACCTTTGTCTTGTGTGCGTAAATCCAGTCAGTGGTGAAGCCTGTGGTAATTGCCCTTTGTCAGTTTCAGAAGAAGGGAGAAAATGCAGTTTTGTAAGTAAACTGACCATAACAGTAAATGTTTGAATGATCACTGCTGTAGTTGCTTAAGCTATATGGGTTATATCCTCTGTCATGGATATAACAGCTGGCCAACAGCTTCGGGGCACCTTCCACACACCCAAATTATCAGGCAGCTTGAGCAGAACTATTAAAAGACAAAGTTTGGGTGACAAACCCTTCAGAGATTTCCTGCCAACAGACAGAGGGAAGTTGAGTCCTGAAAGAACAATGCTAGGATGAACAAAAAATAAATAACACCCTGGCATAAGCAACATACCAAAAAACAAAGAGGTGTAGGGAGGGAGCGGCTACTGCAGCAGTGATCATTAAAAAATCTACTGTTATGGTACATTTACTTACACAACTGTACTATGTTCATCATACTGATCACAACTGCAGTAGTCTTAGCTGTATGGTCAGATGACCCTAGCTTGCTACATTCAGGTGGTGGAAGGAGAAGAGTCCAAGAGCCCCTGGGTAATCATGAGAATCAAATAAGCCATGAGACCCAAAATCCTGAGGTGTTCACTCACAAAGTGGAAACCCCTAGAAAGAGATCTACATACAGGTTTAGTTTTTCCTGTGGAAGAAAAGCTCTTTGAATCATGATGCCTAGTTGACATCCCAGAAACACAATCCTGTGAGAAGGAGTCAAGAAAGACTTTCAGATGTTCTCTTAGAATCCCATCTTTGTGTCAGAGATTTCTCAGCCAAGAGAGACATTCCTGACACTTTGAAAAAGACTTTGTAAAGATAAACAAGTTGTCTAAACATGGAAAAATATGGATACCCTGTAGCCTCCAATGAACTATAGCTGTAGCTAGACACTTTGTGAACACACTTGGTACAGTGAATAGTCCAAAGGGTAAGGTAGAGAACTGATAATGTAATCCAGACACAGACCTTTAAGAAATGCCTGAAATCTGGATGAATAGGGAAGTGATGATAAGCATCTTTTAAATCTAGTGTTATCAAGCTGTGAAGTGACACTATTTTGAATAAGGGTCCTATCACAAACAGATTGAGGAAAGAACAATCCAGAATTGGTCACCAAGCATTTTCTTTCTTTGGCACTAAAACCAAGCTTTAATAAAACCCCTTTCCCACATGGGAAGGGGGAACTGGATCTATCATTCCCTGGGACAGCATGTGATGAAGGATAGCTGGAAATAAAATAGTCTGGTCTGCAGGATGAGAAATTATCCCCTGGAAATGAGGATTTTTTTCCCATTGCTATCTCTAACCTTGATGAATGATCTTCAAAATCCATCTGTCTGAAACTATCTGTTGCCAAAGAGAAAAGTGGAGATTCAGACTTTCTAGAAGACGAAATGGGGTGCCAGGGTGGGAGGGAGGAACAAAGTATCTTAAATAGTCATTCTGGCTTATTGGAATGTTCTTGGTTTGGGGAATTTCCAGAATTCTTTGTACCCCCTTTCAATTTCTTCTTAAACATCTGTTTACCTGCATTTTGTTGAGACTGTTTAGTTTCTTAGCAAAACTGGATGAACTGTTACAGAATCCGTTGGAAATTATGGAGGCTGAGGGCTGAAAAATCAGATTCCCTGTATCAGCTTACTCCTTTCACCACACATTTTGATCACCTCTGCAGCAGAGGGGTCATTTGTAACATCATCTGGGTGGTTCTGAGAAAGCAAACATGCAAATCTCCACAGCCATTAAAGAAGTATCAACAGAGTCATACACACATTGTATACAATGAATAGTGATTTGAACAACAGAAGAAATTAAATTATTTAAAGCAGATTTTCCTCACAAGAAACTGCAGACAAAACATTCCTCAAACTTTCATAATTAGTCAGAACAAACTTAACATATCAGCCAGACAATTCAAAATTCTGAAAATTAGAGCTGCAAATGCATTTATTTTTACCATACTATCAATAATCTTCATATCCTTATCAGAAACAGTAGGATTGGAATTAACTAAGCTCTAGCTGATGGATCAAATTAGTTAAGAGTATATAAAAACTTAAAAGACTGAGGAAATTTATACATTCCATCTGCTTTTTAGGAGCAGCTAGCTGACTGTCGGAAAATTGCAGGCACACATCCTCCAAGACAAACAAAACTGGAGAAATAGGTACATGTTTTGGAAATTCCTTCTGTAACAGCTCATAGTAGTTTCTGAGGGAGTGAAAAACCCAAGTGTTCTCCCACTGAAAACACTAGCAAATTTCATAAACAGTCTCAGAGAAAGAGAAACCCCCAGAGGGAGAAACAAAAACTGAGCTCTCCTCTGAATCTAAATCAGAAATGTGATTAGAAAACCCTGTATCTGTCCCTTCATCTTCTTGTACAAATTCAGATTCCTGAATCTCTTCAGTATAGAAAGTCTCTGTCTTTATTTTACCAGAAACTACCTTACAAGAATGATCAAGAGCCTGATTTAAACCCTGAACCAGATCCAGTAAAGTACTATTGTCTAAGGAAATTTGAGGAGGAGTCGATACATGCTTAGTTTTCTGCTTCCTTTTGACATGAAAAATTAGGCCAACAGTGTTATTAGTGGCAGCAGCAGTTTCCTTAGGGATGGGCATAAAATTTTGACTAAACAGGGAAGCCTTCTCTGTTCATTTTCCAAGGAACTCTCCCTTGCCCTTTGAGGGGATTCTAACAGATGCAGAGGATGTGGCTAACCACCTGTCCATACTGTCTATAGGTGGGATTCAGGTTAAAAGATGAGTGATCTGAGGTACAACAAATGGCCACAGCAGAGTCACCCACATGCATCTAAGGCAAATTGCTAGCCTGCTGTGGTGGGAAAAGCTGTTTGCTTAACTTTTTGTTTTTGTGGCTGTAAGAAGAACTAACTGTGAGGCCAACAGTTTATTCCATGTTCAAGCTGAAAATGGTGCCACTTCCCTAGGAAAAATAAGTAGCAAATGTTGTGAAAAATAAAAGTCATTAAAGTCACTTTTTTCCCAAACAAACACAATAAAAGGCACTTTAAAACACCACAACAGACCCACAAAGCAAAGTAAACTATTTCTCCACAGAAAATGTGGTTTTCGGTTACTTTAAACAGGAAAAATAGACCTATATGTACATCTGCTTCTAGGGTTTTCCACTTTGTGAGGGAATACCTCAGGACTTTGGGTCTCATGGTTTATTTGATTCTCATGATACCCCAAACAAGACTCTACATGAGAAGGAATTAGTGGTATCCGAATTTTCTTTCTTCCCAGAACGAACACCCTTTGTCTTTTCAAATCCCAGTGCTGGGGTCTGTCAGAACAGAAATAATTTAGTGGAGACAACAGATATCCCTAAAGCCAGGTCTCCCTTCTCTCTTCCTGTTTCAAAGCAGTCATTCACTGCAGATGCTTCAGACATTGTTTGGGAAGTGGTTTCAGGGGGGATAAAAGTATAAGGTATGTGGAACACCAAGGACAGATGCAAACATACAAATATAAAAGAGATGCTTACACTAATCAAGGCATTCAACTCTCTGAACCATCTCTGGTCCCCAAGACCTATTCAACTTGTTAATGACAATACCACACTCATGTGGCACATCAACAAGCAAAGGGGAACCAGGCTGTACGCCCTTTGCAAGCTAGCCATTTTAGCTTGGGATATAACTTACTAGCACAATCTCACTCTACAGGCATCTTATATTCCGTCAAAGTAAAACTGTGCAGCAGACAAACTGAGCAGGACAAGGGCAGACTCTCGTGAATGGGAACTAGAACGGGGCTCTTCCAAAATTTGATTTATGTTTGGGTAGTTCCTCAAGTAGACCTCTTTGTCTCCTCTTTGATCCATTAGTTGGCAAACGTCTGCCCCAGGATTCCATGCAAGAAAATCTGGAAGACAGATGCCTTTTCTTTTCCTTGGACAGGAATATAACTACACAAGGATGCCTGAGGCTACCAGCCTAGACTTGCCCTCAAACCAAAATCTACTACATCTGGGAAGTGCTCTGTAGTTTGCAATGAGGTTGCACACCACTGAGAGCTATTTTCAACAGTTCCAAGTGATCACACTATCTGGTAGTCTAAAAAAACTCTACTGAAGTGGTGTCACTCTGACCCTTACTCACTGAATACTGGACCTAGTGGTCAACAGCATCTAGATGGGATGGTCACAGCCTCCTCCGGACAACTGAGAACAGCTGCAAATAGCTGCAGACACATGAGGGCAGTTTGGTGCATTTGTGAGTAGGTGTTGAATGCACTTGTAGATAGTAGCCATACTAATTTGCAGTAGAGTTCTCTCTTGCAGTCAGAATACCATTTACTGTTTCATTTCACCACTCTTACAGCTGTGGGCATTCCTAGTTTAAGTCTAATCTTTGTTGCTATTTGTAAAGTTGCACTAAACTGTGATTGTGCCATCTGAGACAATCTGTTGTTATTGTAAATTGCACATTATTTCATCACTGTTCTAAGCTGTTGTTATGGTACCCAAGCCAACTTGGTAATCACTGCTTCAAGTATCCATAAGTTATTGCTTCACTTCTTCCTGTGTTTTGTACTCTCAAATTGCTGCTACTGTAAATTTATAATTGTAAATTTGGTGATTTAGCTCATTGTCCTCTTTGTGCTCTGATATATAGAGCCCTTCTTGCAATTACATTTCTTTGGTATGCATTAGTACACTCCCTTTTTCACCAGTCACTATATATTATAAAGACACGGTTTACCATACCATCTGTCACACCCTAAGGCAAGGAAAGAACTGCCTAATATTTACTGACAGCTACTGACTTGTTCAAACAGAGGATTCAATTTGTGAGAGGTTCAAGTACCTACTAACCTTGAAGGCCAGCCTTTCTTCCAAAATTGTTGACTGTACCCTGCATGTTGCCAGTTCTGATACCCAAATCACACAAACTTGCCTACCAAATCCTAAATCAACAAACAAACCTTCTTACACTGAGGTGCTAAAAATATGTGCCAAAACCACAAAGGCCTTTCAGATGAAGGTTTGGTATGCAGGATACTCAACTTCACATTGACAGGTAAATTCAAAGACACCACGAAAACTTAGCTATAAAAAGGGGTCACTCAAATGGCAAACCAAACCACCTAAGGCAGCAAGGGCAAGCCAGTAGATCTGGTAACTTTTTAGTCATAGGTGACTCCATAGTCAGACACACATATGCATCACTCACCAGGGTGTACAAAGAAAGGGTGACAGGTGGCTCTCATGTGCCACAATCTACAGTGCCACTAGGGCACTCAAGTCCCTTCACACTAAGAACACATATGACCTGATCACTGCACACATGGAAGTGAATGTCTTCAGACACATCTCCTTGGATCATATGAAAAGGGAAATGAGGAAGCCCACAGACTATGCATTTGAAATTGGTGTGAAATTAACCTTAAGCGGTATCCTACCATCACCAAGAATAATGCAACAATACAACCAAAAGATGACTGATTTTAATAATTGGCTTAGTCAATGCTGTAATTCTAAGGGGATCCACTATATATCAACCTGGGAGAAGATGATGGACAATCCTTGCTGCTTTGCTAGGGATGGTCTGCATCTCTATCCTCATGGCTACTGTATACTGGCCAGGACTCTTTCTTCTCCCATAGTACATTTTTAGGCAAGGTCAGTCTCCTTAAATTACTTACATATGAAAACAAAATCAAGACTGTTCAATGCTTGAAGCGTAAACAAAAAGATGCACTCCTTACAGGCATTCCCAAGTCTTGAAAATATTGACAGCTACATAATTACTGAGACATAGTTCCAGTAGCAACAGCATCTCCACCGTGCAGGGTTTCAATGCACACCATTCTTTCAGACCCAATGTTGAAAATGACACATTCAGAACGGGGGGGTCTGTATTCCTACAAAGCCAATGGAAGTCCTGAATCATAATGCAGGATAATGACTTTGAACCCCTCCACATTTTACTTGTAATAAATAAAACTATGTATTACATCATAGCCAACAACTACTGTACCTCCTCCATGTCACCTGCAGCCCATGAAGCATATTTAAACAAACTGTCATCTCTCCCTATCAAACTTTACACTATTCTCTTGAGTGACTTCAACAATCTTCCAGTTAATGGGGAAGCTACATCACCACAAATAAGTATTCACAAATATCCCTGGACTTCATTAATTCCAACTCTTTAGATCAGCTAGTTCAAGTCCTAACTAGGGTTCAAAAATATTGGTTCTGTTTTTCACCAATACAGTATAGCCTTCCTGTGCTCAACACCTACAATTACCACATCAATGGTCAGATCTGATCACCATTCAGTAATATTCACTATTAGGGTAAAACCTGATTTACCACAAGGCTTGTTTGTCTTTGGAAACCTCTCTGAGGCACATTTACTACAGCTTACTGGTGACCTG
Organism: Protopterus annectens; assembly: GCF_019279795.1. NCBI lineage: Eukaryota > Metazoa > Chordata > Ceratodontiformes > Protopteridae > Protopterus > Protopterus annectens. The sequence continues at coordinate 97,961,297 of NC_056726.1, read as the reverse complement.
ATGAAATTCAAGTACCCCCCTCAACTGAATGACCCTGTCTCACATGCTGCCACATTTGTGAATAATTTCTATGCCCACTTCAAAGCATACATTGAGGTACTGGTCCTGATAAGACATAAATACAATGCCACGTTCAGGAATAAATCCCAGCAGTGGAACTCTAGTATAAACAAGCTATAAAATAAGAGGAACAAACTCATAGCTTGAAGAAGCAAACGTAATACCAAATCAACCACAGGGGAACTCAAACAAAAAGCTCAGAAGCAAAATCAAACCCTCCAAAAGTAAGTACTGAGAACTGGCACTTCTGCTAAGGACGACAACAAAGCCTTCTTCAGCTATGTCAGAAACCTTAGAAGCAATGCCTAGTAATGCATCGCGCTAATATATAACAGCATACTTAATCACCCCTAAGAAAATAGCCAACATTTCAGCTGACAAATTCAGCTCAAATTTTACCTCCCTATCATTCCAAATCTTTCCACATCATATTAATAAAACCACATCTACCCCAATAACTTCTGAACAAGTACTGCATGCTCTTTCCAAGGCCAAAAAAATTAAGTCCATGGGTCCTGATAATGTGCCAAGCAGCCTTCTTTCTAGTACCAGGCATTGTCTCCAAGATTTTCTACTAAGTCTATTCTATCTCAGCCTCTCTACTGGATTCATACCAGAGGAGTTGAGAACTGCTGTCGTCATCCTACTCCAGAAGGGGGGACCCTGTACTGACCCTGGAAACTACA